>NC_066619.1:17213592-17527352 GCF_025201925.1 Gopherus flavomarginatus | reverse complement strand
GGGGACCTGAGGGATGGTTAGAGATTCATGCCAGAACAACTGGATTCCGCCCACTCCCCATCCAATTTCTGACAGGGCTGTGACAGGCTCAGAAGTGGCATTATAGTAAACACTGCTGGCACCACAGGAGCATGGCATTGCCTAATGCTAAAGCGTGACACAACAGGCACTAGAACAGCTGCCAGGCAAAGCTTTAGCAAGCCAGCCCAAAGGTTACAAATAGGAATTTAATTAGGTGCCCGACCACCCCATTGCTGTAACCCTGCCACAGATGCCCTGTCTGAACTCAGCCAAGTCACTGCCACCCTCCAGTGCCTCAGTGTCTCACCTTTGTCTGGCTTTGCTTTTTGCGTGTAAGTTCCTCTTGACAGGGCCCATCTCTGACCACACATATGTCCAGCATCCAATACAATGACAGTAGTACAACAACTGCTGCCTGAAGACAAGCTTTGGGGGAGCTGGGAAAGCTTGTCGCATTCACCAACAAATGGGCCAGTAAAAGCCATTGCCTCACCCACCGTGTCATGCTTTCCACACAGGCCATACCCCTGTGGTGACCCCTTGCTAGTGCTTTAAACTAGGTTCACCAGGGAAAGGAAACCAAAGCCCTGAGGGAAGTGGGGAAGTGGGATACCAGGAGGAAGCACAAGCAGGAGAACCCAAGAGGGGAGGACTCCTGTCTCATACTGAGAAAGTGGGCCAATCGGGGAGTTATCTTAAGTGCCTATACACAAATGTAAGAAGCCTGGAAAACAAGCATGGAGAACTGGGAGTCCTGGCACAGTCAAGGAACTATGATGTGATTGGAATAACAGAGAGTTGGTGGGATAACTTACATGACTGGAGTACTGTCATGGATGGATATAAACTGTTCAGGAAGGACAGGCAGGGCAGAAAAGGTGGGGGAGTTGCATTGTATGTAAGAGAGCATTATGACTGCTCAGAGCTCTAGTATGAAACTGCAGAAAAATATGAGAGTCTATGGATTAAGTTTAGAAGTGTGAGCAACAAGCATGATGTTGTGGTGGGAGTCTGCTACAGACCACCAGACCAGGGGGATGAGGTGGATGAGGCTTTCTTCTGGCAACTAACAGAAGTTACTAGATCACAGGCCTTGGTTCTTATGGGAGACTTTAATCACCCTGATATCTGCTGGGAGAGCAATACAGCAGTGCACAGACAATCCAGGAAGTTTTTGGAAAGTGTAGGAGACAATTTCCTGAGGCAAGTGCTGGAGGAACCAACTAGGGGCAGAGCTCTTCTTGACCTGCTCCTTACAAACTGGGAAGAATTAGTAGGGGAAGTAAAAGTGGATGGGAACCTGGGAGGCAGTGACCATGAGATGGTCAAGTTCGGGATCCTGACAAAAGGAAGAAAGGAGAGCAGCAGAATACAGACCCTGGACTTCAGAAAAGCAGACTTTGACTCCCTCGGGGAACTGATGGGCAAGATCCCCAGGGAGAATAACATGAGGGGGAAAGGAGTCCAGGAGAGCTGGCTGTATTTTAAAGAAGCCTTATTGAGGTTGCAGGAACAAGAATAGTAAATGTGTAGAAAGAATAGTAAATGTGGCAGGCGAGCAGCCTGGCTTAACAGTGAAATCCTTGCTGATTTTAAACACAAAAAAAGACGCTTACAAGAAGTGGAGGATTGGACAAATGACCAAGGAGCAGTATAAAAATATTGCTCAGGCATGCAGGAGTGAAATCAGGAAGGCCAAATCACACTTGGAGTTGCAGCTAGCAAGGGATGTTAAGAGTAACAAGAAGAGTTTCTTCAGGTATGTTAGCAACAAGAAGAAAGTCAAGGAAAGTGTGGGCCCCTTACAGAATGAGGGAGGCAACCTAGTGACAGAGGATGTGGAAAAAGCTCATGTACTCAATGCTTTTTTTGTCTCTGTCTTCACAAACAAGGTCAGCTCCCAGACTACTGCTGAGCATGGGGAGGAGGTGACCAGCCCTCTGTGGAGAAAGAAGTGGTTCGGGACTATTTAGAAAAGCTGGATGAGCACAAGTCCATGGGACCGGATGTGCTGCATCTGAGGGTGCTAAAGGAGTTGGTGGATGTGATTGCAGAGCCATTGGCCATTATCTTTGAAAACTCATGGTGATCCAGGGAAGTCCTGGATGACTGGAAAAAGGCTAATGTAGTGCCCATCTTTAAAAAATGGAAGGAGGATCTGGGGAACTACAGGCCAGTCAGCCTTACCTCAGTCCCTGGAAAAATCATGGAGCAGGTCCTCAAGGAATCAATTCTGAAGCATGTAGAGGAGAGGAAAGTGGTCAGAGACAGTCAGCATGGATTCACCAAGGGCAAGTCATGCCTGACTAACCTAATTGCCTTCACTGATGAGGTAACTAACTCTATGGATGAGGGGAAAGCAGTGGATGTGTTATTCTGTCTCTTTAGCAAAGCTTTTGATACAGTCTCCCACAGTATTCTTGCCAGCAAGTTAAAGGAGGATGGGCCGGATGACTGGACTTTAACGTGGATAGAAAGCTGTCTAGATCGTCAGGCTCAACGGGTAGTGATCAATGGCTCAATGTCTAGTTGGCAGCTGGTATCAAGCGGAGTGCCCCAAGGGTCAGTCCTGGGGCCGGTTTTGTTCAATATCTTCATTAATGATCTGGAGGATGGCGTGGACTGCAAACTCACCAAGTTTGCAGATGACACTAAACTGGGAGGAGTGGTAGATACGCTGGAGGGTAGGATAGGATACAGAGGGACCTAGACAAATTAGAGGAATAGACCAAAAGAAATCTGATGAGGTTCAACAAGGACAAGTGCAGAGTCCTGTACTTAGGACGGAAGAATCCCATGCACTGCTACAGACTAGAGACCAAATGGATAGGCAGCAGTTCTGCAGAAAAGGACCTAGGGGTTACAATGGACAAGAAGCTGGATATGAGTCAACAGTGTGCCCTTGTTGCCAAGAAGGATAACAGCATTTTGGGATGTATATGTAGGGGCATTGCCAGCAGATCGAGGGATGTGATCATTCCCCTCTATTTGACATTGGTGAGGCTTCATCTGGAGTACTGTGTCCAGTTTTGGGCCCCACTCTACAAGGATGTGGAAGAACTGGAAAGAGTCCAGCGGAGGGCAACAAAAATGATTAGGGGGCTGGAGCACATGACTTATGAGGAGAGGCTGAGGGAACTGGGATTGTTTAGTCTGCAGAAGAGAAGAATGAGGGGGAATTTGATAGCTGCTTTCAGCTACCTGAAAGGGGATTCCAAAGAGGATGGATCTAGACTGTTCTAAGTGGTACCTGATGACAGAACAAGGAGCAATGGTCTCAAGTTGCAGTGGGGTAGGTTTAGGTTGGATATTAGGAAAAAAAATTTCACTCAGAGAGTGGTGAAGCACTGGAATAGGTTACCTAGGGAGATGGTGGAATCTCCTTCCTTAGAGGTTTTTAAGGTCAGGCTTGACAAAGCCCTGGGTCGGATGATTTAGTTGGGAATTGATCCTTCTTTGAGCAGGTGGTTGGACTAGATGACCTCCTGAGGTCTCTTCCAACCCTGATAATCTGTGATTCTATGTATACACAAGGGCAGCATGCTGATGTCCTGTAACCTGCCACTCTCCTAGGTGTAACTTTGGAGGGGCCTGTCCTACTGCTCTTCAGCTGTTGCTTCAAAAATGGACTTTCTATTTTTTTTCCAACAAGGAAGCTCTCGTAAACCCCTTCACTAACACCCTCCCTCCCCGTCCCATGCTAATGTCTGACCCACATGGAAAGCTGGCACCTTGGTCTGCTACTGCAAAGACATTGCCTTAGCTTTAATGTTTCTACGCTGCCTAGTTTATGACGTTTGCACTTTAGTCCCAGCCCCTCCTCTCACTTTGTGGCAGACGCAGGCACCTGTCAGCTTGAACTGGAAGTGAAAAATGCCCCTTGTGCCTGCAGCAGCAGGGGCTGGCTGAAAGGTCAGGCTAGATAATTGCCAAATAGATGGGTTTTTCCCATTTGCTAAACATGAAGCAGCTGTTTTTATCACAGCAGAAATTGGCACAATGGGGACATCTAGTGGCTTGTTGCCTTGACCACAGGTGTATCAGCCTATAGCAAACAAGCAGCAGCTTGTTGAGTTGGACGGTGCCATTTTTATATAGAAACTTTTCAGATTAGAATTATATTTTGTTTTAAAAGGTTTTTGCATCAAAATTAACATCCTATTTAACTAACTCAAGGCCGTTCCTAGTTCTCTGGGCTCTACTGTTAGCAATTACATGGATCTGGTAAGAAAACTTTGGATTGGGTTCCATTGTCAGAATAATCTGAGCATCAGGAAAGATTTCCTCCCAGTGAGACCTGCCTATAGAATTGGCTCAAGAGAAATGGAGAAAGATAGGCCCACATAATACTTGGAATGTGTAACTCAGCAGAACGTACACTGTAAGAAACAATCTGAAGTAGGACTAATGGGGTGCTAAGTCTGTTCCATCTCTGGTTTCCATGTGGTTGCAACACGCTAGTACACTTTTTTAAAAAAGTCTTATTAGACAGAGGGGATAGGATGGGCAGGCTCAGACCCAGGGGAAATGTCAGCCTACCTGGTTTCGGAGATCATAGCTCTGTGGCTGACAGCCAGGATATCTGGCTTCCACTCCTTCAACTGGTACTTATCCATGGCTTGACAACATCACTTAAACCTTCCTGGCTGTCTCTCTGCTAGGCTTTTTGCTAAGACCTTTCATATTATTGTAGCTCTAGAGGTAGCAATGATGAGGTGAGGTGAGGTGAGATGACAGTTCAGGCACTCACCAACACTTTAACCACTAGATCATCTTCACCCACCTGCTCAGGGGAGATCTACACAACACAGTCGTGTTAACACCAGCTCGCACAGAGTGAGCTCACTATTGCCACTACCTGTGAGAAAGTTGTCAGAACAAAACCCTATTGAAGACAAGGTTTGTCAGTTTCCTCCAGCTGTAAAATAGATTCAGAGATCATGTGGCTGGAAGGAAGCATTGTGTTCATCTAGTCTAACCGTTTGCATAACACAGGCCCTTGGTTCTGTTCACCCCAGCATGGCCACTGGGATGATCATGGGCTAAGCTTAAGAGCTTCCCCCGGTACTTAGTTGGAACCACCAACTGTTTTTGCAGCTGCCATTCTTCCCGGTGTCCACCAGAAAGAATTTCCTTGTATAAAAGTCCTTGGTCTATAACAAACCGGGATCGATTAGAAGAGCTGAGAGGAGGTGGGGTGCTCCGTGCCGCCGCCCAAGCTTTCTGAAGGCTGTCATCTGCTTCCTGCTCAGTCTGGAACTGTTCCCTTGAGGCTGGGGTCACCAGTTCTTCCTCAGACTGTGGACTTGGGCTTGGTCCCTCTGGAAGCAATGTAGGTGATGGGGTTGTTTCCGTTGCTGGTGAACCGCTCTCCGCTGGTGCACCTGAGGGTATTTCAGGCTCTGGCTGAGCCTTTTGGGTATGGCTGTCTGTTGCTTCTACCAGTTCTGGCTTGCTGGCGCCCTCTGGCGTTGAGTTTGAAGCTGTGGTTGCACTTGCTGGTGTTGGTTGCTGTTCCAGTTCCGGGCCTGGGACTGGAGGTGCTGTGGCTGTTTCAGTGGTTGGCATGGAATCCGGGTGCACTACCTCTGTCTGGGTCTCTGGTAATACAGACGGGGCGTCTGTGGACGGCTCATGAACAGGAATGGGTCTGGAAGCTTGCCTGGTTTGGCTACATGTAACCATTCCCACCCTCTTGGCCCGCTTCACCTGGCTGGCCAAGTCTTCCCCCAGTAGCATGGGGATAGGATAATTGTCATAGACTGCAAAAGTCCACATTCCTGACCAGCCTTTGTACTGGACAGGCAGTGCAGCTGTAGGCAAGTCTACAGCTTGTGACATGAAGGGGTAAATTGTCACTTGGGCCTTTGGGTTGATGAATTTGGGGTCTACGAATGATTGGTGGATAGCTGACACTTGTGCCCCGTGTCTCTCCACGCAGTAACCTTCTTTCCGCCCACTCTCAAATTTTCCCTTCGCTCCAAGGGTATTTGAGAGGCATCTGGGCCTGGGGATCTTTTGGGTGATGGTGGTGTAATGAACTGCACTCGGATGGCGTTCTTTGGACAGCTGGCCTTGATATGTCCCAGTTCATTACACTTAAAGCATCTTCCATCTGATGGGTCACTGGGTCGAGGTGAGTTACTGGAGACTGGTGAGGTGGAAGAATAGTGTGTCTGTGGCTTTACTTGGGTTGTAGGTGGGGTTTTTGGCTGCCCTCGGTTGTAGGGTTTATGGTCGGTGTGCCCTCTGGGGTATTCGTTCCCCTTGACAGTAGCTTTCTTGCTTTCTGCCACTTCCATCCATCTGGCTCCAATCTCCCCCGCCTCAGCAAGATTTTTGGGTTTTCCATCTTGTATGTACCATGTTATGTCCTCAGGAACACCATCCAAGAACTGCTCCATTTGTATGAGGAGGTGCAGTTCTTCCAAGGATTTAACATTGTGTCCTGATATCCAGGCCTCATAATTTTTCCCAACGTAGTAGGCGTGTTTGGGAAATGACACATCTGGTTTCCACTTTTGGGTTCTGAAACGCCGACGGGCATGATCCGGGGTTATCCCCATTCTGTATCTGGCCTTGGTTTGAAAAAGTTTATAGTCGTTCATGTTCTCCTTAGGCATTTCAGCTGCCACCTCTGCTAAAGGTCCACTGAGCTGTGGCCTCAATTCTACCATGTAGTGGTCTTCAGAGATGCGGTACCCAAGACAGGCTCTTTCAAAATTTTCCAAGAAGGCCTCGGTGTCATCACCTGCCTTGTAGGTGGGAAATTTCCTGTGCTGTGGAGCAAGTACTGGCGAAGGGTTGTTAGGATTGGCTGGAGCATTCAGCTCAGCTTGCACTAAGTCCAGTTCATGTTTTCTCTGTTTTTCCTTCTCTTCACTTTCTTTTTCTTGTTTTTCCATTTCCCGGCGGTAGGCTACTTCTTCTTCTTGTAGTTTTCTGTGGTGGGCTGCATTTTTGGCTTCTTCTTGTTTTTGTTTTTGTTTTTCCATCTCTTGTTTGTGAGTTGCCTCATCTCTGGATATCTGTGTTCTGAGCAGTTCTATTTGTTTTTCCATTGCTTCCAGCTGTACTGCGTCTGGTTTTCGTGACATCTTGTTTTCTTGTGTTGGAGTGCTCTCCGGTGTTTGTTGTCTGAACTGCAGGTTCTCTGTTGCCTCCTGGGGTCTGCCCAGCAACAGTGCCTTTTTCCCTTTCTTCCTCTAGCTAATCTTTTCAATGTAAAGTAAACCAGAAAAACCACTTTATTTGCATGTGTATAGTGCTGGTATTTGACTCCTAATGGGAGTGCTATTGTGTGACAAAAGACCCGTAATAGTCTCTTAATGGTTCCTTGCTTAATATGCAAGCCAAAAATTGCCAGAGAGAGCAGAAAAAAAATTCTCTCTGGTTCCTTTTAAAACCAAACTGTTTCTCTCTGCTTAAAAGTCCCTAGCAGAGAAAAGAAAAATATAATATTCCTACTGGCTTCTGGATTCTATCTTTCCCACAAATGCTGCCACTCATATCATAAACCTAGTCCCAGATTTGGACCTTAGCGTCCAAAATATGTGGGTTAGCATGAAAACCTCCAAGCTTAGTTACCAGCTTGGACCTGGTAAAGCTGCCACCACCCAAAAATTTAGAGTGTTTTGGGGCACTCTGGTCCCCCCAAACCTTCCCTGGGGACCCCAAGACCCAAATCCCTTGAGTCTCACAACAAAGGGGAATAAACCTTTTCCCTTCCCCCCTCCAGGTGTTCCTGGAGAGATACACAGAAACAAGCTCCGTGAACCTAAACAGAGGGATTCCACCCTCCCCGTTTCCAGCCTTGGAAAACAGAAGTACCGAGAGCTAATCTCTCTTCCCCCCTCACCCAGAGGGAATGCAAAGTCAGGCTAGTAAATCTAACACACACAGATTTCCCCCTGACTTCTTCCTCCCACCAATTCCCTGGTGAGCACAGACTCAATTCCCTGGAGTGCCCCACTAAAGAAAAACTCCAACAGGTTTTAAAAAGAAAGCTTTATGTAAAAAGAAAGAAAAATACATAAAAAATGGTCTCTCTGTATTAAGGTGACAAATATAGGGTCAATTACTTAAAAGAAATATGAATAAACAGCCTTATTCAAAAGAATACAATTCAAAGCCCTCCAGCAACTATACCCATGTAAATACAAAAGAAAAACAATAGAAACCTTACTGTCTTACTATATTGTACTTACAACTTGGAAACAGAAGATTAGAAAGCAGGAACAGAAATCCTCTCATAGCCGAGAGAGAGACAGACAGAACACCCAAGAACAAAGGACTCACACACAAACTTCCCTCCACCCAGATCTGAAAAAGTCTGGTTTCCTGATTGGTCCTCTGGTCAGGTGTTTCAGGTACTTCTTTCCAGGTGTAAGAGACATTAACCCTTAGCTATCTGTTTATGACAAGGCCACATACCCTCCTTGAATTACTTCCTATTGGAACTGGCCCATATCTTTTATAAATTCCCAGTGATGGAGATTTTTCCACAACCCTTGGTAAATTGTTTCAATACTTCATTACTCGCTATTGAAAACTTGCACCTTATCTCTTATCTGAATTTGTCTGGCTTCCAGCCATTGGATTGTGTTCTACCTGCGTGTGTTAGATTGACGAGTCTATTATCAAAGTTTTGTTCCCCACATAGGTACTTCTAGACTGTGATCAGTGAAGGATAATGCGCTTCATCTATGTAGTGCTCATGGGGGGATTCAATTGTTAATGTCTGTAAAGTACATTGAAGCTGTGAAATAAAACTCTCTTTTAACCTAAAAACGTAACAGCCATCCTGGATTGGAGATCATTGTTTAAGGCCAATATTTTTGTTTCATTACCATATTTGCAGAAGCTGAGCAGTAATATTGTCCCAGAGCTGCATCCATCCTGACTAGAACTCTGCAGTGAAATGAGCCATTTCATTTGAAGCAATGACTGCAGTCTCCTGGGGGTTGTACTGCTTGATAGCACAGTATTCAACCAGTAGGTGATTAGAGTGCCTGCCTCTTTTATTATGGTGCCATCAAACACAGAAGCTACTGCAGACCAAGGGGAGCTACATCGGGAGGATTTGCGCTCAGTCTTGGGAAAGCTACAGCAAAATGGATCAAACGGCACAAAAGGATCTTTTGAAAAAGAACTCTAAGGCTGCAAGTGCTGGTTTGTGGCATCCCTGAGTGTCAAAAACCCCACACAAAACCACAGTGAGATGGTTTGACATTTTATTGTCACTCATATGCAACTTGTTTCTAAAAATCAGCAAGCAAGGAGTCTTCTCTGGCTCCACCCTCTTGTGTCTTCGGGGCTGGGGTGGGGTGGGAGAAATCACAAGAGACACCCTCTCCCCTCCACTCTGCTAAGTTACAGACAAGAGTCATCCCACTGACTAAGGGCACACCAGTATGGGGAAGGCGGCCATAATTTGGCCCTAAACCTTTCCAGTGGCACTCTAAGCAGCCAGCACAACATGCTGAAGCCTCACCCAATGTAATGACACTACGTGTATAATGACATTGCAAAGACTCTTAATGCAAAACTAATTAAACAGCACAGGTCATGAGTCATTCAAAGTGAAAGCTCCCGTGACCATAGTCTGTAATTCTGGCATGCCAGAGATCCAAACTGGAGATGCTCTCAATGAAAGCAGCAAAAAGATTTGGGAGGAGGGCCTTGGGTACCTTTCCCCCCCTCATTTAAAAACAAGCAAGCAAACAAAAATAACCAGGCAGACCAAGGGAATGAATGTTAATGTAACAAGACTGGGCTATCCTTGGGGCAGAGACTGTCTCTTACTGTGTGGTTTGTACCATAGTTAGTCCCCTAGGTGGCACCTAACTACATAGGACCCAGGCCTGGCCTGCTTGGGCCGTTTGGGTACTACAGCAATATAATTACATATAAAGCAACTGTGTTAAAAGGTGGTGACTAAAGTTGCAAAGGCAAGTCCTCAGAAGTTAGGAAATGCCAGCATTGAGATTCTCCGGGCAACCTCAGTTGGGCTTGCTTGTGCATCTGCATTATGATACAATCATATTATATCATCCCATACAATGTATATCCACAGGACCCCTGCCTCATTCAATGCCCAAGCTTGGATCTGCTTTGGAGACGAATTAGGGTGGTGTGGTGAAGGAGGCTGTTGTCTATAGGACCCCTGGCTCATTTGTTGAAGAAGCTGGAAGCCGTGTTGTGAGTGAAGAAGGGGATGGTAGGAAGAGAAAGGGTGGTCTCATGGCTAAGGCAAGTGACTGCTACCCAGCAGAACTTACTTCTATCCCTGCTTCCTCCCCAAAGTTCCTGTGGGATGCTGGACCAGTCACTTCAACCAGACTTTTCAATAGGTGACCACAGTGAGCCTCATTTTGAGACCCTGGGGGCTGAGTTGCAGAAATGCAGAGCACTCCTGTCTAGAACCAAAGTCAATGGCAATCAGAAAGGAAGGTTAGGAAGAGTAAGAACAGAGTGAGGAATTAAGATGTCCTGACTTCTAATCCCAGTCCAGTCAGACTCCTTGGGCAAGTCTCAGTTTCCCTATATCTAAAATGGAGAAACTACTACTGCGGCCTCGGGGTCTGGTGACTAGTATCTAGTATAGCACTGTACGTACCTTCATATGCTGAAAAAATCAGGCCCTCGGGTTCGTCACTTCAGCATTGAAACTCCCAGAGTTAATGGACACTTGCAAATTCTGGCCACAAACTGTTTCTCTATCTATAAAGTGGAGCTAGACATACTTTGTTACTCACAGGGAAGTCATTTTCAACAATATTCTGGGGGCATTCAATATTGGTGATGAGCACTATGGGAAAGCCCACCACAAAATGAACAATTCCACATTCAGAATTTGAGTGGCATGCAACCAAGAAAACGGCCACACATCAAAAGAGGAAGATAAAAAGAAATATTAAACAACTGTCTCATTCCCTGAGCACTTTCTGTCCTATGCACTGAGGCAGGCCAGGGCTTGGGTGGGGGGAAGGTATGTGGTCACGTAATTAAGGACTGTCTAATACTGCATATGACGAGGGCCTTAATTCAAATGTTTCCTAACATTTGAGGGCTTGACGTTGCAAGCTAAACAATGTTCGTTAACATGGTTTGGCTTGGTATGTAAATTATTAATTTGCCAAACTTAAATCTCAAAAGCTTAATAAAATTTAAACAAATTCCTCTGTCATTTGACATATTGTGCCCGTTTGGTGATTTTAGCGCACTATTGGGAAAGCTAGAGTCAGACTGTTAGGGACTAAAAGACCATATTCATCCCCTGCAGCCAATGGAGTCTCACCAGGGAGGAATTTAACTCCGAATGTTTAACTTGCTTTTTCGCAGCAGCTGCACTATCACTGTCTTGATGTAAAAGCAGCTGCCAAATGCGAAGACTTACCAGCATGCCAGCGAGAGCTTTAAAAATCTAATGGATATGAACATTTCAGGCTCAGCTCACTAAAGAATTGCAGAGAGTTTAAGTAAAAGGCTTCAGGGAAATAAATTCCTAAACATTCAAAATATACCAGCATCCACAGATCACATTCACTGACTCATGCTGTGCTCCTCCCTAGAGGGCTTGAACCCTTGGTCAACAGGTGCTGATGGAGAGCAAGCGGGGAGGGGGTGATATTCACGTCTTTTGAGAGTCTGAGGGAAGGAGACCAGACTGTACTGGGACAGAACATCCCTTAAAGGATGGGCACGAGCAACATTAGGCTTTGTTAGGCCCTCGACTGCAGGAGGGGCAGGAAGGGCAAGTGCTGTTGCCAGAGCTGGTGAGGGGCTGGTCTAAAAGAGGCAGAAGCAGGACTTGGACAAAGCAAGGGACAAAAACCCTCTCACCTCACTTGAACCACCTCGTAGCCAGAGCCTCCCGCCTGTGGAAGCAGGTGGTGATGCGGCCCTGCTGGGTGACAGAATCCACACACCACTACCTACGGCCCGTGTGCCAGAAAGGCAAACAACCAACATGCTGGTATCTTACAGGCAATTTCCTAGAAGATCGTTTTTAGAAGCTAGAGCAGGAGCCTAGAGTCTTGAGTTCTGCTCCCAGCTCAGCAACTGGCTCCCTCTGTGACCTCGCTCAGATCATTTAACCTCTTTGTGCCTGGGAGACTTAGCTGCTATGAAGGGGTATTGCGGGTCCTAATTAACATTTGTTAAGTCCTTTGAGGTCCTCAGGGGAGGGGCTCTGTACCCTTGCAAAGAATTCAGACTGCCCTTACTTAACACAAGATGGGCTGGGCCGGCCTTCAGAAGATGGGTCAAATTTTTGTGGCGCCATTCTACAGCCATCATACCTGATGCTGCGCTCCCCACAGATCTAGCGAGCTAAGTGGTGTTAGTGCTGGAATGAGAGAGCTCCAGGAAACACCTAGGTGCCACTGATTCAGTAGGCGGCATAATCAGTGCACGAAGTGTAATCCAAACTTGAGGAATGTTACGCTTGTTCTTGATAAAATTAAAAAAATCGAAGGTATTTTGTTTCTTTTCTACATATGCTGTGGTACAGATGGCTTTTTAATTTCTCCTTTTTTGTACAGAGAAGTGAACAGGGAAAAAATGCAGGCACCTCAGGAAAAGATAATAAATGGCTGGTTTAATCAGCACAGGTTACCCAAATCAGTCTCAGCACAACCTCAAATTAGTCAGCGTAGCACCAACATCACTTCAAAACCACATTACTCTTCAGTTCTTCCTTCCTCCACTGAAGGCATTTCTGTGCGCGTGAAGAGATTTTTCTCATTGAATTGCGGGTCACATCCTTCCCTGCAGTCTGTAATTTGTTTTTTCCCCCCTCAAACAGCTGATCCACCACAATTCTATATAATCATTTTATTGATAATGCAACAGCTCGTGGTGAAGATGTATAGTTTTAATATTTAAAAACACGACATAAAAAAAGCAGACAAAATATTCAAGCAAATCCATATGGCAGAGATCTACACATAGGCTAGAGTCAAAGGGCAAAATCTGATGTATTTTACACCATTGTAAATCAGGAGGAATGCTACTGGAGTTAGCGAATTTGAACCAATGTAAATGAGTCCAGAATCAGGCCTTATGACTAAGGCTGTAAGTTTGTCACAGAGGTCACATGTTCTGTGACTTTCCATTACCTCTGTGACTTCTGTAGCAGTCGGTGCGCCTGGCTTGGGGGCACCTGAGCAGCTCAGGCAGCTGCTGGGCCAGGCGCACCAGGAGGCATGGAACCAGGTGGGGAGCCTGCCAGCCCCACCAACCCCCACCTCAGCACCCACAGGGCCGCTGCTTCCCCCCCCCCCAGCACCCCTGGAGCCACCACTACTCCCGAGCACCCGCAGCATCCCCAAGATTTAGTCAGGGGTATATAAGTAGAACTGAATTTTTGTTTACTGCCTGTGATCTGTCCATGACTTTTACTAAAAATACCCGTGACTAAAATATTGCCTTACCTATGACTGAGAACCCCTCTAAGAAGGTAGAGTTTTCAGATTGCACACCTGACAATGAAGAACATGGGGTACAGCTACCTGAGCTGCAATCACACCTCTGACTGAACTGTAGATATACCCATGTTATTCAAGCATCCCACTGGGGCAGAGCTGGCATCTACAGAGCATGAGATACAGAGCTGTACTCTGTATCCCTTCAACATAGATGATACCCTCATGCTTAGAAATTATTCTTCCTCACAAAGAGTCTTCCTCTGTATTTTGAGCAGCACTGGAAACAGGACAGAACACTGAGGGACACTGCATTTCAAATCCACCAGCAGCAGCACCATTATTCATGCTCACCATCTGACCTCTAATTTCTAAGTATGGCTGAAATACGTCGTTGAGTGATTCCGGATGCATCAACAACTGCAGGCAATTCCTGATGTAACTAATCCTGAAAGCTGTTGAGATAGCCCAGCACATCCAGAATGGACAGTTGACCCTGAATTATCTCCAGAAGGTCCTTCATTCCCTTCCTCAAGTCCAAAGGAGGGAAACCCTTGGAACATACTCAGGAGTTTCCAGATGTCCCTGGATCTGAATAACCAGCACACTCTCACCTTCTCTAAAGGAGGGGTGACTTGAGACCGGGCAGTAATTAGCAAGCATGCCCATACCAAAGATGGTTTCTTAAGAAAGGCGATGAACCATTGTATATTAAAGGATAGTTGTACCCTCCTGCCAATAAGCAAGGTGTTGATAATACCTGCCAGCAACAGCACCACAACTATCCAATTTGCCTTAAATGCAACCAAGGTGTTAAGAGCCGCTACTGATGGGCCTTGGAGAACCCAATACCATAGATGTCCTCCTCAGGCACCAGACAGATTCAAACAATGGATCACAGACTGCTGGCAGCAGACAGCTCTTGTAATGAGAGCTGGGGATGCCAGCCTGGAGCCTCCTCCTCACCTGTAAGCTCTCAAAATCCACCATGTCATATGAACTCATCACAGAGTTGATGTTCCAAATGAAGGAACCACCAACAGGACAAGCACTGCAAAGATTCAATAATGCACATTATCCTGAAGAGTTCAGCTGGACCATTTCTTGTGGTGTATGTAGTCTCATACTTTTTACACACCAACAGAATCCAGAGACAAGTGATGGGATGATTCTGAAAATAAACGCATCTTCATCTTATGAACAGAAAAGAATCAAAGCAACTTAGGGCAATTCGATACTTTAAATGACTGCTTCTTGGAGCAGTTTCTGCAGGAACCCACAAGGGGAGAAGCAACTCTCGATTTAGTCCTGAGTGGAGCACAGGGTCTGGACCAAGAGGTAACTATAACAGGACCGCTTGGAAATAGTTACCATAATATAATAACATTTAATATTCCTGTGGTGGGAAGAACACCTCAACAGCCCAACACTGTGGCATTTAATTTCAGAAAGGGGAACTATGCAAAAATGAAGTAAGTTAAATAGTAATTAAAAGATACAGTGACTAGAGAGAAATCCCTGCAAGCTGCATGGACACTTTTCAAAGACAACATAATAGAGGCTCAACTTAAATGTATACCCCAAATTACAAAACACAGTAAAAAAATTTTTTTTAAAAGAGCCACCGTGGCTTAACAACCATGTAAAAGAAGCAGTGAGAGATAAAAAGGCATCTTTTAAAAAGTGGGAGTCAAATCCTAGTGAGGCAAATAGAAAGGAGCATAAACACTGCCAAATTAAGTGTAAAAATGTGATAAGAAAAGCCAAAGAGGAGTTTGAAGAACAGCTAGCCAAAAACTCAAAAGGTAATAACAAAATGTTTTTTAAGTACATCAAAAGCAGGAAGCCTGCTAAACAACCAGTGGGGCCCTGGACGATCGAGATACAAAAGGAGCGCTTAAAGATGATAAAGTCATTGTGGAGAGACTAAATGGGTTCTTTGCTTCAGTCCTCATGGCTGAGGGTGTTAGGGAGATTCCCAAACCTGAGCCAGCTTTTGTAGGTGACAAATCTGAGGAACTGTCACAGACTGAAGTGTCACTAGAGGAGGTTTTGAAATTAATTGATAAACTCAACATTAACAAGTCACCAAGACCAGATGACATTCACCCAAGAGTTCTGAAAGAACTCAAATGTGAAGTTGCAGAACTATTAACTAAGGTTTGTAACCTGTCCTTTAAATCAGCTTCTGTACCCAATGACAGGAAAATAGTTAATGTAACACCAATATTTAAAAAGGGCTCTAGAGGTGATCCCAGCAATTACAGACCGGTAAGTCTAACATCAGTACCAGGCAAATCAGTTGAAACAATAGTAAAGAATAAAATTGTCAGACACATAGAAGAACATAAATTGTTGGGCAAAAGTCAAAATGGTTTCTGTAAAGGGAAATCATGTCTTACTAATCTAAGAGTTCTTTGAAGGGGTCAAACGTGGACAAGGGGGATCCAGTGGACATAGTGTACTTAGATTTCCAGAAAGCCTTTGACAAGGTCCCTCACCAAAGGCTCTTACATAAATTAAGTTGTCATGGGATAAGAGGGAAGATCCTTTCATGGACTGAGAACTGGTTAAAAGACAGGGAACAAAGGGTAGGAATAAACAGTAAATTTTCAGAATGGATAGAGGTAACTAGTGGTGTTCCCCAAGGGTCAGTCCTAGGGCCAATCCGATTCAACTTATTCATAAATGATCTGGAGAAAGGGGTAAACAGTGAGGTGGCAAAGTTTTCAGGTGATACTAAACTGCTTAAGATAGTTAAGACCAAAGCAAACTGTGAAGAACGTCAAAAAGATCTTGCAAAACTAAGTGATTGGGCAACAAAATGGCAAATGAAATTTAATGTGGATAAATGTAAAGTAATGCACATTGGAAAAAAAGAACCCCAACTATACATACAATATGATGGGGGCTAATTTACCTATAACTAATCAGGAAAAAGATCTTGGCGTCATTGTGGATAGTTCTCTGAAGACGTCCACGCAGTGTGCAGCAGTAGTCAAAAAAAACACACGAAGTTAGGAATCATTCAAAAAGAGATAGAGAATAAGATGGAGAATATCTTATTGCCCTTATATAAATGCATGGTACACCCACATCTTGAATACTGTGCACAGATGTGGTCTCCT
The DNA here is from genome assembly GCF_025201925.1 of Gopherus flavomarginatus. Lineage (NCBI taxonomy): Eukaryota > Metazoa > Chordata > Testudines > Testudinidae > Gopherus > Gopherus flavomarginatus. The sequence goes on along the minus strand of NC_066619.1, from coordinate 17,510,776 downwards.
CATCTCAAAAAAGATATACTGGCATTAGAAAAGGTTCAGAGAAGGGCAATTAAATGATTAAGGGATTGGAACAGGTCCCATATGAGGAGAGATTAAAGAGGCTAGGACTTTTCAACTTGGAAAAGAGAAGACTAAGAGGGGATATGTTAGAGGTATATAAAATCATGAGTGGTGTGGAGAAAGTGAATAAGGAAAAGTTATTTACTTGTTCCCATAATATAGAACTAGGGGGCCACCAAATGAAATTAAAGGGCAGCAGGTTTAAAATAAATAAAAGGAAGTTCTTCACACAGCACACAGTCAACTTGTGGAACTCCTTGCCTGAGGAGGTTGTGAAGGCTAGGACTATAACAGGCTTTAAAAGAGAACTAGATAAATTCATGGAGGTGAAGTCCATTAATGGCTATTAGCCAGGATGGGTAAAGAATGGTGTCTCTAGCCTCTGTTTGTCACAGGATGGAGATGGACGGCAGGAGACAGATCACTTGATCTTTACCTGTTAGGTTCACTCCCTCTGGGGCACCTGGCATTAATCACTGTTGGTAGACAGGATACTGGGCTGGATGGACCTTTGGTCTGACCCTGTTCGGCCGTTCTTATGTTCCACAAAAAGCCACACAGCCACTGCACTCCTATTAATCTGCATGGGTTTGGTGGATCACTCAGAACCAGCCACGCCAAAACTGGGCCTGCAGCATCATCCATGCCAGTCTTGGAGTTAGATCACAACAGAATAATCAACTATATCAGCTTTATTCAGACAGGCCAGAAATCACCAACCTAGATATCTTTAATTGATTATCTCCCCAACAGGGGTTTCCTTAATAGATCTTTTCAAAGGGGCGAGTCCCGCTTCTTCACCAATCTCACATCCACCTCACCTACACCAAACACAAAAGCAGTCATTGTGAACAAGCAACTCTACATGAACTATAGTACAGGGGTCTCAAACTGGGGGTTTCACCCCTTAGGGGATTGCGAGGTTATGTGGGGATCACAAGCTGTCTTCTTCCACCCCCAAATCCCACTTCGCCTCCAGCATTTATAATAGTGTTAAATATAAAACAGTGTTTTTAATTTATAAGGGGGGGTCACACTCAGAGGCTTGCTGTGTGAAAGGGGTCACCAGTACAAAAGTTTAAGAACCACTGATCTAGTAGGATGTTGTGGCAAAAAGAGCTAATCTGAGACGTATAAACAAGGGAAGAAGTGATTAGGAGCAGGGAAGTGATTTTACCTCTAGATGGCACTGGTGAGAACAGTGCTAGAATACTAACACAATGGGGTTCTGGTCCATAACTAGGGACTACAATAAAACAAATGATAAATAATAAAATAATAATACCACCACCACCTCTAGTCCTGAGGTCCACATTTTAAAAAAATGTTGAAAAATTGGAGATGATGCAGAAAAAAAGACCCACAAAAATGATTTGAAGGCTGGAAAAAAATTCCTTAACAGTGAGAGACTTAAAAAGCTCAATCTGTTTAGCACAGCAAAAAGAAGAGTTACAGGTGACTTGATTACAGCGTACAGGAAGAAAATACCTGGTACTAAAGAATTCTTTAATCTAGTGTAGAAAGGCATAATCACCACCAATGACGGGAAGCTAAAGCTGGGCAAATTAATTTGGAAATCAGGCAAAAAAATGTTAACTGTGGAAGAACAAACTATCAAAGGATCAAGACTGGATGCCCTTCTGGAAGATAGGCTTTAGCCAAAGACAAGCTGTAGTCAGTGGGTGAAATTTAATGGCTTGTGATACAGATGTCAGACTAGATGATCGAATGGTCCCTTCCAGCCTTAAACTCTATGAATGAAAAAACAAAGAAAATCAAAGGGGAGGAGAAACTCAGTAATTTTTCATGAAATCAATTAATTGGTGAATACTCTCATCACAGACTCAATCCTGGCAAATTATGTTATTTTTCAAAATAGTAATTAAAACACACACTATTTGAACATATGTTTATTTTTAAAAAGTATTTTCTACTGTCTAAGATAATTAGGTCAGTGGTTCTCAAACTTTTTATTTTAAATTACTGAGGGTATCAGTGGACCACTTAATGATCTTTTCAAATGTTGTTTATACCATTCGCTAACTATTTTAAAGTGCTTTGGATTAAAGTGCTATATAAAACATATTTTGTTCTACGAATAAAAGCCCACAACTCAAATTTTAATATCAGTAGTCTTACCTTTCTAATGTGATGGAAGTGCCCTCTTCTCCCCAACCACAGCAGCCCCCAAGCTGGGGCTGGGAAGGAGGGAGAATCACTCCCTTCTCTGGCTGCCACAGCCCTGCATGTCCCAAATTCCCCTCACCCCCTCTTCTGACCCCACTGCTCCCTCCCACCTCCCACCAGCTCACCTTACATGTGCGTCTTCTCCAAGGTCCTGCACGGCTCCACTAATTAGGTTGGTAGTCCTTCATTCTCATGTGCGGCCGCCCAGGAGCTTGTAGACTGAACAGAGCTTGCAGACCACTGGTGGTCCACAGAGCACAGTTTGAGAACCACTGACTTCAGCCATGTCTGCATTACAGCTGCTACAGCAGCGAAGCTAAGGCACTGGGTGCTGTAGCATGTACATTTCCTACACGGATAGAGGGGTTTTTCCAATTGCTGTAGTTAATCTACCTCTGCAAGAGGCAGTAGGCTAGGGTGATGGAAGAATTATTCTGTTGATGTAGCCGCATCTACACTGGGGGTTAGGTAGACCTAACCGTGGTGCTCTGCTCAGGACACAAACACTTTTCACAGTCCTGAGCGATGTAGCTAGGTCAATCTAATTTTTCAATGCAGATAAGGCTTGTTACAGATCATTACAGTATCTGAGCACCTGTCTTTGACGTGCACCCCTGCAAGGTTAACCAGTATCTTTATCCTCATTTTATTCACAGGGAATGGAGGTAGAGAAAGCTTACCTGACTTGCCCAAGATCACAGAGGACATCCATGGTACAGCAGGAATTGAACTGGGTCTCCCATACTCTAGCTTAATGCTCTAATCAGTGGGCCATCTTTCAGCTCATTGATCTGAGACTGGCAACGAATGTTCAACATTTAGTTGCATTATTTCCTAATATTTTTTTAAATCACTGCTCAGACATTTCAGAATATCTGTAATTTTAAAAATGGCAACAGACAAATCAAATGATTTCATCTCAAATCTGTTTGCAGTATCATACAAAATAACCCAACCCTTTAAATTGTGAAATATAGAAGAGGTATTAGCTAAATTGGATCTCCAATAGTTTTCTGTAGAATATAGCAAGACTTGCTCCTAAACGCTTCCTATTCCATCTTGACTAGATGGTGCTGAGTCATCTTATTGAAGGAAAGTACAGCACATACTATTTACTTGAGACCCCTCTGTTTGCAATCAAATGGAGCTAGACCTATTTAGAAATCAGTCCTGATCTGGAGATCGTCAGTCACATACTGTCACAGAGTCCCCGGGCGATGCTCTGGAACTGCTTCCCATAAAGCCAGTCAGGACTTAGGGAGCCTCCTCTCCCTTGGAGCAGACTGTCTTCAGGGCAAGAATCTCACATAGCTTCATCTCCTCGGTCTCTCCTTGGAGCATTCAGCATATGCCCCTCCGTGCGCGTCCCACAGCGAGTCCACCCAGGCGGGGTCCTGGGGAAGCCAGAGGGTCCTGCACGCACCCCCACTTTGCTTCGCAGTCAGATGTGATTCTTAGCCAACCAGTAAAACAGAGGTTTATTAGATGACATGAACACGGTCTAAAACAAAGCTTGCAGGTACAGAGAATGGGACCCCTCAGTCGGGTCCATTCTGGGGCCCAGCGAGGCAGACCACCCGGTCTGCACTCATCCTCATCCCCAGCCAGCCCCAAACTGACCCCCTCCAGCCTCTCCTTTCTAGCCTTTGTCTCTTTCCCGGGCCAGAAGGTCACCTGATCTCTTTGTTCACACCTTTAGCATCCCCTTGCAGGGGGGAAGGGCCCGGGCCACTAGTTGCCACGGAGACAGAGCCTTGGCCAGAACTGAGGCACCCACACAGTATTCAGAGGAAACATTAAGAACAGCCCCACTTGGTCACACATACAGATTCAGAAACAGATATTTGAGAGGTTTGACAATCATTCTTGGGACCTTCATCAATATCAGTTCTCAATGGAGCATGTTGCCCTTTACCCCAGAATGTTGCCACATGCTTCATTAATCAAGATTATTCCGTGTTGGTAGGGCTGGAGGTCAGACTCATGAGTGGAATTTTTTTTTTTTTTTCAGTCTGGGAAAGCACTGTCAAGCATGAGGGGTTTGTTCTGATAGGTGGGAAAGTTACTTTCATTAATATTTTTCCTCCTCTCTATCAGTCCATTCTAGATACTTGTGAAACTTCAGATTATCACTCCTAGTAGCCAATCGTCGCTTTTCAAGTGGACCATAGGCTTGTGAAGTTATAGGAAATGCATATCAGGACAATATGTTTTAAAAAGTCTTTAAGTATAGTGTTTCTGAATGGGAACCCTCAAATTCTTCTTAAACAACTAGTGCTTACAGAGAGTGGATTCATGTAATAGCACATCCTTCTAGTGCAAAGGAAAGAGCACAGCTCCTAGTCTTTAGTTAATGATACTCACTGAGAAACAATGATTAGGACACCCTGGAGTCAAGATCACTAAGTGGAAGTGTGACATTGGTAATAAACCTAATTCTGCATGCCTTGCCCATTCAATCAGATGTAATAATGCAGTCAACTGGCACAAGAAAGACACCAATAACAGTAACAGTATAGTGATATTAGCAGGAGAGTAATAATACTTCACGTTCGTTTCACGATTTACATATACAAAGCCACTACACAATTAATTAATCCCTACAACACCCTTGGGAGATAGATAGGTAGGTACATTTCCCAATTTGGAGATGAAGAAACTGAGGCGGGGGGGCAGGCTTGCACAAAACCACAGCATGATCTGGTGATAAAGCCAGAATTAGAACTCAGATCCTAGCCCAGGTCCCATTCTTCCAAATCATAATGCTTTAGGGCTCTCTGCTTGATGTTTTGGTACATTAATTAGTAGGGAACTCTTTCCAAATACACAGAGGGATTGGGGGAAAATGTATATAACGTACTCGACTAAGATCTTCCAACTGCTGTTGCATTCAGCAACACATGGTTAAAACAGTAACAAATGTGCAACAGAAGGACAAAGCACCAGTTTCAAATGTCAATCCAAATATCAATTTTCCACTTCACCATTTTTAATCATTTTTTTCCTGCTGCTATTATAGAAATAGGATTTAATTTCTTACCGTGGCTAAAAAGACTGGGTTTCTATTAACATCAGTATGTATCTATCATATAAACTGATTTTATTGAAAATAAAAGGCAGCTGGCAATTTCGTTTCTCAGGAGCCATGAGTATGCTAAGTTTAGATAGCTAGAAATTGAAAAACCTAATACAAAACCCACTGAAGTCCATGGAAAGAAACACTTTCATTCATTTCAATCGGCTTTGGATCTAGGGCTACGTGAACAGCTGGTTAAAGACAGTTCCAAAATTGATAGTTGGAATTATGCACCATCCCTTTAAAATTAAGTGATGCAAACTGCTTTAAGAGAATCCAATTTCCTACTACCCAGTCAGAATTAAATGTAAATCAGAGGCTGAAGCAGTGATATAGGTAGCAAGAGCTCAGCGTCCCCCTTCAATGGCAAAAGAAGAATCCATTACCAGTTATGAGAAGTCTAATCAACTGGATGATATCATTCAATTTGCCTTCTTCTGACTAGGAAATAAGGGGACGGGAGACTTCTTGCAAAGCCCTATAGTAAGGGCTAAACACTGACCCATGGGGATAGAAAGAATAGCTATTGCTGACCCTTTAGGTAGTTCACTTCACAGCACAAGAGAAATGATAAAAGGGACAACAGATGGGATGTATGGGAAAAAGGATCTCTTTCCCTGTGTAATAAACAGGATGAATTAGAATTAAAAATGCTGGAGGAAAAATACCTTGTGGCAATTGCAGACGTTAAGGATGACTTGTTCTGGAATGATAACTAGGTGCATTGCAGACAGAAAAAGGACAGATCGTTTTTATTAGGTTTTATATTATTTATACATTGTATATAAGCTTCTTTATTATGTGTGTAAGTGTATATATACTTATATATACACACACTATGTAAAAATACACAAACAAACCACAGTTCAGATAGTCAGATTATATATTAAGGGTATAGACAAAGGGGAAAGATAAAAGACATTTACAGCAGAATCCGGTAGACTTTTAGTTAGGTGAAATAAAAGGATGAATTGTTGCAAAGGACTTGGGGCAGATGAGTAAAGGCAAAGTTGAACATACTCATAGGACACTGCTGCCGTTCATGAACTGTTTAAATGTCAGTGGCCCCCTCAAATCAATTACAGCCTTGAACACACACTGTCCATCTGTTATGCAGTTGAGCGCTAACATCATTAGCATATTAGTTCATTTATTAAGCATCACAGTTCAAGTGTTACCAGCCCAATAAAAACTGAGAATGGAATTACAGGTTTCTGGATTTCATCTGCTTAATAAGAATAACTTCACTCATTTAAGCAGCAGTTACTGTGGTCTGGGGAATACACAGATGACAGTTATGTCACTCAAGAAAACATCACTCACTGCAATGGATTTTAATCTGGACGTGTTTCAATACTAACAATCAGCCACAGAAAAAGTACCTCAGATCGGAATGATAAACAGTTTACTGGCTGGAACTAGGGGAAGCAAGTTCCAAGCAAAACAGCCAAAGGACATCTTAATTGTTGTAAAATGGATTACAAACTTGCATTAGCGTTCTGGCCTGTCATCCACTAACATACTGCGTTACGCAGGAAGTGTCCTTCCATCTCTTTAGAGAACAATGTATTTGCATTAATATGACCTTTTACTTTTAAAAAGTTATTTGGCTTCCTCTGTTAATGCAGGTCTTTCTTCAAGAGAGTGACAAGTCTATGCTACTATTCTTTATTCCATATAAATGCTGTTGACTTATTACTGGTAACTTAATAGGACAATATTTATTTCGAACACTAAACTGTACACACTTACACTTATGTGTTTTTAAAAGGTTCCAACATCTAAAACATAACACTGCTGTCTGCCATTCTGTTGCATGGTAGTCCCACTGCTGCTATTCTGGAACTTGTACACATCTATAGGTCTTGACAAAAACACATTCCTTCCATTTATAATCTGCGTGTGGAAGCAAGTAGTTATGTTTTCTTGAGTTATACAAAGAACAACAGTGAGAGAACTAAAGCTAAAAGCACTGACTATTGTAATATAACTTTACAGGGAAAGTTCTTTGCCCTTCCCATTTAACTGTTCCATAGCTTTAAGTCTTCAACCATCTATTCAGTTCAATTCCAAACATTTAAAATTCTAAGCTTTCCAAACTTTTATTCAGATTTTGAAAATGCATCTAATCTCTTCCCCATCACAATTACCGTTTTCCGTGACTGTCTTTTGCAAGCAAAAGGAAGGACATCTACCCCAGAATTAGGCATTTAAAAATTATGCCACAACTGAGATGTCCCCAGCACAACTTTTCCATTCCAGTAAATACTCCTATTAAGTGCTACATATTATGCCCCGTAATTTTCTAGGGGTGGAAGTCCTCATGGAGGGCACCAAGCCAAAGATGAGGGAGGAATGGCAAGCCAGGAAAGCATTTTGCAAAGAGAATAAAAAGAGCACGCAGTTTAAAGTTCTCCTCGCACACAAAGTAATTCACACAAACTGCCATGGTTTTAGATTAAGATTATGGAATTATCCTTGACTTTGCATGCAGACTCAAGGTACAATGTTAACAAAAAACTTTATCGGCAGAATTATACTGATATAATTAAAGGTGTGATTTTATCTCAATTTCAACTGGTGCAACTTGTGTGTACACTCTAATGCTGGTTTACACTCAATTTACGTATATTCAGCTTGTGTCAGAAACTTCATAGGCATAATCTAAACCAATAAAACAAGTTCTAAACCAATATAAGTGTGTCTACACACACAAGAGATCCAGCAGTTTGAACTAATTTAGGTTAAACTGGTCCAACTTCTGTACTTATACAGGCCTTAGTTGTCCTCATGTACAGTCAGTGCCTACCACACTGTGAACCATACTATAATGCAAACAGGAATATATTATTAAACTACATGCTCTCCAAGCCAGGACTCTAATGTGATGCAGCCTAAAATGGCTACCTTAGCTAAAATGGTGCTCTCTCACTGCTTCAATTTGCAGTACTGACAGCCAATTAAAAAAAATGCATAGAAGCTGTCCACTGAACAAAGTAACGAAGAAGCCAAAGATTTTAATCTTTACCTTTTTTTAATCAAAAACATACTCTGTTACAGAATTTTCAATAAAATTAACTACAGTATATACATGCAATGGCTACATGTATTACTGTTCACTAGGCTTTCGTGCTCAAAAGAAAACTTCCATGGTGCATTTTGGGCTCTGTATGCTTTACAGTAACCAATCCAATTGTATCTTGGCTTAGTAAAGCTACCAAACTCAAAACACGAGAGATATAGGTACTGGAGCCAGAAAGTACTAGATGAATTCATCAACCTTCAAAATGTTGAGTTCTGTAATTCCAGAGTGATGAAGCACTTTCACATGTGCATAAGGTAACTAGGAGCCAACAGCATCCAATCTCTCGGCATTTTCTAGACTGTATTCCTACTGTTAGCAGAGCTCCCCAAATTAAGTTTTCAGACAACTCAAAAGCAGAGTCAAAATCCATGGAACATGCACAGTAAAAATATTGACAGAATAAAATGGGATATCCCAGATCGGATCTTCAGAAATGTTGGGTAGATAAATGCTTTAATAGTGTTTGCAAAGTGCTTTGAACAGATAACACCCTATGAAAGGGCAAAGTATTCTTTCTACAACCTCACTGTCCACCAGTCTAGATCTTGGAGCATCTGGGTAAAGGTGTCTCATGGAGAATGTCAAGGAAGGTACCATGTTCAGTGATAACGTGCTGACTAGCTGCATCAGAGGTACAGGAATCCAGCCAATGGTGCCTCAGAAGAACGCAAAAGTGATCAGAGGGCCACCTTGTATGTCTCTGCCTCCAGAAGAGTGGCAATCTCCTAGAAGAGACCTTAATTGTCACCGGATACAGAAACCACCAAATACATACACCACAGAAATAAGCATAGTCAAACAAAACAACTCTTCTTAACGACTGTTTTTCTTCAAAGTCTTCTTTATAAAATAAAACACACTCAAATGAATAGAATTCCTTTGGATGTTGACAGTACTTTATGCTCAAGGTGCTCCCTCTCATGGTGTGAAGGAATACGAATTAAGTAGCACAGGAGAAGGAGTGGAAATTTCTTAACTCAAGTAAAGTCTGGATGCCACCTAAAGAACGAACCATCTTGGGTATTTTTTTTAATTAATTGTATTACAGTAGCACCTAGAAGTCCCACTCAGAAAGTGGACCTCACTGTATGTGATACTGTAGAAATGCCAAGAGACCAGTCCATGCCAAAGGGAAGTACATAAGAACTGAATGGTTCAAAGAAGAGACAAAGATGCCATTCACACTGGGGCTACGTCTTCACTACAGCATAAAATCGAAATAACTAAAACCGGTTTTATAAAACCGATATTATAAAATCGATTTTATGCGTCCACACTAGGGCACATTAATTCGGTGGTGTGCGTCCATTGTCCGAGGCTAGCGTCGATTTCTGGAGTGGTGCACTGTGGGTAGCTACTGTAAAATGATGAGGCCAATAACTTCAATTTCCGTCCACACTAACCCTAAATCGATATAGTAATATCGATTTTAGCGTTACTCCTCTCGTTGGGGAGGAGTACAGAAATCGATTTTAAGAGCCCTTAAAATCGATTTAAAGTGTGTTGTAGTGTGGACGGGTACAGCGTTAAATCGATTTAACGCTGTTTAAAATCGATTTAAGTGCGTAGTGTGGACCAGGCCTGGCACTGAAAGTTTTAAAAAATGTCCTGGTAATACAATTTAAATAATATTTGCCCAACCAGTGTGGACAGTGCATAGACATCTCATAAATTGTTAAGGAAGTACATTCTTGCAGTTAAGGTAAGAGCACAACTCAGACATAGGTTCAATATCTGCCTCTGCTACAGACTTCCTTGTGACCTCAGACATTTCATCTCTCAGTACCTCAAATCCCTATCTGTAAAAAGGGAAATAGTATTTCCCAACCTTAGAGGGGTGTTCAGAGAATAAAGCCACTAGGTAGTGACGTGATGGGGGCCAGGCAAGGAGCTAGACGGATAGATCATTCTCAGAAACTTTTCCCAGTCAAGTCTAGAAGAATCATTTGAAGACTAAGCCTAAGCCTAGTAAATGGTTTCTAAAGGTATATGTACACTATGAACGAGAGGTGTGACTCTCTTGCTTATGCTCACACACTTGTGCTAGCTCTCATCAAGCTAGTGCAACTTTAAATAGCTGTGTAGCATGGCAGCAGAGGCCTGGCTTGGTCATGCTGAATAAACATGCCTGAAACCGGTGGATACGTACTCGACACGGCTCAGCTGTGCCTGCACTGCCACTACTTATGCTATCGAATGGCTATACTGCTATTTATACTCACACACTCCCTCAACAGGAGCTAACATGTGTACACAAGCAGAGGAATCATACTCCTTGTTCACAGCGCAGATAAAGCCTAAATAGGAATTCAAAGGGGATTGTGTCCCCAGTTTACACTGGCAAAGAAAATCATTAAACAGTTTTTTGAACCATTTAAAAATCATTTCATTGGCAGTTTATCTCCAAATCCTCTAACTTTGGCATCTAAATGCCACCATTTTAATGCCAGTGGGGACGAGGCTGAAGTAAAACTAAATTTCAATTTTAAGCTTTGTGGAGAAGCTGTCCAAATATGGTGGAAATAATCCCAACCATTCTACTTTAAATGCAACTGAGAGTCAAGCCTTCTAGTATCAATGCTTTCCTGAAAAGAATCCAGGATAAGAGCCAACTGCTACCGCTCTCCAGTTGCCCAGGTCTGAAGGCAGCGCAGAAGGGTGGCAATACTGTGACCCCCTGTCATAAACAGATAGCTAAGGGTTAATGTCTCTTTCACCTGAAGCACCTGACCAGAGGACCAAACAGGAAACCGGATTTTTTCAACTCTGGGTGGAGGGAAGTTTGTGTCTGAGGGTCTTTGTCTGTCTGCCTGCTTTCTCTGAGCTTTGGAGAAGTAGTTCTGCTTTCTAATCTTCTGTTTCTAAGTGTAAGGACAAAGAGATCAGATAGTAAGTTACATGGTTTCTTTTCTTTGGTATTTGCATGAATATAAGTGCTGGAGTGCTTTGATTTGTATTCTTTTTGAATAAGGCTGTTTATTCAATATTCTTTTAAGCAATTGACCCTGTATTTCGTCACCTTAATACAGAGAGACCATTTGTATGTATTTTTCTTTCTTTTTATATAAAGCTTTCTTTTAAGACCTGTTGGAGTTTTCTTTTCTGGGAAATTTCAGGGAAATTGAGTCTGTACTCACCAGGGAATTGGTGGGAGGAAGAAATCAGGGGGAAATCTGTGTGTGTTGAATTTGCTAGCCTGATTTTGCATTTCCTCTGGGTGAAGAGGAAAGTACTTTTTGTTTCCAGGACTGGGAACAGAGAGGGGGAGTCACTCTGTGTAGTTTCACAGAGCTTGTGTCTGTGTATCTCTCCAGGAGCACCTGGAGGGGGGAAGGGAAAAAGGATTATTTCCCTTTGTTGTGAGACTCAAGGGATTTGGGTCTTGGGGTCCCCAGGGAAGGTTTTTTTCAGGGGGACCAGAGTGCCCCAAAACACTCTAATTTTTTGGGTGGTGGCAGCAAGTACCAGGTCCAAGCTGGTAACTAAGCTTGGAGGTTTTCATGCTAACCCCCATATTTTGGACGCTAAGGTCCAAATCTGGGACTAAGGTTATGATACCCCCATCTTGCAAATGCCTTTAGGGTCAGGACCCTCAAATTGAGAAACGCTGGACTCCCCCTGTCAAATCTGTATAGTATAGGGTAAAAGCACACAAAAGACCAGATTTCATGGTCTGTGATGTGTTTTTCATGGCTGTGAATTTGGTAAGGCCCTAGTTATCAGAGGATGTGAGGCCCTGACTATCCTCTCACTATCTGCAGCTCCTGCTCTGAGGCCAGAAGAACGAGGAAGGGATGAGAAGTAATGGGGCATGGCCTCTCCCTGCACAGGAGGTGGAGGCATATTTCAGTCTGCTCACCTCTCCAGAGGCCGATGTCCATTAACCCCCTTGGTAGGTAGTTCCTCCTGCCCACTCAGGCTCTTCCACATGCATGCTTGGAATCATGCCACGACCAGAGGAGCCTGCAGCCTGAGAGTGATTCTAGGAGACTGCAGGGATGGAGGTATGAGGAGAGGGGTGCAGCCCAGCTGTGTGTCCTGCTGAGACTGCCCCCCCGGCACATATCCTGGGAAGATGATGCCCACTGGCCAGCTGCAGGGTGCCCCAGTTGGGATGGGCTTCCAGACTCCAGGCATCAACGGAAATACTGTCTCTTACAAAGAGGAGAGTACACATGGGACATGAATCTCTGAAAGGGAGTTGCAGCCAAAAGAGCTTGGGAACTGCTGCTCTAGTCCATCCCCATGCCAGCTCAAGATTGTTCTTATTTGTTTTAAGTGTCTCCAGGATGGGGCATCCATCCAGTTTCACTCTCACACACCTGGCAGGAAATTTTTCCTGATTATAAACCTGGAATTTTTACTTTTGGTTAATTTGTTAGTCATCTGAATTTGTTGCTCTAATCTGAATACTCATTTGCCTGAATCTGAACACGTATTCCAGATGCTGTTTACAAGAATTGAAGGGAGAGATCATTGCTCCTGTTTGTGATGCCTCTGAATATACAGCCTCATCTGTTGATTCCTTTCAGGCCACAATAAAGTATTTGATTTGGTTTATTTTAAATCAAGTAGAGGGAATCTTACAGTATACCATCAAGCTGGCAGAAAGCTTGGGGACACAAGTATATGCAAAGTTCTGGAGGATTTCTTTGATGTAGCTGTGCAAAGATCAACAATTATAAACTGAAATGATGAGTGCCTTTAGGAGATGCATAAAATTCTTCATAGGGAAGCCACACAGAATCCAGTTCATGCAAACTGCCCCACGACAATTAACTTGTCAAAAGTTTGTACATTTTCCAAGTGGTCAGGAACCAAGAATCCAGGATTAAGAGCACAGCAGATAATTCAACAGCCAGATGGGTAAGAAGAGCCTGCGGTCAGGCTTTACTAGTTCCATCAACAGAAAAAACCTTCTTCCAGAGACCATTTTTGTTTGTTTGTTTTTAGGGCCACGTCCAGACTAGGGTATTAAAATCGATTTTAGATACGCAACTTCAGCTACGTGAATAACGTAGCTGAAGTCGAATTTCTAAAATCGAGGTACTCACCCGTCCAGACGGCGCGGCATCGATGTCCGCGGCTCTCCGTGTCGATTCCGGAACTCCGTTCGGGTTGATGGAGTTCCGGAATCGATGTAAGCGCGCTCGGGGATCGATACATCGCGTCCAGACTAGACGCGATATATCGATCCCCAAGCAATCGATTTTAACCCGCCGATGCCGCGGGTTAGTCTGGACGTGGGCTAGGATGAGTCAGGATCTTTGACCAAATGGTTAGAAGCATCCAACCACCTAAGAAAAACACCCCAGCTGTCACTAATTTGGGCAAGTCATTTGACTTGTGTGCACATCTGTAATATGGGAATGACAACCACAGACTACTTTTCTAAAGTACTCTGAGCTCTATGGATGAAAAGGGCTCTATCTAAATGCTATCACAGTCTTCTGCAGATTCTTGATATGATGCAAGGAATGTGGCAAAAAACAAACAAAAAAACCCCTTGAATTATGTTTCAAGACTGTTTCTTATTGTGTTACCTGCTGAAACTGTTCTATTAGATTGGCTCAACATAACAATGCAGGCAGACTGAATTAACAGTGTTTGAATGCAGCACTGGATTTGCACTCGGTAGTTCTGGGCCATTTCTTCAAGTTCCAATTCCCCACACAAATGCCATACCCAGTCGCTAAGAAACAACAACTCTTGCTACATCTCAACAAGTACAGAAAAGAAAGAAAAGCTTAGAAGAACCCTCATGAAAAATACTAAAATTTAGGGTGGAAGTTACATAAATCTTAATGCTATTGGCTGATGATGATCTTTCAAGGAAAAGTGACCAATTACTCTACATTAGTGGACTGAAAGAGAAGACAAAATATTTAATATAAGCAAACAAAATACAATTGTATAAATTGGGGTTTTCAGAATTTTATTTATACTATTAACTAGAGAGAAAGCATACATATTGTAACTGTCATACAGTCAATACATTTGCAAGTTTTTCTACTTTAAATTCTCCATACAAAGTCATTGCCAATTGATGAGGTCACTGATGGCATCAGGCTTAAAATAACCAAGAGGTATAAAAACAAGTTTGTCATCTTGCCCTGAGTGGAAATGGTGAACAGATACAAAAACTGGATCCTAAATACTGATGTCATAATGTATGTGATTTAATGGTATATGCAAGTTATCACTTTTCAAATTAAGTATAAACAATCAAGCTACCCATTTTAGACAAATGCCAAGTCTGACTTTTTTCCTTTGTATTTAGATCACAGAAGTCAGCAGTAGTTATGAAAACATGTTCCTGCCATTAGGATATGCATTATGTCATTTAATTGGCAATTTTACAGATTGGATATTTCATGTTATATTTAAACTGAGTGCCAGCACTGAAAGTATCCACTCCTGTTAGTGTTTTAAAAAGTGTGCCTATATAAATAAAAATCTAAGACATCTTTTTAAAATATAATAAAGGAAAAGAAACATTTTCTTTTTCCAAGCTACTTTTAATTATTATCAACAACATATTCCTCATTTTTGGCAGTTTGTACCCTTCAATCTGGAAAATCACAGCAAGATATTCATCAAGATAAAGAAATATCTGTTGCTAACGATTTGTTCCCTAAAAGAATTAAATGCAAGATTTCAGTAACTATAAAGTTGTTTTAAGGAAAATGTTTACGGTGATTAGAAAGAATTTTCAGATATAAATATATATTTTCTGCATACAAAAGGGTCTCATGAGGCTTATCAGCAAGTTGCCATAACAGAGCAGATCAAAGTTACCAGTACTGTGTTGAATCCCTTTGAAAGTACCCATATGGCCTTTACTTTAAGCTCTGAGCCACCTGCTGGGACAGTAAAGTTCTGAAAAATTAACTTGAAATCCAATTTCTGCATGTTCAGTTTCTTTCTGCTAAGAGCAAGAAGGCAAACACATTTTTAAAACCTGGTTTTAAAAGATTAAGCAGAACAAAAGTAAAGTATATCTTCAGGTTATAAACAGAATTGTATTTTACAATCCACCATCCCAACACTACAACGGCCCACAGCAGTGTGCAGAGGGATCTCAGTCCAGAGGTTGCGGGTCTGCAATAGGCATGGTATGAAGTACTTCATCTAGAAGCTGGAGGGCCCGGTGTAAATGAATTTCAATCCAACAGGGTGTTTCTTTGATGCTCTGTCTTGGGTAATCAGGCCCCCAACCTTTCACAAAACTCATCCTAAGTATGCACAAGCGGCGAAGATCATCTACGCCGATTCCAGCAGCAGCTGACAAACCTAAATAAGAGGTTTTGAGTAAATGTTCATGTGTATTTAGTTTCCTCAGACATGCTGTTTTACCAAGCCAGTTTTACGCAACACCTAGCCAATTCTACATAGTAACCCGTTTGCTCAGCTGTTCCTCCATGTACAGTTCTCCCTCTCCACAAACCATACCAATCAACATTTATAGATGTGCTACAGATACATAGGTTTTCCCAACTCTACTTTTTGATTTATGTGACTATGTATCCTTGTAAACCTGTATAAGCAATCAGATACAACCAGTTAACCTGAAAATAGTTATGTGATGCAAGCCAGTCTTAAAAGCCTATTTTAGAAAGTTAAGTACAGCTAGAAATACTTATATCTGGAATTAAGTGAACAGTAGACTGGTCAGCCTTATGAGAAAGTACTGACAATTCAATATATAGCCATCTTGATTCAAAATGGCCCAAAAGAGACAAATCCAAATTAAACAAAAAGCAAGCAAAAAGGACTTCCAAATCTGTATATGTAATTTATCCAGATCAACCGTCTGTATACAAGCATATATATGGAGTCAATCTCAGTTTTCCATTTCAACACAATAACCTAACAGGACTATACAAATGGTGTTGGGAAACCTCCAACATTTACTGCAGTTTATTTGCTGCTAACGTGATTTCTTTAAAATATTTGTAGAGAGGGGCCTAAAGCCATAATTGTCATTTGAAATGTGCTATTAATGAGACCTGTTTGTATTTCCATTTTAAACCTCTATTTCAGTGAATTTAACGTCGCAATAAACATTTCCCAACAGTGTAAAGTTGGTACAGACTACAGGTTGCCTTCTCAAGGAAGATTTTTTTTGTTTTAAAGCAGACAAAAATGTACTCCATTTAAAAAAAACGCTTACCCAAATTATTCTGTTGCTCTTTATATTGTTTTGTTCATGTTTAATGAAACAGAAGAAAATATGAATATGGCAATTGATAATTAAATAGGACTGTTGCTTTCTGTTAATATTAACAAGTTAAATTATTTTGGCCACAACATTTTCAATGTTCTCTGAAATGGCTTGAAATAATCTACTTGCCAACAGCAAGACAGAAGCTAGAGAAGATTGATGTGCTTAAGTAAGCGTCCAGCATTTTCAAAAGCCTGGCTACTTATTTAGGTGCCTAAATAGGACCTTAGGAGCCTAAACTTGGGCACTTATTTTAAAATAAAACTCTTTCTTCTCAGCAAAATTCAGGGCAAGCTCAGTGACAGATCCCAACACGTTCCTCCAGAACAAGCTTTTTATATGGCTGTTTCCCCTAGACCTCAGTGATGGGCCCGAGTCTCACACCCCTTCCTCATTTTTTTGCAGCTGACTAGTACATTTAGAGCTCTCTGGGAAATTTTTCAAGCTCTGTTTTAGGAGGTGGAGATACAACTTCGTTTCGAGGAAAGTAGTTATACTGTTTGACCTTTGTGCTTCGGAAGCAGCATACTTTGTCTCACTCCTTTTATAGAGACAAATTCTGCAGCCATGTTCACACCCGGAATTCCCACAGACTTCACAATGGGAGCTTTGTGTGCAGAGAAGCTACAGAAATAGATATTCTTATTTACTTGACAAATAAGAGTAAGTCTGAAGCGTGAATAAGCATAGATATATGGTCCCCATTCACTATAGGGTGTTTTTCTTTAAAAAGAGCAAAGAAATTACTTAATGTACTTACTGATAGCTGGGGCTATTCCACCTACTGATCCTGGTCCAGGGATGTTTCCAGCTACTGCTGCAGCCTGGGCAGCAGCTGCAGCTTGTGCCGTGGCAGCCTGCTGCTGCATCTGACGATGACATTGGCGTAAATCAAACACCTTTAAAAAAATATAAAGTCCTGCATCACATAGATTTATCTTAACCACTGAGGGAAAGCGTTCATGAGAGCCAATGATATCACTGCTATTATGTATACGAGAAATTAAAAATCGTAACACCACAGAGTTAGTCTCCCTAGATACAGGCAAGCTTTTACCAACTGATTTTTTATTTCTATTGGGATCAAAAATTCTATCCATTGTTTTTACAGACTAAGATTTGAGCACTAGTAGCTATACAAAAAGCCCACCACACTGAGGCCCTGATTCAATCTATGTGCGCTAAAGAGGCTAAGACTGTCACAAACTGACAAAATCCAGGAGAAGGTCATAGCTTAGTAGTTAAATTCAAAAAGCGAGGAACATAAATGAAAAATTAGAGATGTGTCCTCCTAAACTTTGAGAGTCCCTGTCTGCTTTCGTCACAGCCTTGTTGAAACATGGCAATTTACTTACGCAGAATACTGACAGCTGTAGGCCTCAAATTAGAACAGCTAGGTTTCAGTTTGTGGGCACACTGCTTTTTTATGATCAGACAGGGTACTGAAATACACAAGAATTCTGCTCTCAGAGACTGAGGGTTTTTACAGTGAGTGAAAGAAATCCAGTGCCCTGGGTACATTGCCGAGCACAGTAGTTTGGTTTTAAACCTCATTTCACCCTGAGATATATGTAAAGCAAATTATCATTTTAATGTGGGTTAAATCTGAAATGTCAGAAAAATATACGATTTTGTATAAGAAGTTTGACTTTTGGTGGATTCATTGGTTCAATATTTCCATGTCGATGCTTTAATTAAAAAATTAGCTATTTTTTAAAGATTTTACTACTACATTTCAAAATATTTTTTTTTCCAAAATGAGAAAAACAAACAATTGGACCATATTATAAGCTTAAGTAACCAACTTTTTGTACTAAGTCGTTTAAACAAAAACTGTTCAAATGCAAAACCACTGCTAAGATTGCTTGTGACAGAATTATGAAATGGCTGGTTGCTTCCATAACATATAAACAAACACTGTCAATTTAAAAAGCCATTCATCAACAATAAAATAAACAAAAAACTTTACTGGGCACCAGTTAGCCTAATAGAGGCTAAAACAGTTTTTGTTTTAGTGGGAAAAAATAATTTAGGTTATTTGGTTTACATTTCTTTCAACACTTCATAAAACAATTTGCCATTTACAAGGAACAGATTCATTTGTTGTTTCCTACAGTTGTCATCCAGGATATTCAAACCAACCTTTATATATGCACTTGGGTAAATCTTGTGAACTGCATCTCCTGGCGCACGCCCTGCTTCTCTATCCAAGTAGTAACTCTGGACGAAGACTGCATGGTCACTGAGGCACCTAACCCACACGTCGCCTTCACCTTTACATTCCAACTGCACCCCTTTACCTATGTGCAACCTTAAAAAGGGGAAAAGGTCCAATGTACTTATGTTCACAAGCTACACATTCGAACCTTGTTAAATGAACCATACACAAATCTTAAGAGTTCTCAGCAGTCCACTATACCATAATCTAAATTCCAGGCTTAAAATAATTTACCTAGAAGGTGAATAATTTACTATTTTTCAAAGAATTGGGATTGTTGAAGTCTTAGCAGCAGCAGCAGTCAACTGCAAGATATGCAACAAAAGCATGAAGGTATATCACATCCATACTGCATAATGAGCACACTGCATTGTATATGTAACATTAACTTTACGGAAGTAGCAGCATGGATAGGCAACGTAGGTCAAGGAACATTTAAAGTAATTGGAGACAAAGATCCTGCATTCCAAAACCTTATCTGAGCAAAACACAACACTTGGGCCTACTATTTCAGCAGAATAAGAATCCACACTGACAAGTGTCCCAAATTGTTTGCAGCATTGCCGTAGCCGTGCTGTATTAAAACATGAGAGAAACAAAATGAGTGAGGTAGTATCTTTCCCTGGCCCACCTTCTGTTGGTGAAAGACCACACAGAGCTCTAATGTCATCCAAGTGTACAGTCCTGCATTAGAGAATAGCATTCTACACATCTTTTAAAGCAATGCTCCAAAACAGCAACATGACCTCTTGGTGATGTCACAATCATGCACCATATTTTAAGATAATTAACTATTACACTTGGAATTATTTTAGTCCTGTTGCATTCCTGTTTGTTTCATGGGGAAAGGAGTTTAACACTATCAAACGAGTTCCTGAAGTCCTTTTCCTGCTCCTTCACCAAAACTTAAGTGTGAGGGGAGAATGAAAAACAAGTATCTTTTTTTCCCTCAATTTGCCTATGATGCTCTAAAGAACCTGCGTGCTTCACTTAGTTTAAATCTTCTCTCCCCAAACCCAAGGACACAAATTGAAAGTTGACATAATTTTAAAAACAAAACACACAACTATATAAACCAACAAATGCTATATGCCACCTCAAGGGGCACACTCCTAGCCACTGATGCACTACTCAGACGCATGAACATACCTGAAGTATGAACCCAAAGGCCCAGGAAGACACATGCTGTAGTAGCTTATTAATCAATCAGAATGTACATAACGGCACTTATACCTTCAAAAGAAAGATATACACCAAAAGCTGGAACAATAAATATAAAATACAACCAAAGTCTGGTGTTCCAGAAGACATGTAAAATACCTTGCTCTTTCAATGGCTTCTGTTCTGTGTACATTAGAAAGCTGGCCCAGGCAAAAGCGGTCTCCTCCAGAAGGGTCTACATAACCATCAACAGTAACAACTGGACAACTTGAAGGGACTTTAAATGTCTCCCCAACCTGCACATCCATTTCAAAGTAAGCAATTGAACACCAGTACTCCGGAGCTTGAGAAGACAAAGAACAGAATGAAATGTGACAGTAAAAATCCCGCAAAACCCTGAGACACAAGGGTTTAGAACTTTTGCCATTTGTACTTGGAATTTAATTTTCAACAGTGTGTGCATGTATTTTTTTATGTATCTGTAAGAAGTCAGTAGTCAGAGCTTAAATGAGCACAAAACTACCTCCGCTTTCAAATTTTTATGTAGCATTTACTAGTAAAAGTTTTGCACATTAGAGATGGAACAGAACACCCGGGCAGGAATGAGATCATGGTAACTTAAGCTTGCAACTGCACTTAATTATTCTAACTGCACATCAATGTCAATGAATTTGCATATTAATTATACTTTTTATATACAGATAGATAGTACAGGTTAACTTTTAGGAAATTAAGAAAGAATCACTGCAAATACTAGGAGAAATACTGTTTTTACCATAATAGGACAGACACAAAGGTTTCTAGTTTTTACAAAAACCCTCAAGGAACAAGTATTTCAGACTTATGTTTATGAAACAATACTTCATTATGAAGAGTGTGGATTATATAAAAATTCATATTTTTATAATTAACATTGCTGTCTTATCACCAGTTAAATTCAGCTTTCAATCATTGCCAGTTTTTCTTTCAGTGGTAGAGGCCAATGAATGAAAAAATAAGTTACAGTTTAAATCATACAAATGATATAACCTGTGTGATGGGACAAACTGTATTATTGTAATGTTTGCATACAACCTTGCATCTGCAAGTTGGGTAGTTTTCTAGGTTTAACACCAAAACTATACTGCTTAGATTCCACCAATTGCTTAAGCTTAAAAAACAAATCAGTTTTTTCTAATTTTTCCTATCTCAAAACGTATTATTTCTTCGTAACACATGCTTGGCATAGCTTTTGAAGTAGGTGACACACGGCTTTGTATCAGGCCCATATGGAATAAATTGAATTTTCCATTATGCTTTGAACAACTCTTCAGAAGCATGCACTTACCAGGATGATTTGATATAGGAGGCTGGAATGCAAGTTCATTGTGAACTGGCCCTTTAAAAAAAAAAAAAAAAAAAAGAAGCATGACGTTTATTTTACACAAAGATACAGATTTCTGAGTATTAAGTTTTGGTAGAGTCCACAATGTGCTAGGCACTTTCCAAACAGAGAAGAAGGTATGGTCCTAGCCCTGACAAGGTCATTCTAAAAACAGAGGTCGGCAGACAGCTTAGTCTTGCCGAAGTGTAGTTAACTAAATTTTTATTATAAATTGGCTATGCTCCCCATAGGCAGCACAGCAGAAGTACATCTTTAGAAGGGATTAAATGTGCGGTCTTACAGGTGAGTTCAGGATATGCATCATGGACAAAGGCACAATGGCTTCTGGGAGAAGATGATAAAGTTGGTAGATGTCAATGGATGAAGTTGCCCAAAGTGAGAGGAGCAGGAGGCCAAGGAGAGAGCCCAGGGGTACCACCACTTAGGAAAGTCAAAGTATTAAATTAGAAAGCCAAGTAAATATTGAAAACCTTTATGAGTAACTTGAGCACCAGAAATTTTTTTGAACTCCAGTACTTCATATAAACAAGATGATGTATGAGTGGGAACCAGGTGTAAGGGAGTAATATAAAACTTAACAACAGAGTCTAAAATATGTTTTGATGATACAGGAAAACTGCCAAAGTAATTTACTGCAATAATTGATTTTATCTCCCCCTCAGGAATAAAGTGCAGAGCATAACCACTGCAACTAGAATAATTTATAAGTACAATAATAGGAAATCCAGAATGATCCCAGTGTTTAGAGATTACTGAATTCCATAACAGAGAAGTATTTTAATTTTTGTTCTTTTCTCACCACACTCCTTGCTCTTAGATAAACTATCTAATCTGCTATACCTTTAAGCTCTACTGATCCCATTCAAACCTACTAGATTACAACATGGAAAAACAAAAGTCAATCTATTTTGCCCTGAGGCCAAGAGCTAACTAGGAATCTTCAAAAAATATCCATTTTCAGGTTTGTTTTGTAGTAAGTGCAAATGTATGTGCCAAATGTCCCCAAGAATTGGGTTGTAGTGGGGCCAGTCAGCAATGATTTTTAACTTCTACAATATTTTTAAATTTTAATGCACATAAATTACACTTTAAAAGCAATGCCTCTAAGTACTGTAAGTTATTAAGAAAATGAGACTTTACTCTAAATATGTTTCTCAAGGATCTGAAACAGGAACTTGAACCAAAAAAGGCCAAACATTATTTCAAAAAATCTACATTTGGACAAAGGAAGTATTTACAGCCAAGTTATAAAGCTCTATAAACAGAGGCTGAAAAGGGAAATACTGACAAGTTTTTAACTACAAAACTAGATGGTGCCATTATAACACAACTAAAATTTTAATCTGCTCGTCTGTTTTGATGCTGCACAAAGTACAGTGCACCAACTCTCATGGAGCTTTTGTATTTAATTGTCAGATTACACAGTAATTATAGTTTTATAATTAATAGAATTTACACTTGTGGGGGGAAAGGTCACAAGAGAGATTCTGCCATTATCCTACAATGACAGCATAAAAAGTAGAGCTATTTGAAAATCCACAAATGCTTACAGTAATGTCCAGGATGGGGCATAGGTGGGTGATGCTGAAGATGTCCATTCTGGTGGTGAGGTATAGTAGGTGTGTACGCTGCCGTTCGACTTCCAGTCCAAGTTGTTGTACTATCTAGAAGAAGAAGAGGGGAAAAAAAAAAAAAAAAAAAAAAAAAAAAAGGACTGGGCTACTTTGCATTTAAGGGAGCTTAAATATGTCATTCCTATTTTTTTTTTTATTTCTCCTGAATATTTATTAATGGATTTAAAAAAACTAAAAAGAATGCATCAATGTGTATACTCACTGTGATGGTAAGTAGCTGGCTGAGCTGTAAACCCATTCTGCTGCGTTCCTGGCTGAGGCCCTGAAGCAATCTGTAAGAGTCCATCACTATGGCTACCTGTCAATATACTGGTTGGCTGACCTGGTAAAAGAACATATTTCCCATTCATAAATATTCCACAATTTTATTATAAGAGGGACACTGCACAATCCTACTGAGGAAAAAACATCCCAGTTATCAAGGCTATTATAATAAAGCTGCTATAACGTAAGGATATATTTATTGCAGGAAAGAACCTTAGAAAGCTGCAAGTAAGATACTTTTAGCATCAGCTAATTTTGCTTCTAATCTGACAGCATACTTATGACTGGGATTGCTCTGCACATTTTTATTTGCTTACACAAAAACATATCTTTGTTTTACTCATGTTTTGTTTTGGATATTTTCCCTATAGTGAAAAGAGAGAAGCTAAAGGCTTCACTTGAAAGATACAGAAAAAGCAACATGCTTCATTCAGCCCCAGAAACACTTATTTTCAATAAGATTTCCATGGACTTACTAGAGGCATCAAAGACTGAAAGAAAATTAAGACTAAATTATCTTCACACCCTTAGAGCAATATGATACTTTGGTGATGGGAGCGATACAAAACCCAAAATACAAATGGTTTCTCTAGGCAAGGACTGAGGGATGTTGCTGAGGTAGCATACTACTACTCCCTGATCTGAGTTCAGAGGATTTCATTTTCTAGGGCTGTGTGATAACTCATTGAATTGAGCACTTCCTCATAGCTAAATTCACAAAAAATGTTTAAGAAAAATTAGTTATGGCTTCCCAACGTGTTCATGAAGATTTTAAGAGAGTCTGCAATTTTTAAAGGCTTATTTTTCAAGAGGTCCAATTATTTTTTTCAAAAAAGTTAGAAGAGGGGGTGTCCTCTCAGCTTCAGAAAGTTTAAGAACTACCGTTCTGTACACAGGTTGATAATACTTCTCCGTATATCCAGTTTTATTATCCCTCCTGCTGATTTAATGGGATACTGAAATTTTCCATTCCCATGCCAGTTGTTCAATACTAGAGTCAATGACTTAAACAACACAACAATGAACAGTGTTTGTAAGGGTTTCTCAGCAAGTGTGTATCAGTTTTTTGTAGTTTAGAAAACTCAGTAAGCGCAATAGTTTGGGTGGGGAGGAGGGTTAATAGAAAAAAAAACTGATTCAAATTCTAGGTTCCAAGTACAATCTCATTTTAACATCTGAGATCAACAGGCCACCTGGGTTTGGAATACACTAGTACCTCACTTTTTATGTTATTTACTTTGATAAAGTAAAAGCAAGTTTCCTATGCAATGTCCACTTTAGAGAAGATCAAATGGTTGTGCCATTCAAGTATTCAGATTTTATATTCCAGATAATCTAAGTTTCTTACTTGTGGAAGCCACAGGAATGTTGGGAAAGTTAGTGGTGCTGGTAGTGCTAGACTCAGTAGGAGCTAACATAGCTGGGGTGCTGTAAGTCTCAGTAGAAGCCCTGTTACTTGGTGGATGCTGGATGGTCTGGACTGAATGGCCTTCAGCTGTAGATAATGACTGTCCCTCAAAGTCATGAACATATTCATCTTTCACCAACATACTTGATGGAGCTATGAAGAAATAAAAGTTTAAATCCTTAAGCGTGCAAGTGCATTTTACTAATTTATAAGTAAATATATGGAGCAGCTCCACTTCCAAACAATTACAACAACACTATTAAAGCTGCATTCTTGGACCTACATGGACCTTGTTACAACATTGTGGGACATGTTCTCTAGTTTACAAATAAACAAACAATTCATCCAGTAGCTGAGAAGTGTAAAAAGTAACTGTACAGCACACCAAAGAATGGTGAGCTCCATTTGCTGCCTCTGAAATAGCAATTTAGAATATGCATAATTTGGGAACTAACACCATGCTGGTTTCTGTTCATCAGAGTATGGCTGGAGGGGGTGAGAAAGTGGAAATGCACTGTCAAGCACTTTAACTTACATTAATGCAATACTGAAGTTAACACTTTAAACATGCAATATCTTATAATAAAAACTTAATTCACCAACACTGCACATAAAAAAATCCCTTGCTCTCAAGCTACTTTTATGCAACTCACATTGGAAGTGTGCATATACATGCAAAGCACTACAGATGTAACTTCATATTTAACAACTACCAGCCCAAAATATTCTCTGTGGCTAGTGTGGGTGAGTTACAATAATACGAACACTAACTTTTGCATTCTGTATTGAATGTTTTAAATTAAAATTTGTACATTGCATTAATTCCGTGTTTGTTTTTGGTTTAGGAAATGTCAAAGGATATTAAAATATTTTCCTTTTGTTCTCTATCAGTTGCATATCTGTAGTGAGATAGCAGCACAAAAATATACTTATGTAACCAATACATACCATGTATTTAGTAACTGTACTATAAAATTTGGTACAAACTTGATACTGTGCAAATAAATCATTTTCAATTGCTTCTACTCCTGCAGTAGAAAGCAAACCGGCCTGTACTCTAGTCTATTGAAAGTTTCAATTTGTAAAGTTTAGCAATTTGATTTGATTTGATTTTTTATACCCAAGACTTCCAGGTACTTGAACCAACAAAAAAATCCCACCACATCTGTCCTTTATGAGGAAAGAAAAACCCTAGCTTCCGTGCATCGGTTGCATACACAATACAGCTACACAAGTAACTGAAACCCTGTCATGTTCCTTCTCTGAGTATACCTGGAAGCAAATGTTTAATTGTTTCCTAGTTTTCAATATACCAGTTTGATTATTCTCCAGCACACTTGCCATAAGTCTGAAGTTAGAGTTCAGATGTTTGAATTAGTTGTGCAGTCTTAGTTTTTAATATTATTTTACACAGGAAAAAAGTCTATTTTCCGCCTATCATCTAACTCAGCTGGTAAATATACTACATTGTCAGACTTATTCTGTTCAAACAGAAACAAAAAAAAATGTTTTGGCTTGTAACTTTCCATGTTTGCTCTGATCCCAAATCAGAGTCTTTGGAAAGTTACAAATGAGTGCAACTCGAGCAACAATGAAAGGTGAGTTGAAAGCTTAGGCTATAACTTTTATGATGCACACACCAGATTGCTTCACATACCACTATTTTGAAAGGTCTCCTAACTAGAGAAATAAGTGCATTTCTATCCTTGCTTTCCCTCCCCCCTCAGCATGGGAGAATATTTGTAAATATGCTATTTAAAATGCAATCAATTATAAACAATTAACTACTTACCAGAACTCTGCAATGTCAGTCCTGAAAGATCTTTTAAAAAGAAAAAGGAATCTTTTAAAGAGTAAAAATATATCTTTAAAAACCATGAAATGCATTTACAAGCTTATGAATTCATTTGATGCATTGTAAACATATACACGAACCATCAGAAACTTGAGGTTAGTGACTACACACACTATGCTGAGATATCACAGAAATATGCAATCTAAAATCACTCCCCTACAGTTTACATGAACTAAATACCACTTAATATTCAGTTCCGAAAGGTTGAAACAGCAACTGCAAATTTCATTCCTATAACTTTGGAATAAACTTGAGGCAAACTTCAGTAACTATTTCCACTAAATAAAAGGTAAAAGTAATTCCAAAATATACTTTGTCTTTAACTATGTTATTATGCACTCATTTTTATTTAGGTCTACATTTTCTAGAACATAAGGAAAAAATATTTACACTTTACTTCCTCTGTTCCACTTTAATCGACGGACTACTTACCGATGCCAGGTGACACTACTCGCTCATAATGGTAAGGATTCACACAGACACTGTCACATTTTAGGTCAAAAGCATACTGACAATATTTAACATGCTTGAGTTCATTTTTGTGAAGATCAGGCCATCTCCAAAGACGAGCATAGATCACATGAGGGAACCCTTTACGACCAGCCACCTGGAAGTTAAAGACAAAAGTCGACTGGGAATGTTGGAAAAAAAAATTATTTTTTTTAAAATAACTTTCGCTCATTTCCTACTAATAGACTAAGGTTGGCTAGAACTGAGCAGGTACCATTCACTAAAAATTTCTCCTGCCGTGTTTAGAAAAATACTTATCCTCCAAAACTCTGGATCCAATAGAAAGAATCCAAAAAGACATCCCAGTGGATATTTAAACTAATGTGATTATTCCCAGGAAAAAATATAAGAATGTGACAGGTGATATTGGAAATAAAATGGCCAACACAACAAAAGGGGTGGAAATTCGCAAGTTCTATGAAATTGCAAATCACATAAGTCTGCCAGAAGTCTGTAGATAAAATTATGAGAGAAACTGTAGAATTTTATCTCTATATTAAAAAGTTAACACCTTAGCAGGATGTGAAATTGTCTATGTAACTTGAAGCATGTACATTTGAAAAAACAGGTATTTGTAGAAAAATGGTCAATGTTATAGGGACAAACCTAACAAACTATGTGTGCACAGGGGTTTCTATCACCTCCAAATTGGGGAAAATTATGCCATAGAGCAAATCTTCCTCTTTGGTGCACACCAATCTTATTACACCCACTTTTGCTACTACTCAACTAGCAGACATAGAAAAAATATCCGTCTGTATTTGGACTAACCTGAAGCCTTCCATCCAATGTTCTCTGTATCGTAACACATTTACTAGGATGAGCTCCATTTGTAGTTATAGCTGTAATCAAAGAATCCAATTCATCTTTTTTCTCCTTTAGCTTTTTAACTAAGCTTTCAATTGCTCGTTTTGCAAAAGTTTCACTCTCTCCACCTTGCCGATGGCACATCAAGCTGTGAACAATGCTCAGACAAGCATCATTACTTGTTGGTGTGTTAGTAATAGACATATTGTCCATTTGGAACAGCTTTTTCTGGCAGATCAAATATGTCTGGAATCCTTTTTAAAGCTGTATTTTCAGGCTAGCGAATAAGAGATGATCAAAGAAAATGTCAGGCACATGGGGTCTTGGGCAAACCTAGAGAAGAAAAATACACCTATTGTAGAAGAGTTTTCATAAAGCATTAATACATCACAGCTTGGAGGTGACAAACATGTTATCAAAGCACTAGATAATTTAACAGCATATCAAAACTAACTTTAACAGAACCAGTACCTTGGCATTATGTTTCAACTTTCTACAGAAATTTCTATACAAAAAGTTTTTAGAAATAAAAAAAAAATTCTAATTTATAAACAGTTTTGACAACAAAATGATCATATATTATATATCTATATATTATTTTATGAGAAAAGGAGCTGAGTAGACAAATAACCATGGGTGAGTGGGCTCTGATTTGAAAAAAAAGAGGGCCAGACAGACTGATTTGTAGTACCTCATACCAGTAAGATTAAACAAAAGACAGATTGGGTGAATGTAAATGTTGGCAAAATTGTTCAGAAACAGGTGATTTTATGTGTATGTGGTAGACATGTCCATTATTGAAGTGTACTGGATTGAGATCTGTAAGCAAATATTACAAATTGTTGGAATTAAAATTTCCACTGTTAGTAGCTGCTAGGCTACTGGTAACTTTTTAGTAGAAAAGAATAAATTGCCCCAAGTTAAAGAAATCGTTAAAAAAATTGAGATACTACTATTAGAAAGCTGATGTATCCAGTATGTACGCAATTTACAGGCAAGATTTTCTTCCTGTGAGTGCTACTATATTTTCTATGACCTATAAGAATCCTGATTTGGAAGCAGGTGGTTGGACTAGATGATCTTCTAAGGTCCCTTCCAATCCTGATATTCTATTCTATGTTACAGACCAGTCAGCTTAACTTCTGTACCCAGAAAGATAATGGAGCAAATAATTAAGCAATCAATTTTCAAACACCTAGAAGATCATAAGGTGATAAACAACAGTCGGCATGGATTTGTCAAGAACAAATTGTGTCAAACCAACCAGATAGCTTTCTTTGACAGGGTAACAAGACTTGTGGATGGGAGAAAGTGGTAGATGTGGTATATCTTGACTTTAGTAAGGCTTTTGATTGATACTGTATCGCATGACCTTCTCATAAGCAAACTAGGGGAAATACAACCTGGATGGAGCTACTATAAGGTGGGTGCATAACTGGTTAGAAAATCGTTCCCAGAAAGTAGTCATCAGTGGTTCACAGTCATGCTGGAAGGGTATAACAAGTGGGGTCCCGCAGGGACCTGTTCTGGGTCCGTTTCTGTTCAATATCTTCATCAATAATTTAGATAATGGCATAGAGAGTACACGTATAAAGTTTGCAGATGATACCAAGCTGGGAGGAGCTGCAAGTGCTTTGGAGGATAGGATTAAAATTCTAAATGATTTGGACAAACTGGAGAAATGGTTTGAAGTAAATAGGATGAAATTCAGTAAGGACAAATGCAAAGTACTCCACTTAGGAAGGAGCAATCTGTTGCACACATACAAAGTGGGAAATGACTGCCTAGGAAGGAGTACTGCCGATAATGATCTGGGGGTCATAGTGGATCACAAGCTAAATATGAGTCAGTGTAGCACTGTTACAAAATAAGCAAACATCATTCTGGGATGCATGAGCAGGAGTATTGTAAGCAAGACACGAGAAATAATTCTTCCACTCTACTCCGCGCTGATTAAGCCTCAACTGGAGTACTGTGTCCAGTTCTGGGTGCCACATTTCAGGAAAGATGTGGACAAACTGTAGACAGTCCAGAGAAGAGCAACAAATGATTAAAGGTCTAGAAACCATGACCTATGAGGAAAGATTGAAAAAAAAATGGGTTTGTTTAGTCTGGAGAAGACTGAGAGGGGGCATGATAACAGGTTTTAAGCACATAAAAGGTTGTTACAAGGAGGAGGGAGAAAAACTGTTGTTCTTAACCTCTGAGGACAGGACAAGGAGCAATGGGCGTAAATTGCACCAAGGGTGGTTTACAGTGGACATCAGGAAAAACTTCCTAACTGACAGGGTAGTTAAGCATTGGAATAAGTTGCCTAGGGAGGTTGGGAATCTCCAGCATTGGGGATTTTTAAGAGCAAGTTAGACAAACACCTGTCAGGGATGGTCTAGTAAAGGGGTGGGCAAACTTTTTGGCCCGAGGGCCACATTGGGGAATAGAAATTATATGGAGGGCCATGAATGCTCACAAAAT
The DNA here is from genome assembly GCF_025201925.1 of Gopherus flavomarginatus. Lineage (NCBI taxonomy): Eukaryota > Metazoa > Chordata > Testudines > Testudinidae > Gopherus > Gopherus flavomarginatus. The sequence continues at coordinate 17,480,431 of NC_066619.1, read as the reverse complement.
TGGGGCTGAGGTGCTAGCTCTGGGGTGGGGCTAGGGATGAGCAGTTTGAGATGGAGGACGCTCTGGGCTGGGACCAAGGAGTTTGAAGGGCGGGAGGAGGATCAGGGCTGGCGGAGGGGTGCAAGAATGGGTGCAAGTTCCAGCTGGGGGTGTGGGGTCTGGGGTGGGGTTGGAGATGAGAGGTTTGGGGTGCAGGAGGTGCTCCGGGCTGGGATTAAGGGGTTTGCAGAGCAGGAGGGGAATCAGGGCTGGGGCAGGGACTTGGGGAGAGGCTCAGGAGGTGCAGGCTCTGAGCAGTGCTTACCTCAAGCGGCTCCCAGAAGAAGTGGCATGTCCCTTCTCCGGCTCCTATGCAGAGGCACGGTCAGGAGGATCTACACGCTGCCCCATCTGCAGGCACCAGCCCTGTAGCTCCCACTCGGGCATGTAGGAACTGAAGTGGGGCCATGCCATGGCTTCCACGAGTTTGTGGTGCAGTCCCTGACCCTGTGCCCTGGCCAGAGCGGGGCCGGGTGGCTTGGTGCAGCCCCCCAACCCTGCGCCCCAGCAGGAGCAGGGCCGAGCCACATGGTCTGGCCCCCAACCAGAGCCCTGGAAGGGGGCTGAGCCACTGGTGCAGCCGCTGACCCAGTGCCCTGGCCAGGCCCTTCTGGTTTCAAAGCAAAAGCTTACACAATTTAGGATACCACGCTATGGTCTGACTGAGTATTCAACCAAACAATATTATTTTGGAGTTGAATTTTCCCAGTCTTCCAAATGGTGTGATTCCCAGGAAGTCTAATTAAGATAGCTAAAATACTACTGGTTTGCCACTTTAGCATTCAGTGACGCAACTGCACAACTAGTGTGTTTATCCAAAGTGTGTTTATCCAAATCAAACAGATATATCCTGGTACTCTACAGAAACACCCATGTCTCAAAATGGTTATTAATCAAGCAGATACTTCATTTTGATTGAGGATCCATGGAAAATAGCTACCTGATATTTAAAAAGTAATGCCAGCTTCAAAGATTTAAAGATAAACACTCCCATTTCTCCCCTGCCAACACAAAAAAATGACTTGCAAAGTATAACACCCAGGCACTTATAGAATCATAGAATATCAGGGTTGGAAGGGACCTCAGGAGGTCATCTAGTCCACCCCCCTGCTCAAAGCAGGACCAAGCCCCAGACAGATTTTTGCCCCAGAACCCTAAATGGCCCCCTCAAGGATTGAACTCACAACCCTGGGTTTAGCAGGCCAATGATCAAACCACTGAGCTATCCCTCCCCTTACAGGATGATTACTTTACATATGCAGAGTATATTAAAATACCCTATTTGCTTTCTTTTAATTGTATACATCAAAAATGGGGGATTTGATTAATTATATATTTAGAAAGTAACAGCTCCCAAGTATAAATCTCAGCATGCATTTGAACGTGAAATTTCTAGATCACACTTATATGCAGCACCATGTTTTATTATTCTTGTTAAGCCCTATGTATTTTGTATAACATTTGCATTGGGTGAAGGGTCTCTCACGAGTGAAATTATTGCTAGGGGAAGCAGAGTTGAATGCGCTCTACAAAGAACCTCCACTCTTTTCCCCATCCCTGAATTAACAGAGACAGAAGTAGTGGCAGCAACAGGAGGAAAAAAAAAAAAAAAACCACAGCAGGAGACCACTAGTTCAGTGGAGTTGTCAGTTCTACCTCATGAGGCTTACAGAGACCAAAATAAACTGAAAATATATCTGCCCCAGTTCTATAACCATAAAACCTCCAGTACCAATGTGGAGAAGGGAAGGGTGAGCAAGGAATAGAGCACAGGAGGAAAGTGGGGACAGATGACCCAAAAATTGACATATATATATATGGACCGATTTTAGAGTGAGATTCTGTATTTCAAGATCTTTCAATATACCAATCCAGCTAACTATCACCACAAATTAATCTGGTGGCCAAATAAAATTCAGAAACAAGCCCAACCCTCACAATTTTCAATCCCATCCTCTAAAAAAAAAAAAAAAATTCCCTCTTCAGAAAAATAGAGTTAAATCCTTCATTTGGATAATATGGTCCAAGGAGTGGGGGGGGGGGGGAAGATGCTTTTAACACAGTATTACACAACTACAAAATTTTAAGAATATGTCTACACTTAAAACACTACGGTGGCACAGCTGCAGCCACACCACTATGGCACTTGACTGTAGATACTCCCTACAGTGCCGAGAGGGATTCTCCCATCACTGTAGTTAAATCCATCTCCCCTAGAGGTGGTAGCTAAACTGATGCAAAAATTCTGTCAACCTAGCACTGTCTACACCCGGTCTTAGATCAACATAGCTACAGCTCTCAGGGGAGTTGATTTTTCACCCCTGAGAAACACAGCTATGCCGATGTTAAGTTGTCAGTGCAGATCAGCCCTAAATAGAAGCTATGTAAATTTAGCAACCCTATGAGAAACTAAATATGCTTAAGTTATGGAGTTCAAAACTCAGCTTTAACAGGTCTGCTTTTGTAAAAAGAAAGACGTGTAACAGCTAGTGTTTTATACAGTGATCTACAAAAGTACTATATCAAGTAAGGAAAAAATATTTTGGGGAGCCAATTAGATTTGGGAAACAACAGGAACAAATTAAAATAGCCAAACACTTAAAATGCAGATTGAAAAAAACAGCTAAGCAAGATGCTACTGTCCCACTGAACAATTTATTACTAGCCAATTCTTCAAAAAGCTTCCTTAAAGATAAAACTGAACCGAAAATTCCACTGTCACACTTCTCTCCACCTGAATGAACAAAACACTAACTCCTACTCCGGCCTACACTGAGGTAGTGAAGGGTGATATATCCTTTTAAACTAGGCAAAGAAATTCAAAGCAGGAGGCAGCTGTTTAAAATTAACATTGGTAGGCAGGTGCCACATCTCCTCATTTTCGTACCTGTGGATACTTCTGCCAAAAAAAGGTTACCAGAACAATAAAGATACACCAGTAGTTTGCAAGCATTTAGGTCCATCTACAGTGGAAATTATATTGTCTATACTTAAAATGCTAGTAGTGATTTGTATGTAATTGACATTACTGAGTGTCTACATTGCAGTGCTATTTCACTTCCATTATCCTCATGTCCACACAAAGCTGTGGAATACAGCTATGCAAGCAAAATATCCCTTGGGAACCAATTCCCAGAACAACTGCTATGCTATATCCCTGATAATAGCAGCCTTTTCTGTAACACAAATGTGGGCAAACTATGGCCCGCGGGACCATCCTGCCCGGCCCCCAAGCTCCTGGACAGAGAGCCTAGTCCCCAGACCCCTTCCCGCTGTCCCCACCTCTCCACCACAGCCACGCTGCTGCACAGGCCGCACTCTGGCCCACTGCTTCCGCTGGGCGTGGGAAGCGCAGCTGGCTCTGGCCAGGTGTCGCAGCTGAGAGCTCCTGCTGCTGGTAAGGGGGGGGAGGGGCATCAGTAAGGGGGGCGGGGGGGTTCTGGAGGGCAGACAGGGAGGGGGCAGCTGGATGGGGTGGAGGTTCGGGGGGGCAGTCAGGGGATGGGGAACAGGGAGGGTCGGATAAGGGGATGGGTTCCCAGGAGTGGGTGGTCAGGGGATGAGGAGCAGAGGGTGCTTGGATGAGGGATGGGAGTCCTGGGGAGGAGGGGGACTGTCAGACAGGGGTGTGGATAGAGGTCGGGGTAGTCAGGGGACAGGGAGCAGGGGGTTGGATAGGGGGTGGGGATCCCAGGAAGGGAGCAGTCAGGGGGCGGGAAGTGGGAGGGGGCAGGCTGTTTGGGGAGGCACAGCCTTCCCGACCTGGTCCTCCATACAGTTGTGCAACCCCAATGAGGCCCCCAGACCAAAAAGTTTGCCCACCCCTGCTATAACATCACCCCAAAATGGAGGCCAAGCCAAGTGCTCAGAGGTAGGATTTTCTGTGTGAACTACTGAAAAACTCATTGCCAGACAAGTTCTGAGGCACAGAAAAGCAGTCCAATTTACGCAGATGGGGTGCTTCTGGTCAGCTTGACCCCAGGAGAGTGAAATACAAAAAGCAACCCAGAGAATATCCAAAGGAGAGAACAGCGATGGGAAAATTAGTATTCCAGCTAGTTTGACAGTATTCCTTGTGTACAGTAGGAAGGTAATACTACAGGCTAGCCAGGGCAAAGAACAAGTGTTTAGACTCCCTCAAAGCAGGAACAACAGAAATTATATGAGGCCTTTCGAATACTGACAGCAAATCTGTGTGCAGCATGTTGAGCATTTAAGATATAGTTATTTAATAAACCAAATTCTCCAGCATAAATGAGGCCTTACAACTGTCAAGAAATTTCAACAAAGGAAGCCCCTTGACATAACCTGTGGTCAAAGAGGGGAAAAAAAAAAAAAGAGTTGTATTTGTGCCTCTGTTTTTTTTATTCTGAAGAGGGCGTGAAAGGTTTGGTTTCGTTTTTAAACACACTTTTTCTGCTTTGATGTTAGCAACATTAGGAAACGATTTCCATGCTTTTACTGAAGGACTCCTTGGAGAAGTAGGGAACTGAAGTGGGAGCTTACACCCTCAGCTGAAGTACAGGAGTGTTGAAATTAAACAAAAAAAAGTCAAACAAACAGGGTTTGAAATGATGACAAAAAAAATCACTCCCTCAATCTCTCTTTCATTGTCACAAACCTACTAATTTGCCAGTGCTCGAGAAGTATAAACCTGTAATTTCTAAAAAGTCTTTCAGGTTCTTCTTCATATATCAAAAAGGAAGCAAAAATAGGCACTTTTTCCCTTGACAGATGACCTTTAACACTTTTTACAAAAATACAATCCACAAATATTTTGTCAGACTTGGTTTTAAAAAGCTGAACACTATGCTAGTCAGGAATTAGAAATCAGCCACACTACATAACAGTTGAGGCAGGAGAAGCTATTGTTTGGCCCAAGGGGACAGAAGGAAGAAGGTGCTCTCAGTGAAGGAAAACTAGATTATATTATTAAGGAAGAAAATGAGAAGCTAAGGAAGGATGCCAATAGAAGTAGATATATCAGCAGTCCAACGAATGTCTTTGGGCAAGAGGGCAGACTCAGGGCTAATGTTCATACATCACCCAACTGGTTTATACTAGTGGTTAAGCCAATCACAACAGTGGATGGGTCAATTTAATCAAGAAACAAACCCAAAATATTAAATATGACTGACTATTTAAAATAGCACTGGATAATTGCCCTAAGGTGTAGACAAACAGCCACAAAGTTCCCCCACTTCATTGCTATTTATTATAACTGATAGCATCCACAGTATGCTAGGTATTTTCTAAACAAATGAAGACACGGTGCCCACGCAAAGAGTTTACATGTTTTAAAGGCAAACAGACCGACAAACAGAGAAAGGTTTGCGTAAAAGGGAAATAATATTGAAGTAAAGCAAACAAGACATAACTGATAATGCCTGGGTAAGAAAAATTGTAAATGAAATATATATTATTTCAAAGTTACTACAGTCTTCTCATAATCAGACTATTAGTTTCTGTAGGCATCACAGCCAAAGTGAGTCTTCAGGAGAGATCAGAGTTCTACACAGCTACCTCCCCTTCTGATCAGGTCAGGAAGGACAATCCATCTTGGCAGACGGGGAGGAGTGAAAAGTCCAGAAGATGCTTGTGGGAGAAGCAGATAAACATAACATCAAGACTGGCACTGTGTGGGCTGTTAGCAAATATAGACATGAACAGAGTCAAGAGTGGATAAGAAGGGGGAGGTGGACTTATGAAAGCATGTGCAAGAAGCTTAAATTCAATGTAATTGTGGTGGTGCACAATGCACTTTCATATGAACCAAAAGAAAAAAAAAAGGTTTCATATATGTTCAATACTGTGTGACAAACTCAGGGCTCTAACTTTTATTTTTGTCCAGTTGAGGGGCTTAAATGGTGAAAAGAGAAGAGGAGTTACTTGTTTTTCCCCACCAGTTACTTCAAATGGAAGATAACGCTTCGCATTAGCTCATGCATTTAACATTAGAACCCTTCCAAGGAAGAAATACTAGGTAAGCACCAGATTTTTAAATGGCAGGTATACAACATTAAGGTGATACAAATGTTGAAGGTTTAACTCTAAAAATGTAATGACTATTATCAGTTCTTTTACCAATATACAATTTAAATGTAAAATATAAAGATAGTGCTCATCTCTCAAGATTGCCAAAGTATCTCTAGCAGATATTTTTAAAACAGCCAAAAATAAAATAAAAACAAGATCAGAAGAAGCACAGTAAAGGCAGGAAGACAGCCATATGCTGATCTAGCGCCACACACAGAAATTCCATTGATTTCAATTAATAGTAACTGTATATGAGCTAAAGTTTAAAACAGTTAGAACCCAAATTAAATTCTTATATTTTCAATGTAATGGCCAACAGCCAGGAAGATGCATGTTTAGAGGTCTCAGATGAGGTAATTCATCCCCTGCAAATGTTGCCAATTTCAATACCTGTCTCATAACATTGCTAACATTTAAACAGATTTCTGATAAAGCCAAAGTGAGAAAGCCGCAGTGAGACTAGACCGAGCCATATATTTTGTTGTTATTGTTCTCAGGTACATCTCTACCCCGATATAACGCTGTCCTCGGGAGCCAAAAAATCTTACCGTGTTATAGGTGAAACCGTGTTATATTGAACTTGCTTTGATCCACCGGAGTGCGCAGCCCCGCCCCCTGGAACAGTGCTTTACCACATTATATCAGAATTCATGTTATATCGGGTCGCATTATATCGAGGTACAGGTGTATTTATCTCATCCTAAAGTACTCAAAGTATACACTTCTAACTAAATATAATTTAATGGCATTTTTAAAGCTTTAGATAGGCACTTTTGAAAATCCCACTAGACACCTAAGTGCCAAGGTGCACATTTACACATCTAAATACCTTTAAAAATCTGATCCAAAGTGCTTGTCTTGTATCTGGAAGCAAGATTTTCCATCCACTGAGGTCTCAGATAAATGACTACTGTCCACATTACAAATCAAATGAAAGAGTTTGGCATAAATGGCAGTCTAATCTCTTGAACTAAATGTGTAACACTACAAATTTGTTTTCCCTTCTGCTCTGTTATAGATGAAAAAACACAGTGTTGTACCAGAAAAAATGATTAAACAATCTTCTCAATATTAATACTGATTCATAGGTAATCTACAATCCGACACTGGACTCCAACAGCTGCAGTTTTTACACCCAAGCTAGGTGCTAAAGAAATTATCTATACCTTGAATATCATACAAAGCTCTTATGGCACAGCTGATACAGTTTTATTTAGCTCAGTAAATGAGTTAGTGTTCTCAATTCAACCATAATGCACAAATGATATATTTTATGACAGATCTGAGCCCCTTCCCGGCCAAAAAACACCCAAAAAACCCTCTAACCAATCTATCAAAATGAAAAGGCTCGCAAACACAATGCTTGCAATGTAGCCAAACTGTCATAACTATTAAAACCTTAACTTTTTATTTCCTGATGTCTGAGCCTTTAAATTAGAAACCTTAAATTGAGGTTTGCCTCTGAAAAATTACTTTGTAAAAAGACAATTCTGGGGTTCCATTCTGATGTGTTTCAATCATATCCTAACCAAGTACTTTCATACCTGACTGGGGGTCTCAACGTTAATCTGTGTTCTTTTCTTGTATATAACCATCAGTTATAAAGGACCTTTAGACCAAATTACAACTCTGACAATTTCACACACTGAGAAAAATCCTATTGTGCAGCAGCCTGGGATAAATAGAAATACTGTAAACATTAGGTTTTCTGTCTGCCAGACAAGGAAAGGGAGGTACGCTGAGTGACAGGCACAGCAGCACTCAGGTGCCAGCAAAAAGGCCGGGCCGGCCTTAGGATTTATGGTGCCCTAGGCGAGATTATTAAACTGGTGCCCCTGTGCCTGATCTGCTCTTAGCAACACAAACATAAGCTTACAGTATTGGAAAACTTGCCACATTCACGTTATTAAAACCAGTTTAACTTAATTAAGCACACTGTAATGCTGATGGACTAGCACTAAAGAAGCAGCACTATAGAAAAAATTCTGATATGACAATGATGCCAATAATATATTTTTTTAATTTATCAAAATTTTATTTGAAATTTATATGAAGAGGTATTGAAACAGATTTGTTTTTAATTAAAAGCAATCTTTCTGGCTTTTTTGGCTGCAAAATCAGTAATAATGTCATCGTATGACAAAGACAAAGTTGTGTCTTATTCGATTGCAAGAATAGCAAGACCAGTTAAACGTTCCTGACTCATTGTAGAGCGGAGATAGTTTTTAATGAGCTTTAGTTTTGAGAAACTCCGTTCTCCTGATGCTACTGTTACAGGAATTGTCAGTAGAATACGAGTGGCAATGTACACATTAGGATATATGTCAACAAGTTTGCGGGTATGAATAAACTGTACAATGTCCATCACCGATTTTGCATGTGGCAACATTGATGACAGTGTACTCAATTCTTCGTACAGTTCAAGTCCATTTAAATCAAAACTATCACCGTGCTTCAGGAGGCTCTCTAGGTTCTTGCACTTTGTCATTAGTTGCTCTTGTTTTCCTATTTCGTTGAATTTAGTTATGTCATACAAAAATCCAAACTGTTCATGGTGTACTTGCAAGGTATTAAACCTTTCATCAACAGCAAATACTGCTTTCTCCATCACAACATTAAAAAATTCAACCTCAAATTTCTTTTCTGGATCGTCTATGGGCTCATCTGCTCCTTCATATTCCATTTGTCGTTTTTTCCTTGAAACTCGTGTCACATTCGCACATGGAAATTTTGGTTCTACACCGAGTGCCTGTGCAAGCTCTCTTGCTGTAACCTGTGCTTCTTTGAATCCATGTTCTCTGTATTTCACTAAAAAGTCTTGTGTGTTGTTTAGTAAGGTAAGGTAAGTGTTGAATCAAGCTGCATCATTGGACTCTGCATTATTTTGCTTACACTTGAGATTTTAACAAGAATGTCATACCAGATTACGACAGATGTTAGAAACTTGAAGCTGGATATTTCAGAGGCCAATGACTGTGCTTCACTTTTAGCTTTTGGATCTCTGGCTTCTTCCGAAATAGCAACCAATGCTTCATAAACTTCCTCAGATTGATATCTCAACGTTTTTACACTTTCTACTCTGCTTTCCCAGCGTGTCTCAGATAGAGGCTTAACGGTAATACCATTGACATGTGCTTTGAATATTTGCCATCATTGAGTGGAAGCTGAAAAGAGCACGTAAATGCGTTGCAGCAAATCAAAAAAGGATATAGCTTCTACAGAAGACATGGCCATATCACACAATATCAAATTAAGGCTGTGGCATGCACATGGAACAAAAAGGCTCGTGGATTTTCTCTCAGCAATCTAGCTTGCACGCCAGAAATGCATCCTTTCATATTGGCGCCATTATCATAGCCTTGTCCTTGAATGTTCATTATGGACAATCCCATTTGTTTTAGTTCATCAAGGAGAGTTTGAAGAAGTCCAAAACCTGTAGTGTCTTGTACTTCTAAAAATGTGATAAACAATTCCTTAACTGTAATCTGTGCTGAACCACTAATGTCGACAAATCTCACTATTAATGACATCTGTTCTTGATGACTTATGTAAGGAGTGCAATCTAGAATTACGGCAAAATATTTTGCCAAAGTAACCAATGAAACAATTTTGTCTCTCACTTTATTACTCATTAGCATGATCAGTTCATTTTGAATTCTTGGTCCCAAATAGTGGTCATGTATTTCATTTTCAGTTACTCTTCGGAGATGTTCACTTGTCACTGTGTCAAATTTTCCCAGCAGTTGTACAAGGCCCAAAAAATTTCCATTTTGGGGCTGGAATAATTTCTCAACGCTTCCTCTAAAAGTAAGATTGTTTGTTGATAGATATTTAACAATAGATAATAGACGTTCAAGAAAACAACGCCCATGCTGCTTTTCTGACTCCAGCAATCTTTGATTTTGGGCATCAAGACTTGTCTGATTTTTTAACCTTACACTCAGCTCACACCATTTGTGCATACTTTCAATGTGGTATTGTGCCTTTTCATGTTGTGGTAATATATGACTAAGATTTTTCCAATCATTAATACCCATGGTTGCTATCTTAAAATTGCAACTATTGAAAATCTTGCATGGGAAACAAAATATAGCATCCTTGCATTTAGAGTACACAAGCCACCGTCTGTTGACAATTTCACCATTAGAAAGTCTTTTGTAGTAATTGTTTTTTGTGAATTTCCTACCTCTAATATCTTTAGGATATTCAAGACCTTTATTCTCACAGGGCCTTTCTCAAGTATAATGGCACGGTATTCGTTGTTTAAAGATTGCGGCCATGTGCCAATGTCATCTATATCCCATGCTAGTACAGTTTCAACTGTTTTAATTTCTTGTTTTGTGTCTGCATCTGTTTCAAATGATTGTTCTGTGTGTTCTTGCGTTTCTTGAGCTTCATCTGCATAAAAATTTTCTTGGGAAGTTACATGATGATCTTGATCAACTTAGTTGTTTTCATGCTTAGCGAACAGGAGCTGCTAACAGGGAGTTTTGCAAGGGAGTTCTCCAGGTGAAGGAGGAGCACATACAGCATCTGTGGGGTAAGTGACTGTCTGCAGTGTTTGGGTTTGTGTGTGTGTTTGGGGGTTACTTGCTGTGTGCTGAGCTTGTGTTTGTCAGTCTGTTTGGTTTGTTTGTTTGAAGGACCGTGTGTTGTAGCTGGCAGTTGGAGGTGGAGCTACTAGGAAGGATTGAAAGCTAGAAGCCTCTGGTAATTGGCTGAGCCTTAACCAGTGGGCGGGGCATTCACTCAGGCCAGGGCTTTATATAGCTGTGCACAAGCGACCAGGGAACTTAGACAACAGGAGCTGCTAACAGGGAGTTTTGCAAGGGAATTTGGAAGGGGAGTAGGAAGGGAGGGGGGGTCCCTTGTCGGTCTCATCTGTGACCCATTGGTCCCCTGAACCCATAACCTGAGCCACATCGAAAACCTTTCTGTTTACAGCAGAGGAGCGGACAGGGAGCTGTAGACAGGAATTTGAGAGAGTTTGACAGAGAGAGGCTTACAATGGTGAGGAGGACCCGCAACACCTGTGCCAGCACTGCTTCTGTCTCCTCCACCTGCGCCTGTAGCCAGACAGAGCACCAAAGCATGGATGCTTTTACCCAGATTCTGGTGTGGGCTTGCAAAGACTGTAATTTGCAATTTCCACTTACTGATATCCAGGCTGGGGGTGGCATCCAATGTGAAAGGTGCCTACTGGTGGAATCTCTCAGGCAGCAGGTGGGAGAGCTACAGGAGGAGGTGGCCAGGCTGAGGAACATCCATGTCCATGAGCAATTCCTGGACAGTATCCATGTGGAGACAGCTGATGGTGCTGTCCCAGTTGACAGGACTACCGACACTCCAGTGGAGGAGGAGGCTCAGGGTGGACACAGCCAGCTGGTTACTTCTAGCAGCGGGCAGTGCTCCACCGCTGCTGCAAACTCTCCTGTTGTGGTAAAAGATAACCATTATGCTCTTCTTGATACAGGAGAGAAGAAATCACCCCCAACAGATAAGGGGGTGAAGCCTCGTACCCCTAAGGCTGGGAGGTCTGCTGCCACCACTGATAAGAAACGTAGGGTAGTGGTGGTTGGAGACTCTCTGCTGAGGGGGACGGAGACACCCATCTGTCGCCCTGACCGTTCATCCCGGGAGGTATGCTGCCTGCCAGGGGCCCGTATCCGAGATGTTACAGAGGCTTTGTCGAGGATTATCCGGCCTTCTGACTACTATCCCATGCTACTCATCCATGTGGGCACAAATGATACTGCGAGGTGTGACGCTGAGCAGATCAAGAGTGACTACAGGGCTCTGGGAATATGGGTTAAGGAGTTTGGAGCGCAGGTGGTATTCTCTTCGATTCTTCCTGTTGAAGGTAGGGGTCCGGGCAGAGACAGATGCATCGTGGAGGTGAATGCCTGGCTGCGAAGATGGTGTCGCCAGGAGGGCTTTGGCTTCCTCGACCATGGGATGCTATTTGAGGAAGGACTGCTAGGAACAGATGGCGTTCACCTTTCAAAGAGGGGAAAGGCCTTATTTGCGCACAGACTGGCTAACCTAGTAAGGAGGGCTTTAAACTAGGTTCGACGGAGACAGGTGAGCAAAGCCCACAGGTAAGTGGGGAACAAGACCTGGGAGATGGGTTGGAAAGAGGAGGGAGCACGGGCTATAATGGCAGAGAGGAAGGAGGGTCAGGGCAAAGCTGGGAGGCAAGATCAAACCAGTATCTTAGATGCCTTTATACAAATGCAAGAAGTATGGGTAATAAGCAGGAAGAACTGGAAGTGCTAATAAATAAATACAACTATGACATTATTGGCATTACTGAAACTTGGTGGGATAATACACACGACTGGAATGTTGGTGTGGATGGGTATAGTTTGCTCAGGAAGGATAGACAGGGGAAAAAGGGAGGAGGTGTTGCCTTATATATTAAAAATGTACACACTTGGACTGAGGTGGAGATGGACATAGGAGACGGAAGGGTGGAGAGTCTCTGGGTTAGGCTAAAAGGGGTAAAAAACACAGGTGATGTCGTGCTGGGAGTCTACTACAGGCCACCTAATCAGGCGGAAGAGGTGGATGAGGCTTTTTTCAAACAACTAACAAAATCATCCAAAGCCCAAGATTTGGTGGTGATGGGGGACTTCAACTATCCAGATATATGTTGGGAAAATAACACCGCGGGGCACAGACTATCCAATAAGTTCCTGGACTGCATTGCAGACAACTTTTTGTTGCAGAAAGTTGAAAAAGCTACTAGGGGGGAAGCTGTTCTAGACTTGATTTTAACAAATAGGGAGGAACTTGTGGAGAATTTGAAAGTAGAAGGAAGCTTGGGTGAAAGTGATCATGAAATCATAGAATTTGCAATTCTAAAGAAGGGTAGAAGGGAGTACAGCAGAATAGAGACAATGGATTTCAGGAAGGCGGATTTTGGTAAGCTCAGAGAGCTGATAGGCAAGGTCCCATGGGAATTAAGACTGAGAGGAAAAACAACTGAGGAAAGTTGGCAGTTTTTCAAAGGGACGCTATTAAGGGCCCAAAAGCAAGTTATTCCAATGGTTAGGAAAGATAGAAAATGTGGCAAAAGACCACCTTGGCTTACCCTTGAGATCTTGCGTGACCTACAAAATAAAAAGGCGTCATATAAAAAATGGAAACTAGGTCAGATCACGAAGGATGAATATAGGCAAATAACACAGGAATGCAGAGGCAAGATGAAGAAAGCAAAGGCACAAAATGAACTCAAACTAGCTATGGGAATAAAGGGAAACAAGAAGACTTTTTATCAATACATTAGAAGCAAGAGGAAGACTAAGGACAGGGTAGGCCCACTGCTCAATGAGGAGGGGGAAACAGTAACGGGAGACTTGGAAATGGCAGAGATGCTTAATGACTTCTTTGTTTCGGTCTTCACTGAGAAGTCTGAAGGAATGTCTAGTATAGTGAATGCTTACGGGAAGAGGGTAGGTTTAGAAGAGAAAATAAGGAAAGAGCAAGTAAAACATCACTTAGAAAAGTTAGATGCCTGCAAGTCACCAGGGCCTGATGAAATGCATCCTAGAATACTCAAGGAGTTAATGGAAGAGGTATCTGAGCCTCTAGCTATTATCTTTGGGAAATCATGGGAGACGGGGGAGATTCCAGAAGACTGGAAGGGGGCAAATATAGTGCCCATCTATAAAAAGGGAAATAAAAACAACCCAGGAAACTACAGACCAGTTAGTTTAACTTCTGTGCCAGGGAAGATAATGGAGCAGGTAATCAAAGAAATCATCTGCAAACACTTGGAAGGTGGTAAGGTGACAGGGAATAGCCAGCATGGATTTGTAAAGAACAAATCATGTCAAACTAATCTCATAGCGTTCTTTGATAGGATAACGAGCCTTGTGGATAAGGGAGAAGCGGTGGATGTGATATACCTAGACTTTAGTAAGGCATTTGATACGGTCTCTCATGATATTCTTATAGATAAGCTAGGAAAGTACAATTTAGATGGAGCTACTATAAGGTGGGTGCATAACTGGCTGGATAACCGTACTCAAAGAGTAGTTGTTAATGGCTCCCAATCCTGCTGGAAAGGTATAACAAGTGGGGTTCCGCAGGGTTCTGTTTTGGGACTGGTTCTGTTCAATATCTTCATCAACGATTTAGATGTTGGCATAGAAAGTACGCTTATTAAGTTTGCGGACGATACCAAACTGGGAGGGATTGCAACTGCTTTGGAGGACAGGGTCAAAATTCAGAATGATCTGGACAAGTTGGAGAAATGGTCTGAGGTAAACACGATGAAGTTCAATAAAGATAAATGCAAAGTGCTCCACTTAGGAAGGAACAATCAGTTTCACACATACAGAATGGGAAGAGACTGTCTAGGAAGGAGTATGGCAGAAAGAGATCTAGGGGTCGTAGTGGACCACAAGCTTAATATGAGTCAACAGTGTGATACTGTTGCAAAAAAAGCAAACATGATTCTGGGATGCATTAACAGGTGTGTTGTAAACAAGACACGAGAAGTCATTCTTCCGTTTTACTCTGCGCTGGTTAGGCCTCAACTGGAGTATTGTGTCCAGTTCTGGGCACCGCTTTTCAAGAAAGATGTGGAGAAATTGGAGAGGGTCCAGAGAAGAGCAACAAGAATGATTAAAGGTCTTGAGAACATGACCTATGAAGGAAGGCTGAAGGAATTGGGTTTGTTTAGTTTGGAAAAGAGAAGACTGAGAGGGGACATGATAGCAGTTTTCAGGTATCTAAAAGGGTGTCATCAGGAGGAGGGAGAAAACTTGTTCACCTTAGTCTCCAATGATAGAACAAGAAACAATGGGCTTAAACTGCAGCAAGGGAGATTTAGGTTGGACATTAGGAAAAAGTTCCTAACTGTCAGGGTAGTTAAACACTGGAATAGATTGCCTAGGGAAGTTGTGGAATCTCCATCTCTGGAGATATTTAAGAGTAGGTTAGATAAATGTCTATCAGGGATGGTCTAGACAGTATTTGGTCCTGCCATGAGGTCAGGGGACTGGACTCGATGACCTCTCGAGGTCCCTTCCAGTCCTAGAGTCTATGAGTCTATGGTGTACAAACTTAAGTATAGAACCCTTCTGTGCTTCTACAGCTAATCCTATTTCATTTTTCCATTTTCTTTTTTGTGACCCAGAAGGTTGTTTTCGATAGGACATAACTTATAATGGTGTTTTTAAAAGAAATAACTGTTTAAATTATTGTTATTATCAGAAATATTATTTAAAATCGCTAATATAGGATAGCCGTGAGCCTGTGAACTTGAGCTAGTGCGAAGCCTGAGAGACAGTAGAGTTGGAAACCCATGTCATTTTTACAAAGCCACTTTTTAGTTTTAAATGTATAATGGGCATCAGTTTTAACATTAGTTACAACTCTATATCAACTTTATACTGTAAATAGATCAATGGCATTATCCAGTTTAATAAGCTGGGTTTCCAAACAGTGGGAAAATATAACCCTAGTTTTACTCCTAGGTAAAGCACAAAGTGACCAAAATGAAGTCAGCACAGAATCATCTCATCTAGATTAAGGTAGCACAGAAATGTTACATAAGTCCTGTTGTGCCTTATTTTTGTTTGGAAAGACATTAGCAATAGCAGCATGTTCACATGATAAAATACATGATAAATCACTGCCTCTAAAGTTCCATCAAAAACTGACATTTTCACAGCTCTAGCATGATCTGCTGTACAGATTCTTCACAAAGAAGTGTCCCTGGCCTTTTAAACTCATATTAACTATGTATTTACTTCATGAAAGTTGGAGAAAACATTGTGAAAATGTAAAACATTGGCTGCCCAACTTCTGGGCTGGCAAAAGTTATACTGACTCAAAGGGAAAAAAAAAAAGCAGGAGAATCTTAGTACAACATATGATCACTCTATACCAGGGGTCGGCAACCTTTCAGAAGTGGTGTGCCAAGTTCACTGTAATTTAAGGTTTCTCGTGCCAGTAATACATTTTAATGTTTGTAGAAGGTTTCTCTCTATGTCCATATTATATAAATAAACTATTGTTATTATCTGAGGTCTTGGCCACCGGTCCTGCTCAGGCTACTGCCAGCTGAGTAAATGAAACCCCAAACAGGCAGCGGGCTAAGCGGGCCTGGTGGCTGGAACCCTAGACAAGGATCCCAGGCCCTGCTCAGCCCGCTGCTGGTCTTGGGTTCTAACCACCAACTCCTGCCAGCCAGGATCCCAGCCGCCAAACCCCCCTCAGCCCCACTACCAGCCTGGGATTCTGCTCACCCAGGCTGGCAGGAGGCAGAGTGGGGCTGGCCGCTGAGCTCCTGACTGGCAAGGGGCTGGCAGCCGGAACCCCGGAGTAGCAGTAGGCTGAGTGCTGCTGGCACCCCAGACTGGCAGCAGACTGAGCCACTCAACCCCCCACCGGCCCTGCTCAGCCCGCCACCGGCCCACTCAGCCCGCTGCCAGCTGAGTGAATGGAACCCCCGGCTGACAGCAGGTTGAGTGGTTCAGCTGGCCTGCTCAGCCCACTGCCAGCCTGGGGTTCCTTGGGGGTCCCCAGGCCAGCAGCAGGTGCTGAGTGGGGCCGATGGCTGGTATCCCAGCTGGCTATAGGGCAGCAGCCGGAACCCCAGAGCAGTGATGGGCTGAGCCGCTCAGCCTGCTGCTGCATACCATCAAAAATCAGCTCACCTGCCACCTTTGACACATGTGCCGTAGGTTGCCGACCCCTGCTTTATACACTAGTAAGGAGATGAGCATATTACAGTTGTTGGAGGGCTCTTATCAGGAGTAACAGGCTATAGGAAAGTCAGTCAACATTTTTTGTTTCTCTGATGAAAACTGGCCCACTCCCTGCCTCAAACCAAACCTGGCACTAATAATTGTCAACAACTTAATTTTCTGTTTTTGGCTAAGATATTGATTTTTTTTTTAAAAAAAATATTGAAATTGGATTCAGGATTGTTAGCAAGAATTTTTGGCAAACAAAGTTGTTAAATGACCATCTAAATGGCAACACAGTACTGCTTCCATGCTTGGCTCACCCCCTAGCCTGCTGGTCCAACAGCTGCAGTAGAGGAGGAGATAGGTGGAAAACTGCAGGACCCCAAAATCCACCTCTTGGGGTGCAGAGTGGCAACAGCAGCAGCAAACCCTCAGGTCCAATCACATGCCAATGGGCACCATCACCAGCCTTACGGACCATGGTAAAGTTAGCACAGCATCTGATCTCAGGGACGGGGCACCCATGGAGCCACAGCAGCTCATCCTGCCCTGTGCAGCTCCCCTCGGATGAGATGGATCGCTGGCAGCTACCAGCCCGGGGGAGAGGCGCTCCCCGGCTAGGGTGGCCAGATCCAGATGTCCTAATTTTATAGGGCCAGTCCCGATATTTGGGGCTTTGTCTTATATAGGCACCAATTACCCCCACCTAGAGTGACCAGACAGAAAGTGTGAAAAATCAGGACAGGGATGGGTGGGGGTGGGGGGGTAAAAGGAGCCTATATAAGAAAAAGACCCCAAAATTGGGACTGTCCCTATAAAATAGGGATATCTGATCACTGTACCCCAATCCCCTATCCTGATTTTTCACACATCTGGCTAACCCCAGCCAAGCCCTGTGTGACATTCCAATCCGGGCTGCCTGCCGAGGAAGCGAGTTACTTTCACTTTCATTCCTCAGCAGGCAGCCAGCCAGTCCTCCCCCTACCTACCCGCAGCACCTCACCCAACCCAGCCCTGACGGAGGGGAGGGAGGAGAGAAAGAGGGGTGCTCCTGGGGAAGAGGGAGAAAGGAGGGGGTGCTCCGTGGGGCGGGGGGGGAGAAGAATGGATGTTGTGGGGGACAACAAAGGATACTGGTTCCAGAGCCACAGAGCCTGCCTCACCTCACCTCAGACGGGGGGAAAGAGTCACACTCACAGGGGAGCTCCTTCCCCAACCCCCCCTCCCCTTCCCAGAGACCCCAGCAGCCAATCCCATTCCTCAGACTGTGCTGCATTCGGCTCTCTCTAGGACCCAGCAGCCCTGCTTCTACACTGTCTGGGCTGCCTGCAGAGTGGTGCCCCCAGGCAGAGTGAGGCCCTAGGCGGCTGCCTATTCTGCCTATGCCTAAGAACGGCCCTGCAAAAAGGGTTGTTGAAGGGGCTGAGTGTGACTAGAGCAGAGTACTGATCTGTCTATACGTAATAAGAGGAGGTGGGGCTGAGCAGAGTGACTGAACTAAGCTACCAGATGTTAAGAGGGCAGGCTAGTTGATGTCAGCCACAAAAGTAATGCCTTGAAGAAATGTACTGCTAAGCATGGCTGAGGCGGAGTCCTGGTTTCAACATGCCATCTGTCAGTGCTCTGAATAGAGAGATCTGGTGTGACTGGGTTTGAGATTTTGAGCTACAGATTGAACTATCAGAGCAATTTATCCTTTCACAAAAAGTCCAGCAGAGGTTTATTTTTCCAGCCAACCTACAGCAGGCTGTGTATCAAGTTTTAGAGCTTTGCAAACTGGGACATTTTAGCAGCAGCTGCACCTGAAAGATAGTTTGCAATCTTTATTCTACCTCTTAAACCAAATCAAACTGTTGGCCACAAGAGTTAGGAAGTTTGAAGACAATCATTTTGTCAGGAAGACAAGCAACCTTTTAACTTATCAACCAAGCTAAAATACACAATTTGATAACCAGCTACTGATACAAAACACAATTTGATTTTAGAGGAGAAGATGGTCTATTACTTTGATACTATCTTTGCAGATGGTGTTAAGGCCAAGTTTCAACTGGATATGCTCGTGTTATTGTGCACTGAATCATCCAGAGCTTCCTATTCTGGATTTTAAAATAGGTTATCCTCAGGTTTAGATGATTTCAAAATGAATTCAAACATTTCCAAATTTTACTATAAAAAGATGACAACTTCAGGCTCTTGCTGATGCCTTTCAGGCAACTTGGAGGTATATGGAGATATTCACCATGTACAGTACACTGTGTTTCTGCTCGGGCTACAGCACTGAAGGCAATGATAAAAAAAAAAAAAAATCATCTGACCATCAGCCACTTGATCGGTTTCTATAATACAGTCCAAGACAAGCACATTAGTGGACACAATATGCTTCATGACAGATTTCACCACTGCGACTGAAGACTAACATTTTAAGGAGACAATCTCTTATTGTTTGAGGGTTTACTATAGATTTTTTAATTTAACATTTATATTGCAGGAGCACCCAGAGGCCACAACAAGGTTGGACTCCACTGTGACGTACACCATCAAACACATACATAAACTTACAATCTAATATCTAGAGTGTACTTTGATGAAACTTTTAGTGATGAAAAACAATTCCAGAATTAATGCCAAAAAATGTATCCCAGGGAAGGCAAATTTGAATAGGTAAATATTTCTGGTCCTTTAGAAGCAAAACTGGAGGCAAAAATAATAATATTTTCAGCTTCCAACGAACATATTTATTTGTAGCAACTGGTTATCAAACTGTCCATTTTAACTGGTTATTACATTAGTTTCATGGTCTTCTACTACTGCAGTGTTAGAATGAGAGTTTCCACAATAAACTTAATAAAGTGATGCCCACAAACAAATATGCAACAAAGCACCCTTTATGTCTTGATGCAGATGCCATAATGCCCCAAGCGTGGATGCTTTCCCAGCCATGTCAAATTCTCTCTACTTGCCTGAATGAGGAACAACAACATAAAAAAACAGATTTGTAGATACTGGCACAATCAGCACACAATAGCAACAGCAAGCAGTATACTATAGCACTACACTGGTATGGATATGACAAGCAGTAGATGGATGTTATCCATACTATTCTTTAGATATTAGAATTTAACTTAATTCAAATTGAAGAAAAACAACATTAATGCTTGCTCTTTCACTGATGGTGGTGGCGGAAATGGCACATCCATTTATACTAAAGCAAGGACAACACAAAAGAAAATAAAAAAATCTTTGGCACAATTGTACAAAACAGAATAAGAAGAATTCAGAGAAATGCTTTGAGGCAAATCTCAATAGCAATAATAATATTTGATCTTAATTTAATTAAGAGAAGACAACAATTCAAAAATGTAGATAGCCTCTTTTTCTTGTGGAACAACCAAATCTGAAATCTTAACTGCCTTTAAAGAGTTTATCTGTTTTTCCTCAGCCTCCACCTGCGCGCACCTATTGCTTTCAATGACATTTTACAAGTGTAACAGATTGGCCCTGTAACTGGAACACAGTAAACCTTTCTACTGAGGATACACAAGGACCTAGCTTGGCTGTGCTGCCTCTGCAGGATTAGCAGAAATTGTAGGCAAAAAAAAAATCCTACCCTTACTCTGTCACCTAAGACAACAGCTATGAATCAAATACATAGAGTAACTCCTCACTTAATGTCTTCTCACTTAATGTTGTTTCGATGTTACATCCCTGCTCAATTACAGAACATGCTCGTTTAAAGTTGTGCAATGCTCCCCTATAACGTCCTTTGGCCACCTGCTTTTTCCACAGCTGACAGCCCCCCCCCCCCCCCCCTGCCTGCAGCAATCAGCTGGTTTTGTGGCATTCAGAAGGCAGGACAGGGAGGGGGGAGGCTACGCACAGCATCCTTGCTCCTCCCCCCAGCCTCCTGAACACCACAAGACCACTGATTGCCGCAGGCGGGGGGGGGGGGGGGGAGAGGGGGAGGCAGGGGGAAGGCACTGATCCATGGGGTCCACCGGCGGGCAAGAGGCGCAGGGGAGCTGTTTAATACCTGTATTAAATTGCTTGTTTAAAATGTATATACAGTGTTTTTTGTCTGGCAAAAAAAAAAAATTTCCCTGGAACCTAACCCCCCATTTACATGAATTCTTATGGGGAAACTGGATTCGCTTAACATCATTCGCTAAAAGTTGCATTTTTCAGGAACACAATTACAACATTAAGTGAAGAGTTACTGTATATGGAAAAGATGATGAATAAGTATGTTTACACAGTCTTTTTCAGAATAGAATCACATTTTAAAGTTAGATTAATCTAAATTTTTGTATTTCAATTTCCCTTCCCATACCGCTAGCCACTATTCTTAAGGACTTGTAAAGGCCAAATAAACTCCAATTGTAATACATACAACAGCCTGACTCTGTCAGGGAAGGAAGATAATCACTAGGGCTCTACCAAATTCACAGCCACGAAAAAGGCATCACGGGCCGTGAAATCTGGTCTTTTGTGTACTTTTACCCTATATTATACAGATTTCATGGGGAGACCAGTGTTTCTCAAAATGGGGCTCCCTGTGCAAAAGAGGGTTGTGAGGGTGGGGAGGTCACAAGGTTATTGTAGGGGGATCATCTTCTCTGTAGCGTTCAGAGCTGGGTGGCTGGAGAGAGAGGTGGCGGCTGGCCAGCCAGGTGCCCAGCTCTGATGGCTGCGCCTTGCCAGCAGCATCACATAAGGGTGACAATACCGTACCACATCACCCTTACTTCTGTGCTGATGCCTTTCGAGTTGGGTCAGGTCCCCTACAGTTACAATACTGTCAAATTTCAGATCTAAATATCTTAAATCATTAAAAAAAATTTTTTTAATTCCCATAACCATGAAATTGACCAAAATGGACCAGGAATTTGGTAGGGCCCTAATGATCACACATAACAGTGGGGTGCTGCATATTCCTCTTGGCTGCCATTCAAACTGCATCAGTTTCAAAGACCTACACCTAATCTCTGAGACCCTCGATGAGCTAGG
The DNA here is from genome assembly GCF_025201925.1 of Gopherus flavomarginatus. Lineage (NCBI taxonomy): Eukaryota > Metazoa > Chordata > Testudines > Testudinidae > Gopherus > Gopherus flavomarginatus. The sequence continues at coordinate 17,458,649 of NC_066619.1, read as the reverse complement.
ACCTGACTGTCTTAAGTTCCAAGTGTAGATAAAGCCTATGTCAGTATAACTACATTGCTCAGGGGCACAGAAGTTCCACACCCGTGAGCAATGTAGTTACACAAATCTAACCCCCCAGTTTAGACAGCGCTATGTCAATGGGAGGGCTTCCCCCATTGACATAATACTCTACCTCCCCAAGAGGCGATAGCTTACACTGAGAGCAGAACCTCTCCTGTTGGTGTAAATAGCATCTTCACTAAGAGCTATGGTGGCACAGCTATACTATAAGTGTAGACAAGCTCTTAGAAACACACAGATGGAGAGGCTGAATCTCATATCTGTGTTCACAAGGGATGCTACCACTGAGAGTCAAATAAAAGTGTCCCCAAGCCCATAGATCAATGTGGTGACTGGTTAAGGCTTGTTAGTTTCACAGCCAATGGTACACAAGGGAGTGATGGGGGCCAGCATCACCTCCAACTGCCTTTGATAGCCCTAACACAAAGGCTCAGAAAACCATATTGCAACTGGGTGAACTGGAAGTTGCCTTTCAGTGTGAGATCAAGACTCGAACCCATGAGCTTCAGGATTGAAACTGAGCATGTTACCCTCTACACCAGGCCTGAACAACATGCGGCCCGCAGAGGCTCACTGTGCGGCCCATGGCGGGATTCAAAAGGCTCTGAGCTGCCCACAGTGGCAGGGAGCTTAGAGCTCTTTAAATCTCAGCCACGGCCACGATTCAAAGGGCTCTGGGCTGCCCGCAGCTTCAGAGAGCCCAGAGCCCTTTAAATCCCAGCCACGGCCACGATTCAAAGGGCTCTGGGCTGCCCGCAGCTTCAGAGAGCCCAGAGCCCTTTAAATCTCAGCCGCCAGGGTGGGCTTTAGGCCAATTCAACCAATTCCCCTGAATCAGCCCGCCCCTAAGAGGGCCACATGCCCAAGCCCCAGTACGGTGTACCGACATAAGCCAGTGCGCTGTAGCAGGGTGGCCCAGCTTCCCCAGGGGGCAATTTAAAAGGCCTGTGGCTCCCAGGCCCTTTAAATTGCCACCAGAGCACCACTGCTGGAGCCCTGGGGGCTATTTAAAAAGTCCGGGGTTCCCGTTGCTTCTACAGCCCCGGCCCTTTAAATAGCCACCGGAGCCCCACCACTTCCCCAGGGTTCCCGTGGCTATTTAAAGGGCTGGGGCGGTAGAAGAAGGCGAGCCCCGGGCCCTTTAAATACCCCCAGAGCCCTGGGGTAGCGGGGGGCTCTGGGGGCTATTTAAAAGGCCGGGGCTCCAGCTGCCTCTGCCGCCCCGATCCTTAAATAGTCGCTGAAGCCACACCGCTTCCCCAGGGCTCCCTCGGCTATTTACAGGGCTGAGGCGGTAGAAGCAGGGGAGCCATGGGCTCTTTAAATAGCCCCCAGAGCCCTGGGGTAGCGGGGGGTGGGGTCTCCAGATGCCTTTGCTGCCCTGGTCCTTTAAATAGCCCCTGGAGCCCCACCACTTCCCCAGGGCTCCAGCAGCTATTCACAGGGCTGGGGCAGTGGAAGCAGGGGAGCCCCAGGCCCTTTAAATAGCCTCTGAGCCCCGGGCTGCTGCTGCTACCCTGGTGGGTACCCCCTGTACCTGCACCAGTTGCTGACAGCCAACCCCTGCCGCATCTCCTGCCCTGCCTGTACCAATTCCTGTCTGCGCCCGGCCTTGCACCCGCTGCCCACAGCCAGCCCGTCTCCAGCCAGCCCCTCAACCCCTGCCTTGCCTTCAGCCCTGCACCAACCAGTCTCCAGCCAGCCCTGCACCCCCTTCCCTGTCTCCAGCCAACCCCTGCCGCACCCCACTGCCTGAAGCCAGCCAGTCCTGCACTCCTTTGTCTCCAGCCCTGCCAACCCATGCCACACCCCCGTGGCCCTGCCTGAAGCCAGCCAGCCCATCCCACACGCCATCTCCAGCCTGCCCCACACCTTGCCCAGCCTGCAGCCAGACCCTACCTCCAGCCACCTCCCCCCCACCTCCAGCCAGCCTCATGTCCACTGGTGCCCTGTAGTTCCCAGGGAAGTAACCCTGCACACCTGCTTCAATGAGGTGGGCAGGGAGCAGCTGGGACCCACACGTGCACTCTAGCACACCCTCAGGGAGTGGCAGAGCTCATTTCTAGTTCAGACACATCTTTTTAAAAAAGAACTTTAGGTAGGGTTAACATACATCTGTACTTTCCCAGACATGTCAGGCTTTTTGGATCTTAAATCGCCATCCAGGAGGAAAATACGGACATATGGTAACCCTACTGGTACAAAAAATACATACTGTGGCAGAACTTTTTATAGGGAACCGATTGCTAAGAAATGAAAGGCTTTTTTTTTTCCTTACATTTTTTTTTCCTTTCAGTCATCCCTGCCGGGGCCCCGCCGAAAATGTTCGAATTGGGCCCCGCACTCCCTAAAGCCGGGCCTGCCAGCTGTGGACGGGATTCAAAGGTTCTGGGCTCCCCACAACCGTGGGGAGCCCAGAGCCCTTTAAATCTCAGCCGCGGCTGGGATTCAAAGGGCTCTGAGCCGCCCGCAGAGATTCTCAGCCATGGCTGAGATTTAAAGGGCTCAGGGCTCCCCGCCGCCACGGGCAGCCCAGAGCCCTTTGAATCCTGGCGGCGGCTCCAGCGGATGCGCTGGGGCTGGGATTTAAAGGGCTCGGGCTCCCCTCAGCAGCAGGAGCTCTGGGCCCTTTAAATCCCTGCCCCAGCCCCACAAAGCTCCGGGTTCCTGCAGCCGCCAGAGCCCCGGGCCCTTTAATTTGACCCTGATGGCTCCCAGTCAGCTCTTCAGCTGGGAGCCCCTGGTTGATTTAAAATCAAGTATCACCTCCCCACCCCCAACCTTCCTTTTTGGCCCACAGCTGTTTTGGTGGGGCAGCACTGGGAAAGGAGGGTTTGTTTCTGCAGGGCTGGGCAGTGCTGGGGCAGAGTGTTTCTGCTGGGCCGGGGGGGGGGATGTTTCTGCGGGGCTGGGGGGTTTCGGCCCTCAGCTGTTTTCTTTGGAGTAATGTGGCCCTCGCCGCTTTACGAGTTGTGCAGGCCTGCTCTACACCATCACACCTCTATCTCACTGTCTCTGTGTCACTGACAGAAGCCACAGTGCGAGTTTCAGGAACTGAGGAAAGGATATTCTCAGCAATGGGCCTGAAGATGCAGAACTCCTTAACACAGAACAAAGGAAGCCCAAAGCAGATTGTTTTCAGAGCAGAATACAAACTCATCTTTTTGAAAAAAGCTTCCTTTAATAAGAACTGAACAATAACCTGGCGAAAATCTCATAAATAAAAGAAATAATGGTGACTGAACCAAATAATAGAAGGAAGAGTAGACTCTTATGAACAAATTTAGTGTAATTTTATATTTTTATTTAATGCCTTGATACCATAGCAATGGGTATTTAGCTAATGTGCCTTCTGTACTGAAAACTGCACAGGGATAGCATTTTGTGTTTGCTCAAGCCTTTTTTTTTTTTCTTTTTTTTTTAAATCTTCACCTCTGTGGTGAGACTAAGTATGGAAAATTCCAGCCCCAAAAGAATTTTTCAGAATACGTGCAGTACTTTTTAAATTTTTTGCACTCAGGTCTTTTGCTCTGCACCACAGTATACAAATATTTCTCAACATCTGCACATCTATTTTGTTATTTCTTGTATAAAGTAAGTTGAATTAAACCCATTTACTTATAAAACTAATTCTAGATGTTGGTCAGTTTCAGGGACATTTGTACTGATTTCTTTAGAGCTTTGCTCTGTGCATGAATACTGTTTTTAATAATAAAACATTAAATGCATATACATGCCTGTAAGATAAGGAAATCAAAAATCAAAATAGGTTAATGCCTGTAAAGTGGAAGAAAGCCTTGTTCCAACCATCACCTAGCCAAAACAAGATGATGGCCAGAAAGAGGGTAAGGAGGCTAAGATGACTCCTTTTTAATTAGATTAATTTTGTAGTTTAGTATAACTATTTTGTCTGGCAGTTGCATACAATTTTTATCTAGAAATGCTGCACATAGTTAAATAATAAACTTAGAATACATATGAAATAAGTTAATTTACAGGCAAGATTATAAACAGAAAAGTCACAGAGTTTGAAAACAACTTTTACCTAGTTTACAGGGACTCACACAAAAAAAGAATTGATTGAGGATTGGGATTTGATGTTAAAAAAACACAGAAAGATCCTAGTATGCGCTAATATCTTCAAAGTATAAAGGCCTCTGAACACCTTAAAAGAAACTAAAAACATGATTTACAATAAAAAACCAAGATGTTTCAATCTGAGAGCAGAAACCAAATATGATTAAACCCCCCAATAAACAACTAAACACACACAGCACGTTTTAGTTTTAGAAGTGTAACTAGAGCTGTGGGCCACAGTATCAAAGGATAGAGTGGCAGGAAAGGCACTTCGATTATGAGGATGGTGGAAGAGCTTAACAGGGGATAGACTGATCAACAGGAGACTCGAGAAACCTTCTATACCACAAGGACAAAAAAGAGTAAGGGAGCTGGGGAATGGTGCAGAGTGCAGCACAAGGTGGGCAACCTCCTACAACAGGGGGAGCAAGAAAATGGGAAGAATTTGTAAACTGGAGGGGACAGAGAAGGAAAAGCGAGCAAGCAGGGAGGAAGGATGCTCTCCTAACGCCCCAATCCTGCAGTGGGATCAGCACCCGGACCTCCGTGGGGGTGCAAGGGTCCCCTGGCCGCAGTCCGGGGAACTTCGTACAAGGGCGGCCCGTTACAGCTGGGTGGAGCCCCAGGGGCGCTACCTTCGCGCCAAAGAGGGGGACCGAGAGAGCTCCCCTCCCCCCGCTCGGGGGCACGCAGCCACCCAAGGACAAGCAGCCACAGAGCGCAGAAAGCCCCGCGCGCGCAGCTCCGGGCGACGGGGGGTAACCCGAGGGGGGGGGGGGGCGCGCTATCCCGGAGTGGGGGCGGGGCGCACGTTCAAGGGGGAGGCGGTGTGTGATTGGATACAACCGGGGGCGGGCGTTACCTGAGCTCTCTAGGCTCGGCTGGGCCGCGGCGGGCCCGAGCCCCCTGTTCCCCCCACCCCGGCGCGGCGGCCCCTGGTGCGCCTCCTCCTTAGCAAGGGGCCAGGCCCTGGGGATGCGCGACCGGTCCCCTCAGGGCGGCCCCGGCTGGGTGGGGGAGGAGGCGCTCACGGGCCTCCGGAGCGGGGCAGGGAAGGATCCAGCCGCCCCGTTACCGCCGCCTCCGCCGTGTTGTTGTTGCAGTTGCAGCTGCTGCCGCTCCGCCACCGCCGCCGACACGTCCAGCTGCCTCCGCGCATGCGCAACATCCGGGCAGCCCCGCCAGAGGAGGGAGTCCCCCTCCTGCTTCCACCATCACCACGGAGAAATTGTACTTTTGCGCATGCGCCTAGAGGCAATCGCCGTCTCTAAGGTCGCAAAGCGCTGGATAACGTTTCCAGGGAGGCGGGCGGGCGCGTTTTTGTAAGGGTGAATTTTAATACTGTGGTTTCTGTTCCCGCCGTAAGGGGAAAAAAGTGAATTTCCTTGCCGCTCTGCTTTGGCTTTTCCCGTTCTCAGGGGCCCAGGTTCCTGAACTAGTCTGAGCAGTTACTGGGGCTCCTGTCTGACTCCTGTTGCTGGTGGGAATTTGTTAGCTGCTCCATGGGGGGGCTACTGCTCTGGTTCTGTATCTGGGGGGGCAGTCTGTGGAGCTGGGGCGCTGAGGGAAAATCAGGGTGGCTGCTCCTATTTCACACCCATAGGGGAGAGAGGACAGAGACCACCATTTGCCTGAGTTGGAGATTGACAGATTCACAGGGGCGCTGGGCCAGCACCTTGCAAACTGGTCCAGACATCCTCTGCTTAGGCCGGCAGAGCTGAACAGAACATGGGGTGGGTCAAGCAGTTGTTGGGGATCATTAATGCCAATCTGCACAGCAGGGCATGATTTCAGTCCAAGGCAGCAGCAAAACTACATACACCTGCCTTCATCTGGAAATTGAAAATCCTGAAATTCTTCTCTTGGCTGCAATCTTTCAATCCCTCTCTCTACTCATCCCCCATCCCAGCTTGCTTTTGCCATTTGACTCAATAAAATCTACAGCAAATTAATGTTTTTAAGTCAAGGAAACTTAACTTAAAGATATGTAGGTAATGACAGGTCATAGTAACGGACCTTACTGCTTCAATGAAGTCTGCCCAAACAGGATACACCTCTCATAGAGGTTAAGTCCAGGATGGGTAAGGAATGGTGTCCCTAGCCTCTGTTTGTCAGAAGGTGGAGATGGACAGCAAGAGAGAGATCACTTGATCATTTCCTGTTAGGTTCACTCCCTCTGGGGCACCTGGCACTGGTCACGGTCGGAAGACAGGATACTCGGCTGGATGGACCTTTGATCTGGCTCAGTACAGCCACTCTCATGTTCTTATTATCTTTTCACTGTCTTTTTGCAATTGCACAGTCAAAAGACCTGAGATTCTGGAAGCACTCCTGAGTCTGAAGAGTCTCTCAAAAGCCTGACACTCGATCGAAAGCCTGAGGCGTGGAAGGTATGGGTGAAACCTGTGTGCAAAGAGCCATCATTTCCCATCAACAGGTTATCCCTGTTTGAACCTCTCATTTTCTGGGGCAGAGCTATATTTCTGCAGTCCCTGTGTATCAGGGCATGGGGCCTTGCAGCACATACGCATGTCCCAATATCCCTAATACAGGCCTTGTTGGGACCTTTATACCCAGGAGCTATAGCTGTAGCTTACATGACTAGGATCAAGCATGCGGTCCATGGGAATTCTTAAGGCCTCCTGCTATTTAGAGGGGACAGCCCACCAGAGACACAGATTTAGGGAAACCCTAGAGTAGTTCTTACCATAATAGTTTGGAAGGACTTCCCTAGAGGAAGGGTGTGTATGTGTGTTCTCTCCCTCCCAGCTGGTGGATGCTGGGACTGCCCTCAGGAAAGGGTGTGTAGCCCTTTCCTTCCTAGCTGGAAAGTCCCGTGTGGTTGTAATCCAGTGCTCTTGAGTTGATTTGTTGTGGTTTTGAGTTTGTGTTTTGGAAACAAAGCAAGTCCTGAAGAAAGGGTTTTGAAGAGTTCTGTAGTTTAGACTTGATATTTCTACCCACGGCTGGTGAGTTTGCACACTTGCCAACACCTTGCCACTTAGGTTTCAGGCACAGAAATACCTGTGATTGATTGCTCAAAGGAGATAATGGAAAGGTGATCCTATTGATTTTATTAGATCTGTCAGCAGCCTCAGTCTGAAACTCATAAGGAGCTGTTTATTTTTCTCTGGGACAGTGGAGGGGTGAATGAGGGCCCTGACAGTGGATGGGGTGAATGAGGGTCCTTGCAATGATTTTGTTTCTTCTTTTCTCAGATCTTTTTCCCCAGAATGTTCAGGATTTTAGTCCGTCACCCCTGTTGTGCCTCTACGATTTCTGTGGGAGACAGAGACATGCTGGAACTGAGTATCAGTTATTAATTTGTTTGCTGTACATTACCCCAGCTCAGAGAAGCAGCAGAGTGAGCTCCAGAGAGCACATCATCAGCCTTCTCTGTCGCATGGACTCCTGTGTTGGACAGGAGGAGTCTTTTGGCAGAGAACACAGAACAGCACTTCCCTATCACCTCTCTGTGCTAATCAAGGCCGGGTTTAATCTTTACTTCGTAACTTGATTTTAAAATGCAAGGTGCACAGTTGCTATGGTGATGAGCATAATAAAAGAACATAAAAATGCATAATGCAAGGAATAACATCCAGAACTGAGCTTCTATACAGATAATTTTAAAAAAAAATTATGCTAAGGTTTGCAGACAATAGTGTTAACCTTCCCTCCCACACAAAGCTTCTTAAACTAGAAGCTTTTATTTCTTTTAACAAAGACATTCTCACTTTCTTAGTGCTTGATCCTGCAACACTTGAGCCATATCCACACTTTAAAGTTGGGTTGACGCAAGTTGTATTGGTGTACAACCACCAAAGTTTTTAATATTACTTGGATGTGCGCACACATGGATGCTTGCATTGGCCCTACCCATGCTTACTAGGAGTGCTTGTATCAATATACAGTGTGATGCGCCATAGGTAGGTAGGTATCAGTGTACATCCTCCAGCACAGTACCTTTTGGGACATTTCACCGTGCTTTGCGGGTAGTAGGTTAGCAGTCCTCCCTCCCCCTTTGGCTCGGAGGGAGGTCACTCTGCCTCACTGGGAGGTCAGCCCAGTTGTGGGGGGAATTAGTAAATCAAGGGCTACAATATATGGGGCCCTGGCCCTCAAGCAGGGCAGAGCTGCAAACAGACCCTTCAGCCTAAGATGGGGAGGCTGCCAGCCCAAAGGTGGGGTTGGCAGCAGAGTGCAGGGGAACCCAGGCGCACATACTGCACCTGGTGACAGCCCAGGGCCCTGACAGTGATAGAGGGCTTCACCAGTGGGTCAGCAGAGATCCCAGTGAAACACGGCAGTTCAAGCAATGACAGCAAAACCAGACTAAAGTCTGGCTTCCCTGGGCTGCTTCCTACCACAATCCAGGCAGGGGCTTCGGCATCCAGGGGTCCTCTGTCTCCTCAGGCTACTCAGCCATCCCAGATGCTCCTCTCCAGGCTCAATCTTCTCTGGGGCAGGCCACAGCCCGGTTCAGCCAGAGGCCTGCAGCAAGCAACAGGCATCTGTCTCCTTCCCTAGCTTCTCTCCAACTGAGCCAGAGGCCCCACCTCTTATACTTCCTGTCCTACCTCTTAGCTTCCAATGTGAGGGCTGGACTTGGCCTGGCTGCACCCACCCAGGTGCAGAGAGCAGTCCCCTTCCTCCCCACCCCCGCCTCCGGCTTGGCGGAAGGCCACTCTGCCTCACTACAGTGGGATAGCAGTGATTTGTCCAGGGATTTCTGGGCATTAGGGGTCAAGTTACCACCATGCCACTTTATCCAGCCCATAATACTTTTCACATCCCATAAAACTCACACAGGGCTCTTTTTGGTCTCTGCCATCTCTCTGACAGAAACATGGACCCTGCAAAGTTCAGCACGATGCTCATGTGTGTTGCTGATACAAGACATACGATTCACAGAGCTTGAGGGAGTACTGCTACAAGCAGAACTGTGATGAGGAAGATGTGGAGATATTTGAGTACCATAACTGGATCCTGATGGATGTAGTGGGGGGGAAAAGCCATGTTGGTGTTGGCATTCACAGAGCAGCAATATATCTGGTGGTGATGCTTCTGAGTCTGAGAAACAAGCACTAATTGGTGGGATTGCATCATAATGCAGGTTTGGGATGATGGGCAGTGGCTTCAGAACTTTGGAATGCAATAGGCCACAGCCCTGGCTCTGTGTGCCGAGCTCACCCCAGCCCTCTGGAGCAGGGACACCAAAATGAGAGCCGCCCTGACAGTGGAGAAACGAGTGGCGATCACATTCTGGAAACTTGCAACACTGTCTTGTTACAAGTCAGTGGGTTTAATTTGCAGATGTTGGTGGCCTTTGATATATAGGAGGTCACACTAGATGATTTGGTGGGTCCCTTCTGGCTTTAAACTCTAGGATGGGCTATCATTTTGGAGCTGGAAAATCCACAGTGGGGGGCATATCCCTATTTCGTCACCAGCCTACCTTCCCACACTGTATATCAACAGAAAGAGCTACTTTTCTAGCAAATGCTAGTGTATCACTGGGGATGTTTCACTGATATCAATATGGGCTGGCCAGGGAAGGTGCATGATACTCACATCTTTAAGAACAGAGCATGTTTCAAAAAGCTGGAAGCAGGAACATAATTCCTGACTGGTGGATTCCCAATGGCAATATTCAAATGGCAATCGTGATTCCCAGCCCTACCTCTTGGTCCCCTGGCTCATGAAGCCATACACTGGCCACCTCGACAGCGCCAAGGTGCAGAATGACTGCCGAATGTGCTTTTGGTAGATTGAAGGGATGCTGACATTGTTTAGTCACTAGATTGGATCTCAGCAAGAAAAACATCCCAGCGGTTATAGCTGCATGTTGTGTACTGCCTAATATCTGTGAGGCGAAGGGGGAACGGCTGCCTCCAGGGTGCAGGGCGAGGGTGGGGGGAATGGGAGAGGAGGCAAAGTGAACTGGCTCTCCACTGAATGTGAACAGCCAGACATAAGTGCTATTAGAAGAGCCAACCATGGAGCTGTACAGTTGGGGGAGGTTTTAAAAGAGCATTTTGTCAGTCAGCAACAGTAGAGCTTTTTGTTGCTTTCATTAAATAGTGTTTGTCATGTGTACTTTAGATTATATAGTGTTTGAGTCTTTGCCTGCTGCTATGAATTCTGTAATGCTTCAGGTGAACTAATAAAAATCCTCTGAATTTCCAAAACAGAGAACGTTATTGTATGCAAAACATCAGTTACCACAATTAAAGTGCAAACACACACATACAAGGTTAAAAAATCTTGTATCAAGACTGTTAACACGGTGAATCATAGTTTACAATCCCAAGTGAATATGGAAGTAAACAGTTAACATTTCTGTTAAACAGTAGTAGTTTTCACAGGTCAGTTTATGTATAGCTATAGTTTTAGTTCTATCCCAGGGTGGAGCAGGAGGGTTAAGGAAGGTGCCACATGGTTTATGGGGAGCAGTGACCAGGGAATTCTCCAAGGATTGGAAAGACTGCTGAATCTGGGATCTATGAGCCTGTCAGTCAGCCATGCTCTGCAACATTTATGTTTGTTGCCTGAGCAACCCTGTTATGTCCTGGTATGTTTTCCAATGCACCTCTAAATCTCTTCACCTCTCCTGCAGCAACCACTATCTCCATTCTTAGTCCTTCTCCATGGTTGGGTTCTATTGGGCCCCCAAGCCCTTTGATCACAATCTGAGGCAATAGTGGCCTGGAGGATCTCACAGAACATATCCACCCCAGCCCTCTTCTTCCTCCTCTCAAGCAAGGTCAGATGTTCAGTGGGCATGGAGGAGGCACCCCTACAGCCACCATGACAGAAGTTGCTGATACACCATTAGATTAATGGTCACAATGGAAAAGGAAAGATGTCTCAAAACTGCCTTACATTATTTCCATAAACACCCTTAATAAGAAATGCTTATTGACACTTAGCTATGGAGCACCTTGCTCCCCAGCTCAAACCATGGTGAGTATCACCTAGCTGGGATGTGTTCTGTTGCATGTTGCTATAAAGATGATATAGTCATATCATATGATAACACGCTTTCTTCTCCTTTAGTATCTCAGGAGGATGTAAAACAGCAGCTAGTAAAGCAGCAGGTAACTTGCATCCAGGAGTTTAGAAAGAGCTGGCTGATGCACTTGCTGGACCCTTAATGTTGATTTTCAGTAAGTATTGGAGCAGTAAGGAAGTTCCTGAAGACTGGAAGAAAGCTAATGTTGTGCCAATATTTTTTAAAAAGATAAACAGGTAATTAGGGCTTAAATTCAGCTGGAGCTATCCACAGCGAAGCTCCGGTAAATATTTTGAAATCCACATGCCAGAAGCCCTGAGTCCTGGCTTGTCCTGCAGGGCTAAAACCCCAAGTCCCCCCACTCACAACCGAAGCCTGGAGCCCCGAATAGCGCAGGGAAGGGGGGGTTCCAGGAAATACTTTATGAGAATTTAAACCTGCAGGTAATTATAGGCCTGTCAGTCTGACACTGATCCCTAGAAAGATAATGGCGCAGCTAATACTGGACTCAGTTATTTAATTAAATTAATTAAAGCAAGGTAATATAGTTAATGCCACGCAACATGGGTTTACAAAAACTAGACCCTGTCAAACTAACTTGATAGTTAGGTTTGGTTTGGTTGCTAAAGGCAACAGTGTTGATGTAATGTACTTAGACTTCTGTAAGGCATTAAACTTGCTACCGCATAACATTTTGATTAAAAATTGGAACAATATAAAGTCAACATGATGCACACTAAATGGATTAAAAGATGGCTAACTTTTCCCAAAATGTAAGCGTAAATGGGGAACCATCACTGAATGAGTATGGTTCAAGTGGGGTCCTGCAGGGATTGATTTTTGACCCTGCCCTATTTTTATTAGTGACCTGGAAGAAAACATAAAATCATCATTGGTAAAGTTTGCAGATGATACAAAGGTTGGAGGAGTGGTAAATAATGAAAAAAGGTCACTGATACAGAATGATCTGGATTGCTTGGTAAACTAGGTGCAAGCAAACTTGCATTTTAATATGGTTAAATGTAAATGTATAAATCTAAGAACACAGAACGTAGGCCATATATACATGAGGGAGGATGCTATTCTTGGAAGCAGTGACTCAGAAAAGGAGTTGTGTTTCATGGCAGATAATCAGCTGAACCTGAGCTCCTAGGCTGACACTGTGACCAAAAGGCCTAATGCAATCCTTGGATGCATAAACAGAGGAATCTTGACTAGGAGTAGAGAGGTTATTTTACCTTTTATTTGGCACTGATGAAGATGCTGCTAAAATACTGTGTCCAGTTTTGGTGTTCACAAGTCAAGAAGGATGTTGATAAGTTGGAGAGGGTTCAGAGAAGAGCCACAAGAATGATTAAGGATTAGAAAACCTGCCTTATAGTGATAGACTCAAGGAGCTCAATCTATTTAGCTTAACAAAGAGAAGCTTAAGGGGTGACGTGATTACAGAGAAACAAATATTTAATAACTGACTCTTCAATCTAGCAGAGAAAGGTATACCATGATCCAATAGCTGGAAGTTGAAGCTAGACAAATGCAGATCAGAAGAAAGACATTCATTTTTAACAGTGAGAGTAATTTAACCATTGGAACAATTTACCAAGGGTTTTGGTTGATTCTCCATCACTGACAATTTTTAAATCAAACCTGGATGTTTCTTCTAAAAGATCTGCTCTAGCAATTATTTTGGGGAAGATCTATGGCCTGTCTTATTCAGGATGGACTAGATAATCATAATTCTCACCTTGGAATTTATGAAAATGTTAGACCTCCATGCCTAGACGTGGGTACACGGAATTGGCAGTGAATATATTAGCACTATTTTCACAGGCAGTGTTGATTTTGGCTGATACCTCACTCCTGTGGGCGATAAAGGCACAGAGACCAAAACTGCCTGGATCTGTATGTTTATATCCTGTTTACTGTAATGGACCCAGCCAAACTCACTGCAGAGTGATATGAGAAAGTGTCCTGTTGCGGTCAAAAGAGGTTGTCATCCCTAGAAACCTTCAGGAGAGGATTGCAGAGTATCTCCATGTAAGTTTCATTGAGAACTCTCAAGAAAATAAAGAAGTCATCTTTATTCTGACAAACGGAGTACTCTGCATGGCTCCCATGTCTAGCCCAACAAGTCAAAGGAATGGAAAGTATTTTGCAGATGCTGACTCTGCCTTTGTTTGGTCTACCTCTGTGTGAGCACAGGACACTGATCTGATGTGGATTATATAACCAGACTGTCATACAATCCTTGTTAGAATTTATTCCCTAACCTTTTATTTTCTAGCATTATACCAGTAAAGCAATGACCACCTTTTTCTTAACTTGTAGATGGGCCAGGCACCATTTTTATATGGGATACTAAGGCAGGCAGGGAGGGAGATGAGGTTTGAGGGAAAGGAAAAGAAAAAAAAAACATTATGAGGAATAATGCATGTACGCACTTGTCTGAATTCCCTTCCCTTTCATCAGCAGACTCATCTGTGCTCGCCTAATGGGACTGGCTAGATTCATGCAGTTTCACATAGTTCCTGGCTTCCAACATGGTTTGAATGTCCCCTCATGTGTCCCCTACTCCCTTCATTGTTCATAGAAGTTGCCTCCATCTCAGGAGCCTCCAGAGTATCCACAGTCAGCTGTCGGGTGCTGGTGGGGTCACTGCCAAACAAGTCATGCTGTTCATTGGAAAAGCTTTGGGGCAGCACCAGATTTTTTTGTTGCTTCCTTCACTTTGTGATACACCTGGCATAGTTCCTTCACTTTCACAAGGTACTGCTGCTGATCCCTGTCATGCCCCTTTGCCAGTATTCCCCATGCAACCTGCTTGTAGACGTCAATGTTTCTAGAGCTGGTCCATAGCTGAGCTTGCACAGCCTCTTTTCCCCATGGGCCAAGGAGATCCAGGCAGGCGTGAGTCTAGTAGCACTCTGCGTGTGGAGCCAGCATGGTCATTTGGGCAGTCAAATGCACACAAGGGTGAGTTGCTAGGTGTACTCACCAAAATGGGCAGTCAGGAAAAGGGATTTCAAACATATTCAAGGTGTTTTAAAGGGGGTGCAGGCTTCCAGTCTATGGGCAGTGGAGTTCAAATCTCTGACCGGAGTGGTCACTGATGTGGGGCCAAGGGCACTGTGGACAACTGCTAGAGAAGTATGAGGTTGAACACAACTAATTCAGTGTCTACACACGTACTACATCATCCCGCATAAGCTGATTATGGCTCTATGTCACTCGTGGAGGTGGTGTATGTCACTGTAATGAGCTGCTTACATCAGCAGGGGACAGATTTTAGCACGTAAGAACATAAGAACAGCCATCCTGGGTTAGACCAAAGGTCCATGTAGCCCAGTATCCTGTCTTCTGACTGTGGCCAGTGCCAGGTGCCCCAGACAGAATGAACAGAACAGGTAAATATCCAGTGATCCATCCCCTGTTGCTCATTCCCAGTTTCTGGCAAACAGAGGCTAGGGACACCATCCCTGCCCATCCCGGCTAACAGCCACTGATGGACTTAGCCTCCATGAATTTATCTATCTATTGTTTGAATCCTGTTATAGTCTTGGATATAGTGTACCTAGAGAAGGTCCCTCATCAAAGGTTCTTAAGCAAAGTAAGCTGTCATGGGATAAGAGGGTGTCCGACCCTAATGCGGGTTCAGGTGAATTTTAATTGAGAGAGGAAAATTAAAACCCAGACTGACTGAAAATTCAAAAAAAAATCCATATGGCCGTTTATTAACAGGGAAAAAAATCACAACTTGGACTGGGGAGGAGCACTTCTACCAACTAGCAGTACGATTAGAACAAGAACATTCACACAACTTGAAGCAATCTATTTACATTCATTAACAAGGAACCAAATAATTTAAAATTAACTGCTCCCAAAAAATTAAAATAAATACACCAACTTAAACAAACTGTGCGCACATTGACCAAATACTATAAAACACAACTAACCAGAATAGCAACCATTACAGCAATTCAGCTCTCATATACTGTATATGCACAACTTTACGCCAAATAACAACATATACAGTTCTGTACCAAATAAGGGAGGGAAAAAGAGAAGAGGCTAAGCAAAACACAAAGTATTTACAGAAATTAGAATGCAAATACCATATTCCAGGTGCAGCTGACCAGCAGTACAGACACCAGAAGCATAACGAATCCATAGAAGGTAATTTGGAAAAAATAAATGTCACGTCCCGAGCTGGCTATATCCGGAGGAGACCCCTGGCTGAAGGGTTGATCAGGTCCTTCAGTCAGTGCGTGGATACTCCTGCAGATTCTGGCACGAGGCATGGTTTTATTCAAAGGCTCTTTTACACTTGTCAGCATCTGATTGGTACCTAGCTCCTTCACCTTCCAGGTTCCAAGCTGGCGCCCTCTACATAGATAGAATCTGCACATGGCACACTAGAAGCTACTAGAAGCTGCACCCAGCACACTATCATGGTTTTGCACACAACCCTAATCTGACCTTTTGAACTGAATTACAATTGGTCAGATTGGATTCCTTTGCTCATGGCACGCTGGTATTATGCACACAGCACTAGCCTGACCCTTAGGTGACCAGGCAAAAAGAGCAGGAAAATGCACACGGCACTATAATGTTGCACACCGCACCTTAAGGTAGCACACAGCACCACGGTGTTGCACATGGTACCAGTCTGACCTTTAGATAACCGACAATTGGCCATACAGAGACCATATCAGAATAGAGGCCTTAGGGCTGCGATAGAGGGAAGGTCCTCTTATGCAGTGATGAGCTGCCAAAATCTTAACAACTGGTTCCCTATAAAAAGTTCTGATTTAAAGGATGTTCCACAGTATGTATTTTTTGTACCTTTCTCCATAAGAAATGGCAATGCATTGAGTCATTGGGAGTCATACTTAACAATAAAAAAAAATTTTTTTTACATGTTTATTACAATAACCCCCCACCACCCCACAGTAATTGCAAGGTCGCTGTTGATGTTTTTCTTACACCCAACAAAATGTTGGCGTGTTGCTGAGTTCCTGCTGCTTGACCTGCTGGCTCTGAGCAGGAGGATCTCAGCCCCGGAGACATCCTCATGATATCTTACAAGGCATACTTTGTTCAAAGATTATTAGAACAGTGTGTAGGGTGTGAATACAGGGGTACATTCTGTCACAGAGGTCAAATCTGAAAATGAATTGCAAATATAGGGGACAACAAATGATTCCACCTTCATCTCATAATTGTGCAGGAGGAGTTAAAGTTCCTCTGTCTGAGAATGCAATGTAGCCATGAATGTCAGAATTTTAGTTTTTTTCCTTTGAAACTAATATTGCAAAGGGGAGATAAGAGAAGAGGTTCAGTAGGGTGGGAAATGGCCTGAATAATACTGATGAAATCCAATGCAACCAATCAGTATAAAAATAATTTGCATATGAGTTCTGATTGGTTACATTGAACCAGATTACAGATTTCTAAGGAAAATTTTCTGTATTGTCCAAAGATTACTTTAATGCTAGTCCTAAACGGGTGCTTTTCTCAAGTATAGAAAACAGTCATTTTTCAATAATTAAGTTATTAAACATTTTA
The DNA here is from genome assembly GCF_025201925.1 of Gopherus flavomarginatus. Lineage (NCBI taxonomy): Eukaryota > Metazoa > Chordata > Testudines > Testudinidae > Gopherus > Gopherus flavomarginatus. Next base: position 17,441,935 of record NC_066619.1, on the reverse strand, counting down.
ATTTTTGTAAAAACAATCTATTTCCCTTTATTCTTTTCCCCTGGAAGAGCCAGCTGTAGCCTACTCATCCAAGCAGATAATTTGTTCAAATCGGTAGATGAAATGTTAAAATGTTAATGTTATAAACCCAAAGCATTGTGAAATATGCATTATAATTTGCAGATTCAAGTTGATTGTACGATGGCAAATAACAAGCCTAAGTATATTTCTCTAAATACCTTCAATACAATTAGTTTGTTTTCATGGCTTTCTAGCCAACAAGCCCCAGCTGGAGTAACGAGGAGGCTGTGCACCAAACTGCTGCTGCTGACATAGTGTTTTAATTATGCTTTTAATATGCAGTCATTTTAAGTGTAAATTGTGGTTTTTAATAATAAATTATGGAATAACCAACATCACATTGTTCCCCGCAGTCTGCACTTTATCAGGCAAGCTGCGAGGGATGGTCTACAAACTCAACAAGAAAAGTCAATCAGTTTTCTTATATTCAGACACATCATGGGGGTCTGAGCTTAAAGACTACACATTCATTGGTAGATGCAGTGTTCAGGAGACTTGTTCTTCACCACTCTAATTTGGTTACCTGGGAGCATATTATACATTCTTTTATATCCCATATAACTTTAGTTCAGTTTCCCAGTTGAACTTTATTCCTCTGATGTGCCCTGAAATTGCTGCCTTTAGTTTCAATCATGATGTTTATTTCCCAGCCTGCTGCTCTGTAAACAATTATATTTCAGTCACATTTTAAGTATTACAGTTAATATTTTTGTTATGGTTAATATTAAGAACAAACTTATGTAGCACTTACTCTCTGTGAAAGTAGAATGAATTATATAGTAAGAATAGAAAGGATTAAAGAAATGTTGTCTGTACCTTTAAGAAAAGTTGTTGGAATGTTGCAACCAGGTGTCAGGAATACAGACATTAACATAGAACAATTGCACAGTTTAAGGGCAATTGGTGAAGCATTAGCCTTAGATCGATAACAGTTAGTAAGGAAATAGAATATGCATGCTGTCCCCCAGGTGAATTTTACTGTTTTGATTTCTTTGTCCCTTTGTCTAATTCCCACTCTTTTATCTGTATAAATAAGACTGTTTGGGCCTTGCATGGCCACTCACATTATCTGGGTGTTATTGGCGGAGCGCTGCGCTAATAAAACAGAGTGGTCTGACAAATTGTGAGTCCTGATTCTAACTTTGACAATTTGGAGGTTCCACCAAGATGGCAACCGTCTTCACTGGGGCTGTGTGATTCCTGACTGTTTTTGTGGGATGACCGTGGCAGCCAGCACCTGGGCATTTGGCCCAAGCGGTCCCCCACTAGAGCAGAAAGGCGCACAGCCACAGTGAGGTCTACGCCATCGAACCTGTTGGTTCCCACTCTGTTCTGGTAGGGATCCCGGGATCTGACATCAGGAATCTGGTCAGGTAATTATTTCTGTGTTTTGTCCGGACTGAGGACTGTGCTGTCTCTGTGTCTATCTGTCTTCTTGTGGAGTGTTTGAGTCTGGGTGCTGTCTCTGTCTGGTGATCGGCCGACCAAGGGGTTCCTGTCCCCGCGGTCTGAGTGACTGGAATCTGCACAATCGCAGCCGCACCACACTTTGGGTAAAACCCCTGGTATGAAAGCAAGGGCGATTGAGGCAGTAGTCTGTGGGCTCCTTTTGTGTGTTGCACTGGGCATCGCTCTGACGAACCCGAATTTCCTTCTTGTGTGATTGATGTGTGAAGTCCTCCTGTATGGGTAACCAGACGTCTAAGTCGGGACAGTTCCCTAAATGAACGCCGGCTCATTTTATGTATTTAGGATGGGTCCAGACTCCTGTAAAAAGGGTCCAGACTCCTGTAAATTTCTGGAAAAATGGTCTAGACTAACACAGGGGAATCCCAAAACTCAGTGGCCACTGTTAAAATCTTGAAACAAAGACTGAGTGGACGTCTTAAAGGACAAACTCAGCCAACCTAAAACTAAATTGGCTAAAGGAGAGGTTAATTGTTTCATGCAGTGGTGGGAAGAGGCAAATCATAGATGGACAAAATCAAAACTGGCCTCTCTCAAATATTCAAATAATAAGTTAAAAGCTTTATTAAAAGCCTCCTCTCCCACCACCAGATTAAGCGCTCCCTTTACCCCGTTCTCCAAACCCGGATCGATCCAACCCCCTTCATACTCCCATCTCATTGTAAAAAGGACAAAAAGCCCCTTGTTCTGTTCCCCTTTGTTGTCTGCCTCAAAAACTGATTCTTTAGTGTTCAACTACCAATTCAGCAAGGAGGGTGGGCTCCTCAACTAGCCCCCACCCTTCCTGATCCCTTTCCTTGAACATTTCTTTCAAAATTGTGAAATGACCACAATATCACTCACAAAGGGTTCATTGGAAAAAGCAGGATCGGGCCCAGAAAAGCAGGCAAGCAACAGATAAAGAAACAGGTTGAAAGCCCTAAGGAAATAGTGTCAGGATAAAAAAAGTAGTAAGTGCAGGCATGAACCCCTGTAACAATACTTAAAATGGAGAAATCTGAGGTGATAAAGGTGTCATTTTGGGACATAAACAAGTAATTTAAGAAAAGAGAGTAAAAAGTTAACTCTACAGAGGCTAAAAAGAATTAAGCAGTTAAACTTTGTGGAAAATGTTAAAAAGGACCATGTTAAAGAGAGAGAATTCTTGGTTTCTTTGCAGCCATTCTGAAGGGAAAATGGGCCCTTTTCCAGAAGAATGCCTGTAAATCATCCAAATATATATACAGCTATGTAAAAACAAAGCAGTGTAAAAAAAAATGTTAAGGAAAAGAAAATGTGTATGTATCTATTTGTCTGTGAAAATATGTAAAGTTCTAAGAATCTAAACCAACACATATGGTTTGTAAAACTCCTGTTTTGTAGGTGTAAGATAAATTAATTGTTTTTCTTTTTAATGCCACTAACAATTCATTTGACTCTTTAATTCAATGTTGCAAAACTGACAGACCTTTTTGCAAGACACAGGTAATTAGTGTTGTTTGGCTTTGGGGTTTAGCATGTAACCCTTAAGGGGTAACTTGATTCTTTACAAAAATTAAAATGTTTTTAAATAAAGACCAAGTCATGGCTGCAATAGGGCAGTCAAAATCAGGAGAATGTCTTTTTGTTTGTTTGGTTTGGTTTTTTTGTAACAATAGCAGATAAGAGCTGTAATAAAAGAATAAGAAATTAACGTGACCCTCTGAAGCAACAGCAAAGGTAAGGTGCACAAAACAAAAAGAAGCAATGTTAAAAACACTGAGCCTTAAAATGACTCTGTGTAATCAGACTGTCACTCTAATAAAAGTACATGAAAACTCTGTAAAAACAAAACAAACAGTTATACCTTATGTAAAAATTAATATGGCTAATGTTTTTGAAAAGTTATAGTATAGAAAAAATGTGCATTTTCCCTCGGACATGTGCAGTGTATATTGTAGAAAGGGATGTAAAAAAAAAATGCAAATAAAACATGCTGCTGAATTAAAATCCTATTAGGGCTCCAAAAAGAGCCACAATAGGCTGTGTTTTCTTTTTCAGATCCCTGTGTGTTAAGACGGAGAGTCTCTGAGCTCTGCTGATGGCTTTAAATCCAAAAGCCTAGCCTGTGTTAATGCAAATTACCTAACTGATAAAGAAAAGTAAAAACTGCCAGCACAAAAGAAGCTGCAAATAAAAAACATACCTGGTCAGCAAACAAACTGCCTACATAAAAGGCATGGTATAACAAGATACCTTTAATAGATTTAATGCTAATGTTACTGTTAATATTAAACATTAAAATAACTTTAATGTTAGTAAGTACCCCTGCAACAACTTGTAGTGTGTAAAAATCCTTTAAAGTAATATGGTAATAATGCTTCTCAGCTATTACCTGTGAATACACTTAAAGCTTAACACAGCAGGAAAAACATTACAAACTTGGTCTGCTATATAAGAGAAAAAACTTGAGGTACACCACCTCATAAATTTAATAACTAAACAGTGAAATAATTTCTGCATAACCCTTAAAAAGTAGAAGCCATTAAAACCCGGCCTGCCTATAGAAAAAAAAAAAAAAGAACACAGGAAAATATGGGGTAATTCCTCTGTTTTGCCTGCAATCAGCAAGGGTATTTGTAAAAAAAAGAAATCTTTTAAGTAATAATCAATGCCACCCCAAAAAAGGAATAGAAAAATGTTATTTTTGTCTTTCAGATAATCCAAAGTACTGTATAATGGGCTATGTGTATGTGTTAATTCTTGGGAAAAAGTGTTTAAAAAGTGTTAGCAACCTACTGGACCATTCATATTATACACACAAATGGGGACATGTTAAAAATTGCCACTACAGAAAAACATCATAGCTTACCATTGGTATAACATATTTTCTGGATGGTTTCCCACAACTACTGGCATATTAATGTTACTACCCCTAATTGTGTTTTTGGTTTTAAATTGTATGTGTGTAATTAAAATGTTTACAATGTGCTGGTGAATAAAACAAATGTGTGCAAACCTAAGCCACAGGCCCAAATCATCTCCCAGTATTTTCTATTAGATGGACTAAATAAGAAGTGACACTGGCGATTAATAATCTTAGTGTCAAAAGGGGGATATGTAGGAGCAGGATTTTATAATGTCCCATAAGAATTAAAGTATAATTTAATTTCATCCTGCTAGCCACTTTTTTAAATAGCAGAAATAAATGACCGCCTGGAACTATAAGATTCTGTTTTCCCATATGCATTACAAATTGGGCCCCCTCTAACTCTTTGTTTTAAAATTTAAATAGTAAGAGACAGAATTCTCTATTGTGTCTATGTTAAATAAATTAGAGAAACATTGAAGGCCTGGGTCTCAATGTAAATTGTCTTAGTTATCAATTGTAAAACTTAGCAAGGTTTAATTTGCAATGTTTTTTTGTTCGATATAAAATACTACTGTTTGTATTCTCAATCTATTTGTGTGAATGAGGAATGTATGCATCAGGAAAAGATAAGGTGTGAAGGCCATTGTTATAGCCAGAGTCAAGGGAAGGCTGTTAAACTGTCTGGCATCTCAGAGTGGATACATGCTTCGCAGTGTAAGAATGCACCACCCCCAGTGAACCAACCACCACCTCAGGACCAGGCAGTCAAATTTTTTTGACTCCAGAAGAAGACGTAGAGGAACAGCCTGCAATACCTTACAATCTACGCTCTCGTAAGGGTTGCCAGAAGCAGATGACTACATAAAGCAAGGCCCAAGAAGAAGCAGTAGTGAGCCTAGCGCCTGCTGCCTGGTGGACATAAAACTGTAACTGCAGTTCCCTCAGTTGAGGTTGTCAGAACCAGAAGGGCCCTGCCTCCAACATGCGCCTCTGGTGGTGCCTGTTCTTCGGCTGCTGGTGTCTTAAGGTCTGGGGAGTCCACAATGACAATTCTTTTATCCAGCAGCAAGTGTGGATAGCTCAGACCCTTATTATTTCTAAATGCTGGGTCTGCAGCCACATCCCAGCCCACTCTCAAACTGGTGTTCCTGTCCTGGCTATCCCAATCAATACCCCAGCCCTCACTGGAGGACCTTGTCCGTTTAACACAATATGGAACAGTAATGACACCTGGGAAGAGGCTATTGGCAGTTCCTTTATCCCACTTGGGGGAGCAATACACCAGGCAAAAAAAAGGCTCCTAAGGTTACAATCAGTAGTTGAAATAATGGCAAATAAAACCAGAGAAAGTTTAAGAGCCCTGGCCAAAGAAACAGGGGCGATCGGACAGGTGGCCCTCCAGAACCGCCAGGCATTGGACATAGTGCTGGCGGCCAAAGGAGGGACCTGTGCTCTCACTGGAAAACAATGTTGTGTGTTTATACAATACCAATGAGGTAGTAGATCGCTATAGCCACTTAGAACAAATCGCATATCTTCCTCATGAAGAGCTGAGTTCTTTATGGAAGTGGCTAAGTAACCTGTTCAATTTCTCTAGCATAGGAAACTGGTTGTTTCAGGGAGCCCTAACTATCCTGTTTGGAATCTTAGTGATTTTTATATGCTTTCAGTTAATCTCCTGTTGTATCCAGAATTGTGTCAGCCAGATGACTGCCTCAAAACAGAGTGCTAATATGATGATTTTAAATATCGCTGATGAACTGAGAGATAAGGAACGGTTAATTTGTTAAACTCGGTAAGGGTTGGTCATGGCGTACGCCTGACCAAAAGGAGGGATTGTGAAAGTAGAATGAATTATGTAGTAAGAATAGAAAGGATTAAAGAAATGTTGTCTGTACCTTTAAGAAAAGTTGTTGGAATGTTGCAATCAGGTGTCAGGAATACAGACATTAACATAGAACAATTGCACAGTTTAAGGGCAATTGGTGAAGCATTAGCCTTAGATCGATAACAGTTAGTAAGGAAATAGAATATGCATGCTGTCCCCCAGGTGAATTTTACTGTTTTGATTTCTTTGTCCCTTTGTCTAATTCCCACTCTTTTATCTGTATAAATAAGACTGTTTGGGCCTTGCATGGCCACTCATATTATCTGGGTGTTATTGGCGGAGCGCTGCGCTAATAAAACAGAGTGGTCTGACAAATTGTGAGTCCTGATTCTAACTTTGACACTCTCTGTTAGGAATCCCCAAGTACTTTACAAACCTAAGCCCTGATCCTGCAAAAACAGACATGCTAATGTAAAGTCCCACTGAAGTCAATGGGACTCTATACAGACAGACATGTCTGCTCCAGTGTGACTGTTTCAGGCCCTTAAAATATATAAAGCATAGGAAGTATTTTGCACAGCAGTTGTTAAACAGTGTACAGCCAAACTACACAACAGTTTAGGCCAACATATGACTATTGTATCCAGCCAAAACTTCAGGGGAAACAGTAGGGTAGACTGAACGTAATTACCTAAATTGAAATTAGGGAAAGAAACTGAGTTCACACCTCACTTCTGGGGAAGGTTCTGTGGGATCTTTAATGACCACAAGCAGTCAGAACCTCAGTATTTAAGGCTCATCTGAAAGGCTGCATCACCAGCTGTACAATATTTCCTTATCAGCCTGCACAAAGAGGGGCCCGATTTGGAGAGAAGAGTGCAAATTGGTTTTTCCAAAGCCACCTAGAAGTTCCTTTGAAGTTACACATTTCACCTGTATTTTGAAATTTCAAGTATTAGTGACAGAAATTTCACACCTTATATGCAAAAAATGAATTTGAATTAATATAATTACTTTGATTGGATTTCTCTAGTTTCTTCCACTTCAGGATCCAAAAGTATGTATTTTTTTTTAAATATATTTTTTAAAACACTTAAAGCTCTTAGTCTGCATTAGTGACTATGGGCCCAATCCAACTTTCACTGTTTTCAGTGAGAGATGGATCCAGTCCTATAAGCGTGCCAAAATGAATTAGGAAAATGAAGCTATAGGAGTTATGTAGTCACAAAAAGTGTATGAAACAATCAACATATTTTTCCTTATAAACAGCCATATAATTCAATAATGGGCAAGACCATTTTCTTTTCAAATCTGGAAGAAAAATTATCAGTCCCAAACTAAGATCATATGCCAAGTTCCAACAGTGCCAAAGGATAATTTACTACTTACAAACCTTCAGCAGAAATTGATCTATCTATTATAGAATTCACTATCCCCTTGCTGTGGCTGGGGGACTTTGTTCTGGGGGGGAAACAGTAAGAGCTAAGCTAGTAATTCATGTTTGATGGTGCACACACAAACACAGAGAAAGCATACATGATAGTGAGATATAAAGGCTTTTTTCAGATAGCTGCATTTTTCACAAATGGTGATTTCATGAGTGATGATCACAAAAAATGTCTACAGAAACCTTTTACCACATTACACTATCATGTATTTTGTTTATGCCACACAAAGTACAGAAAAAAATTCTCAAGGCGTTTTATAGCATTTAAAAATGTTATTGGTACTATTTTATCTCTCTCTCTTGCTGTAAAGCTAGGCTAACTTGGAACCCCATAAAGGCCACAAAGGGAGGGAAAAAAGCCATAACAAATAAATTTTAGAATCCACTAAAGTGTTTCTAAAATAGGTTTTTACACAAAGCAACATTTCATTTTTAAGTTCCCATTTTGTGATTACCAGGACTAAAAGCATTCATTGCCACCTCTGCTGGTTCCTGAGGTATTAGAACTAAACATTTCTGAACTTTAAGTTAGGGTTTCTGTCCATGACCCTTTTACAAAGTTGACATAGAGCCCCAAAAGGAAAAAAAGATCAAAAAGAGAACTGGGATAAAAGTTAACATTATTTATCAAGTATCAGAGGGGTAGACATGTCAGTCTGGATCTGTAAAAGCAGAAAAGAGTTCTGTGGCACCTTATAGACTAACAAACGTAATGGAACATGAGCTTTCATGGGTGACTCCTGCATGGGTGCATCCGACGAAGTGGGTATTCACCCACAAAAGCTCATGCTCCAATACGTTTGTTAGTCTATAAGGTGCCACAGAACTCTGCCGCTTTTATTATCAACTGTATGTACAAAAACTGCAATGTTACAACCCTACCCTTTAAAATTAATTTCCCTTGCCATTCCCATAGCACTTTATTAAATTTCTCATGCTCTTCTGTTGATATCAGCCTAATGTGAGTCCTCCAAAAAGAAAAAAATCTTCAAATAAAGAAAAAGTTTAAAATTCTGGAAGTCGTTGGCCTACATACTGGTAATCAGCACCTCCATAAAACCTCTACTGTCCCAACACTGTCTTGATCATGTGGGTTAGTCTGCAAATCCATAGTGTCATCTTCAAGTGACAGCAATACTCATCCGTTTCATTATTTTTACTCAGCATAAAAAATGCCCCCATTGTACTAGAACTTGAATAGCTGAGCGAAGTTCTGGATTCAGTTATCCCCACTATTATTTTTACCATCTCATCTCCAAATCCTAGAGGTTGGGGAGGAAAAAATAGCCAGAGTAGCAGTTTCTTCCCTGCTCTCCCTCCAAATACCTCAGTTCCTCTGGGTCGGTCCACATTTCCATGTGGTACAATCCAAACCAACTTCACATATATTGGGCCCAATCCTGTACGGTGCTAAACACTCAGCACTTGACAGGAGCTTTTCTCAATTCCCATCGAGCTATATGGCAATTGAGGGCACTCAGCATTTTGCACGATTAGACCTAATTAGATATCATTAACTGAGAGAGCACATCCATTTGCTGTCATTACATAGCACAAGAATAGCAGCCAACTAGTGGGGAAGGAGGGTACTAAATTCAGACACAAATGCTAGAGGAAATTTTACTTAGGTCAAAATTCTTAAAGGAGAGGAAATGTTATCTGAGTCTTTGAGGGTAGCTTGTGGCATTCAAAGGGAAATTTGTACAGCTGGAAATTTTAATCCATGCTATATATCCTGTTCACTTGCACATGAGAGAATTCGGCCTTTGTACCTGCCATGCCGACTAAGTTTAAAATTAGAATGCTGACATTTGAGCTGTATTGGGTCTCTCAGTTTTTTCCCAGGGAGAAAGATTTTAACTTGGGATGCACTTGGAGATAAAAATAAAAAGGGAAGTCAAGGATCTCAAGTTTCTCTCCATCTTAGAAACTTTGCAAATAAAGAAGTTGCTAAAGCACACTTTACAAATCTACTCGAGATTTTAATATGTTACCACATTATTTAGCAGCTCTCAAGTTAAACATTATCAGGCAGATATACTTGAATCCTAAGCAATTTCTCCCTCTCCTAATTAATTTATGATTAATGGATCAATGAGAAAAGGATATATCCATTAATAGTGAGGATAAAGAACAATCTATGGCCCAAATCCTGCTTTTCTTACTGGCACATATAGTCCCATTAACTTCATTCTAATTGCACTACTGGCTAGATTTTCAAAAGAGCTCAGAATACAGCTTTTTTCAAACAAGAAAGGAAGAAACTTGAGGGTAGGAAATGTGTTTGTAAAGAGAATAGGCTTTGGCCCCATAACAGTTGTTAAGAGAAATTCAGCACAAAATATGCACAAGTATTTCACATGCACCACTATAGTTACATAATGCATACCATGGTTCTACAGATTTGTTTTGGCAGCAGAGGTGTGGTGTTAACTAAAATTGAATGCTTTTCAATGAGGCGGCCAGTGTGGAGGAGCACACCAAGAGTATTTGCAGGATACAACTTTGGTTCTAGACAAACCCAACTGATGCCAGAGGAGTGACTATGGCTACTGTATGCAGATCACTGAATCTTGTAAGATATTTGATGGACATTAGTTGGATAGTGAGCTAGTATAAACAGGTGGCCTGCTCATGAAGAGAGGTGTATCTGCTTACAGCTGAATTTGGCCCATTTTTCAAGAGATGTGGTAATATGAGTATTTCTGTAAATGTGTTTATATCATACTTAGTTTTTAAGTCCTGTTAAATTTAAAACAAGTTTTGATGCTAATTTTTCTTGTTTGTATTAGCATCTGTGTAATAGGAAGTAGACAATATCATAAGTACAGTATCAGTTGTATTTAAATACTCTAAAAAGTTAGGCACCTTAGAAACCATTCAATATTGTTAGCCTTTAATAATCCATGTTAAGAAAGCGTATCTAGGGTAAAATTTTCAAGAGTTCTTAAGTGACTTAGGAGCCTACATCCCATTTTCAAAAGTGACTTGGTGCTTAATCTCCTAGTCTCATTGATACTTCTGATCTTAAGACACATTTGAAAATGGAACTTATTTTTATTTTGATTTAATCATTCCAGTTTAGAAAAAGATACAGTTAATCACTGTATCTCCTCTTGTGTAGATGTAGTTATACTGATACAGTAATGCTTATATCAGCAATACTGATAGAGTAATGCTTATTTTGCATAATATACTTTCTGGGACCCTTCAAAAACATGTCACTTTTAACTAGGTTTACAGCACAAAACACATTACTGGTATAGAGATTTTTACACAGGTAGGGAAACCTGGAATTCTCTTTTTTGTCACAGAACGTCTGAAAATGCCTGACTCTAGAGGACTGACTAAGTAGGAGAAGGAACAGGCTCATAACTAGAATTTGTTTTATCTCTTCTCTGCAGTTACTTCTTTCTAAAGTATATATAAGAAGGTTTTAAAATCATAGCCTGGAACAAATTATTTTGTTCCAAGTCTTTCACAAATGTGGTTTGTTAAATTAGACCGTGTATTGATATCAAATAATAGGCTTATAAAAGTTTGCGTATTGTGTAGTTAAAATGGCATGATTTTGTAATTTCTTTACCTATGTTATTACCATCTTAATGAAAATTTGAGTTCAGTTTTTTACTCTGCACTTCAGTTACTGTACTGCTCATCTTGTACAATGAAAGTCCGTTTCACTTGCAGGTTTTTGGTGTACCCCGGCTTGTGTTTCAGACACTACATAAGAATGTTTAAAAATGCTGAACACAAAAAACCACCTTAGGAAAAAAAAACACTTTGTGTGGCCCTAGGCAGCATTTTTTTTCCCTACAAAACCCGTCATTTTAATTCTGAGCCAAATTTAAATCTACCGTGTCCTTTTAACAGCTAGGGAGTACAGTCAACCATTTATCTGTGTGCTGAATTTTCACTGACATTAGTGATCTCTTCAAGCAAACAGATGTCAGGTATAGACACAATAAATCCTGCAGGGAGTTAAACAAGATGACCCTTGCAGTCTCTTCTAATCTTATGGTTCTATGAAATACAGTAAGCATATTAATTTGTAGTATTTCTGTACATTACCAATTGTAGTATTTCTGTACATTAAAGCATATTAATTTGTAGTATTTCTGTACATTACTAATTGTAGTATTTTTGTGCATTACTAATTAATTTATCACATTAGTGATGAGTAATTTACAAAATATGTGGCATAGTTATCAATACTTTATTAGTTTGTTTATGCAATATTCCTTTTACATAAAAGTATTTAAATAATCATTGAAAATATTTTATACAAAAGCTTACGAGAGGTTGAGAAGTTAAAAAATAATATCTACTTTGGTATGCCACCAAGATTCACAGAGGATTGTAAATAAGATGCAAAAAATGGAAAGTTCTATTTTAAGACTTAAGACTAGAGAATCTGAAGTTCTAATAAAAAGTATTTAGTGTTCGGAAGATTTCTGCCTATACAGTTACGTTTTCCAGACTGTTTGGCTAAATACCTGTATCAATCACCTAAACACTTAATTCCAAAAAGATAAGTTAAAGGCATTCCATATACTTTATTTTAAAAGTTATTTAGATTTGCAGTTAAGTGTTTAGATGATCAATAAATAATTTGCTTTGTCTCCATATGTTTCCATAGGTGTATTTATATAAACCAAAGAATGAGTTTCTTTTTTTCCCCCTTGCTTAGGTAGCTGCACACCAATTTCACGTAAGGCAGTGAGTTTGACTAGTAATCTGCTTTTCCATCTCCCTTCTTTCTAGGAGGGCAAGTTAACAGCAATACCATTCTACAATGGCCCATTTCTCAGAGGTGTAGAACAAGTTCAACTGCCATTAAAGTTGCTGAGGCACTCAGCATATTGCAGAGTTGAGCCTTAAAACTCTATAGCAAGTAAATCCAGCCCTTAGTTATTCTGTAGCAACTGAACATGTCACCTTAGCAATTCAACTTCATCTGGAAACTGAGGAACAAATTTGGATACCTGAAGCCCTAGCTGTAAACTCATAGTTCAACAGCAAGCTTATTTGTGTGGCATTATAAAGCTAGATGCTACTTTTGCTTTTTCACTGGAATTTCTATCTTCAAAAAATCCTCAGCTAAAATTACTCCTTGACCATTTAATGCTGATTCTGCTTGTCTCTTCAGTTCCGCGACATCAATATCTCCTTCTCCAACCTGACCAGCTGGTTTATATCTCTGACTGAAGTGAGTCAGAACCAGTTTCTTAACCTTACACAACTTTGCAAACTCAGCTGCCATTTTTGGAGTGCTATGGCCATGCTCTTTGGCTTTGTCCACTTGGGTGTCATCCAGTGTGGCTTCATGAACTAACAGATCTGCTTCATAACAGAGTTTCATTGCTCCATCTCCAACTACACCTGAACAGTCACCTAAAATACAAATTTTTCTTCCAGGAATAGGCTCATCCAAGACATCTGAAGGAGAAATGGTTACTCCATTTTCTAAGACAACTGTAACACCATTCTTCAGTTTCCCATATATAGGGCCTGGCTGAACTCCTAGAAAGTTAAGTCAAAAGTGTATGGTTAGTGTTAGTGTTTTGAAAATAAACACTGCTCACATTTCAATGCAGTATCTGACAAATTTTACATTTAACCTATTCTTAAGGCGCGGTTTTCTTACAAATTAAGTACCAGAGTGTGGCAAAGTGGGAATTTTCTTTAATATTTTTATGACTCCTATGTGCACCTCAGTTTCTCTCTATCATTGCATTGCTACCCAGTGGGGGCAAAAGGATTAAACATTGCTCTTGCACCAACACAGGAGACATAAGCATGTGTCACCTTGCTGTCTGGGTGGAATGAATAGTCATTAAGGAACTGGTTGAAATTGATCCAGATCATCAGAGAGAGTCCAGAGAGACAAGTAGTACCAAAGATTGAACAATTACTTCCTCTCAGCAGGGAAGCTGAGAAGGAACCCTAGCTCTGGCAGTGGGGCTCTGAACTCAGCATGGCCCTGCCTGGAGAAAAAAAGAACAGACATGTCCATTGGGGAATAAAATGTGGACTTCTGAGTTTGGAGGAAGCTAGCTCACTACTGGAGAACTTACTAAGGAAATCAGAGAGAGATAGTGCCTGAAAATGGAGTTCACTACAGCGTGGCTGGTGAATTGTGGATTCACCAGAATGGACTATTCATTAACATTTATTTCTCTATGCTAACCTAAGGACTTCCAATGCTGTGTTCCAACTGACTAATAAAGCCTACTCTGCTTTTGAAAACACTGTTGGGGTGTCACTGCAAATACCAATTGGGGTGCATTAGTCCCTGAAGAGCGTACATGTCTCTATCTCAGTTGGACTCACTGATTAGAACTCAATGGTGTGAAGCAAGAGTGCTGAAGCCCCAGAAGTTCACCAGTGAGGCTGTGTGGCCTGTGATGAAGGAGCGAGACCTGTTCAAAAGCTGGTAGTGTAGTAACCAATCCTGTAGATCCATGACTTCCAAAAACTAATGCTTCACTTATTTCGTATTCCAAGAGAACAATTTTTTTTTAATTTTAGTAAGAGGCTCTAAGAGATTTTTAAGCTGTGTATTTTGAAGCTGATACATCCCCCAAATACACTCTCTGGCTAGTTTTATGTTCTCTTTCTCATGCAAGCCCTTAATAAATGTGCTAGAAAGGGGAGCTCGTTTTTTACCTCTCTTATGATCAAACCAGTATGAATTTGTAGGGGAAAAAATAAGTTCTAGAATATCAATCTTTCCTCTTCTTGTGAAGAATAAAGTGGCCCATTTCAGAATGCACACTGTTCATATTCAGTAAGCTTCCTTACAGGAGTTTTCAGAAGACACTATAGCCATTAGTGAAGAATATAGTTTTGTTACAATTCCTGGAAATGTGAATCAGCTGTCAGCCTGAACACTGTGTGTACCTGAATATCCATCACCTATTGATGGATCCATTTTCAACAGCTGCATTGTAGCACTCTTGCTTACACACTATCAGAACAGGTGCCTTAGAAATTCTAATAAGGCATTTGGCAGTTAATGTAAGCATATAAGAAATATAGTTAATCGTATAGTTCTATTATGACTTTTAATATGCACCAATTAGATCGTAAGGACATTCACAAATATATTTTAAGAAACAAAGTAATATCCACAAGTCATAAGAATTAAAGGAAAAAATAAATGAAGCTAGTTACCAAGGTCTTTTAGCTTCTGTGCATTGAGTTTACCAGTCCGCTGTTTCTCCTCCACTAAAAATCCAAAGGAAGGAATACGGTGAAATAATCTAAATGCTTTCATAACAAATTGCTGATTGTTGACCAGCATGTAGGAGTTTTCTACAGGATCCAGCTGAAGTGTTCTCCCTTGCACTTCTTTGGAAGAGACTTCATCTCTGTCAATGTAAGATAGTTCTTTAAATTCTTCTGCAGGGCACTGATCTGGTGTAGGTACCAGTTCATGAACCACATATGGAAAGAGAAGTTGCGAGTGGGAGAGTTCCAGAGCTCTCCAAATGAAGTTTCGTAGTCCTAATGGTCCGTAGATATCAACAGGTTGTTTGCTCGTAGTAGAACTACACTGAAGACTAATTGTGCACAGGAGACCAGGAAGACCAAAAAAATGGTCCCCATGAAGATGAGTTATGAATATCTTAGTAATTCTACCTATGATTGAAACAAAGAGACACGATAGTAAATGTGCTGAATGACAATTACACTCATAGCAGCAAAATTAGAGCTTGTTGAAAAATGCCAATTATTTTGTGGGAAATTTACACAAAAATTAGTTCCCAATTTTTTTAAAACCAAACCAAGAAGTGTAATTTTTAACTGAACATTTTTTTACTTTTTATTTTTTCAATGAAAATTTGAAAAATCTGAACCAAGATTACGTTTGTCATTGTTTTTGTTTGGGTTGACAAGCCATTTTTTGCCAAAAGTTCGTGTGGTTGAAAATTTAGATCAAAATACATTTTAAGAGCAAAGAAACTAAGAAAAATTGACTAATATGGTGACCTTTGCTGCATTAAAATGCAAACAAGTTCCAGATGGGAGCTGAATTTTGTCATACCACATGAAGACAGTGGGACAGTGAGAACCAGTAGGTGAACGTCTGCCTTTGTTCTAGTTTCTAGTTCATTCCAAACATGCAAAGAGGCCCTCCCACAAGCTGTATAGCGCAATTTACAACTAAGATTTCATGTACTCCACAGCAAGCTGACAGTACATTCTGGCACAGGATTCTGGATTTTCTGCAACATTTTAATTTAAATTAAGGAGGTTTAAGCAGTTAAATATTCATAGTTTAATATTAAAAGTCACCATTAGATCATCTAGTCTGACCTGTCTAATCCCAGGCCACTCCCAGTCACCCATGAATTGAGCCCAATGACTTGTGTTTGACTAATGCATGTGTTCCAGAAAGGTTTACAGTCTTGATCTGAAGACTTCTGGAAATGAGGAATTCGTCAGTTCCCTTGGTGGTTTGTTCAAATGGTTAATCACCCTCGCTGATTAATTTGTCCCTTCTTTCTAATTTGGCTTCAATTTCCAGCCACTGGTTCTTGTGATACCTTTCTTTGCTAGATTAAAAGGGCCCTTTACCACCTGGTATTTTCTTCCTCTTGTGAAGGTACCTATAGACTAATCTTTTAGATAAAATTACACAGCTCTTTAGATCTCACTGTAAAGCATTTTCTCCAGCCCTAAAATAATTTTTTGTGTTACTTTTCTGCACCCTCTGCAATTTTTCAACTTTTTTTTTTTTTTAAATGTCAGTATCAGAACTGGACACAATATTCCAGTATTGCTCTCACTAATGCCATATACAGAGCTTTTAAATAAATGGCATCCCTACTCCTACTCATTACTCCCATTTATATATGAAAGCACTGCATTAGCCCTTTTTCCACAGAATTGAACTGGGAGCTTATGTTACATTGCTTGTCTATTATGACCAATAACTAATTTTCAGAGTCACTGGCTTTCCAGGATACAGTCCCCCATTCTGCAGGTATGGCCTGCATTCCTAAATGTATAACTTCACATTTGGCTGTAAAATGCATTTTGTCTGAATGGACCCAGCTTACCAAGCAATCCAAACTGCTCTCTCTGACTGCCCTGTCCTCATCATTGACACTCTGTTATAATTTGCAGATTCTCAGCAGTGATTTTATATATAACTTTCACATTACTGATGAAAGCCTTGAATAGCATTGAGCCTAGCACTGATCCCTGTGAGACCTCACTAAAATACCCCCATTCGATGATGATTTCCCATTGACAGCTGCTTTTTGAGATGTGTTAACTAGGCAATTCTTAATCCACTTAATTTGTGCTCTATCGATATTGTATATTCTCCACCTGGGCACCAATGATACCGTCAAGAATGACCTTGAGTGGATCACTGCAGACTACGTGGCTCTGGGAAGGATAAAGGAGTTTGAGGCACAAGTCCTGTTCTCGTCCATCCTCCCTGTTGAAGGAAAAGGCCCAGGCAGGGACCGTCGAATTGTGGAGGTGAATGCATGGTTACACAGGTGGTGTCGGAGAGAAGGCTTTGGATTTTTCGACCATGCGATGTTGCTCCAGGAAGAAGAATTGCTAGGAAGAGATGGGATCCACCTAATGAAGAGAAGGAACAGCATCTTTGCAGGCAGGCTGGCTAACCTAGCGAGGAGGGCTTTAAACTAGGTTTGTTGGGGGATGGTGACCTAAGCCAAGAGGTAAGTAGGGGAGTGGAATACTGGGAGGAAACACAAGAAGGAGGGTACAAGATGGGAAGCCTCCTGATTCATACTGAAAAAGTAGGGCAATCGGCTAGTTATCTTAGGTGCACGTACACAAACGCAAGCAGCCTGGGAAACAAACAGGAAGAATTGGAAGTCCTGGCACAATCAAGAAACTACGATGGGACTGGAACAACAGAGACTTGGTGGGGAAGTTCACATGACTGGAGCACTGTCATGGATGGGTATAAACTGATCAGGAAGGACAGGTATGGGAGGAAAGGTGGAGGAGTTGCATAGTATGTACGAGTGGTATGATTGCTCAGCGCTCCGGTTTGCTCAGGCTCAACAGGTAGTGCCCCAGGGGTTTTGTTCAACATCTTCATTAATTATCTGGATGATGGGATTAATTGCACCCTCAGCAAGTTCGCAGATGACACTAAACTGGGGAGAGAGGTAGATATGATGGAGGCTAGGTCCAGAGTGACCTAGACAATTGGAGGATTGGACCAAAAGAAATCTGATGAAGTTCAACAAGGACAAGTGGAGAGTTCTGCACTTAGGATGGAAGAATCCCATGCATCGCTACAGACTGGGGACCAACTGGCTAAGCAGCAGTTCTACAGAAAAGGACCTGGGGATTACAGTGGATGAGAAGCTGGATATGAGTCAGCAGTGTGCCCTTGTTGCCAAGAAGGCCAATGGCATATTGGGCTGTAGTACTAGGAGCACTGAGAGCAGATTGAGGGAAGTGATTATTTCCCTCTGTTCGGCACTGGGGTTATTTAGTCTGCAGGAGAAGAGTGAGGAGGGATTTGATAGGAGCCTTCAATTACCTGAAGGGAGTTTCCAAAGAGGATGGAGCTAGTCTGTTCGCAGTGGTGGCAGATGACAGAACAAGAAGCAATGGTCTCAAGTTGCAGTGGGTGAGGTCTAGGTTGGATAGTAGGAAACATTCTTTCACTAGGAGGGTGGTGAAGCACTGGAATGGGTTACCTAGGGAGGTAGTGGAATATCCATCCTTAGAGATCTTTAAGGCCTATCTTGACAAAGCCTTGGCTGGGATGATTTAGTTGATGTTGGTCCTGCTTTGAGCAGTGGATTGGACTAGATGACCTCCTGAGATCTCTTCCAACCCTAATATTCTATGATTACTACTTATTGTTAATGAGAAAGTACCGGGGTATTAAGTCAAATGCCTAAGAATATTACATATATGCAGTTACCTTTGTCAACCAAATTTGTAATTTCAAAGAATAAACGAAGATTTGAAACGACCCATAAAACCATCCTGAATGACATTAATTATATTCCCATCCTTAAACCCTTTATTAATTGAATCTTCTATCAACTTTTTGATTATTTTGCCTGGGATTGATAGTGGGCTAATCAACCTATAGTTATTCAGGTATTCCCACTTGTCCTTTTTGAGTACTGGCACAACATGAGCACTTTCAAGCCTTCTGTAATTGCCCCACTATTCTAAGATTTATTAAAAATTAATGTCAGCAGGACATAGATCCTCAGCCAACTCTTTTACAACTCTTAGGTTATCCAGGCCTGCTGATTTTAAAATGCTTATCCCTAATAGATAATGTCTATCATTCTCATTAGCTACTAATGGACTGGAAAGAACTTCATTTTTATGTGATAGGAATACCTCATCCTGCTTCTTTCCAAATATAGACCAGAAATACTTATTGAACACTTTTCTGCATCATCAATAATTTTTAGTGATGAGCCTATACAACTGCTAAGATCTCTTTTGTTTTTACTTAAAGAAACATGAAAACAAATAATGTACAATCAGCAGCACACTCAGTGTTTATTTGTTTTGATATTAAATTAAGTTCCATGCTATTCCCATATGCAGTTTTTGATATGCCATAGTTTTTGGTATGGACAACACAACTGCACTGTAAAAGACACAAGGGAAATGAATATTTTGGCAGCTAGGTAGAAAGCAGTTAGGATTTTTAGAACTTGCACACGTACTGGCAGTATTTTGGGATAAGCAAATATAACAGCAAATATTTTTAAGTGATCAGTCATGAAATAATTAATGTTATCGTTGACATGTCCATCAACATCTGTAGCTTTCTGAACACCCAATTAAAGTGAATGGGACCATTCACACGTCAAGCTATTGTTTCAAGCTCCTGCAGACTCTGAATACGGCAGTGCATAGGTTTAAATTTAGTTCATTTTTGGAAATTATAATCATTAAGTCTAGAAGATTTAGTAGATTAAAGCTTTTGTTCTAGAGAACAATTCTGCAACAAAGGGTGATAAAGAAGAATTCCATAGCAAGTACAAGTGGTCCCACCTAAAATATAGTAATTAGAGATGTTCACTCATATTTACAGACGTCTTCAGACAATGCGAGCCTGAATAGAAAAGGTATTTCATTTGGACAGTATGAAGATTTTTCTCTCTCAAGATAACAACTTTCAGTTGCACTGACCTGCTTTAAGATGGCTTTTCATAAATTGTGTTTGAGTTCCCTCTCCGCAATCAAATAGCCAGCATTCTCCTTCACTACGAACGACTAAAGCTGAAGCTCCTCTTGTTGGAGATGGATATGCTGAGCCTGTTCCCAGAAAAGTTATATCCATGGACATTATGCCCAAGTCAGTGTACCACCCAAAACAAATGTATCACTGTAAGTCTATTGCACGTGCTTATTCTGCAGAAGGGGAAAAAAAAGCAAAACACAACTAGTTGCTGCTTTACTTTAAATAAGGGTTGTCAAACTCATTCTACTACCTGGGTCAAATTATATTTTTAAATGTAGTCCATGGACTGGGATATAAATGTAGGACTGCCCTTTCCAATTCACAACGTATCTCACAGTGATGTTAATGAGGTTTGCACAAAGGTTAAGGGTAGAATATGGCATTTATTCAGTAACAAACCTTATTGTCCCCTCTAATATCAATTGGAAGGATATTCTCATCGTCAGAAAGACAACACTACATTGGTTTATGCTCACATTGCATTTGGAAGAGAAGACTCTCTTAGCAACAACAATGGCTAGAAATCTATTTGGGCTTGGTCTACGTGAGAAAAAACGGTTACCCACCTTTTAGTAACTGTTGTTCTTTGAGATGTGTTGTTCATGTTCATTCCAAGCAGGTGTGTGCGCGCCGCATGCATGCCAACCGGAAGATTTTCCCATAGCAGCATCCGTAGGGTTGGCCCTGGCATCCCCTGGCCATAGTGGCGCCACTACGGTGCCCTATAAAGGGACCCGCCGACCCTCCACCCCCTCAGTTCCTTCTTGCCAGCACTCTGACAGAGGGGCAGGAGGGTGGGTATTGGAATGGACATGAACAACACATCTTGAAGATCAACAGTTACTAAAAGGTGGGTAACCGTTTTTTCTTCTTCGAGTGGTTGTTCATGTCCATTCCAAGCAGGTGACTCACAAGCCTGAACCTAGGTGGTGGGGTCGGAGTTCACCGCTGACTGGAGTACTGCACGACCAAAGGCTGCATCATCCCTAGCCTGGTGCGTGATGGCATAGTGCGACGTGAATGTGTGGATGGAGGACCACGTGGCCGCTCTATAAATCTCCTGAGTTGGGATCTGAGCCAGGAATGCCGCAGAGGAGGCCTGTGCCCTAGTGGAGTGGGCCGTTCCCGGAGGGACAGGGGTCTTAGCTATGTGGCAGCATTCCCAGATGCAGGTCGCGATCTATGAAGAGATTCGCTGAGAGGAGACCGGGAGCCCTTTCATCCTATCTGTCACCGCGATGAAGAGCTGAGTCAAGTGTCTGAACAGCTTAGTACGCTCGATGTAAAAGGCTAAGGCCCTGCGGACATCCAGGGAATGTAACCTCCGCTCCTCACTGAAAGACTGTGGTTTCAGATAAAACACTGGGAGAAAGATATCTTGTCCCATGTGGAACCGTGAGACGACCCTGGGGAGGAAAGCCAGGTGAGGTCTAAGTTGGACTTTGTCCTTATAAAAGACAGCGTACGGGGGCTCAGATGTTAACACCCTGAGCTCCAACACCCTCCTGGCCGAGGTGATCGCCACCAGGAAGGCGGTCTTATACGACAAGTACAACAGGGAGCACGAAGCCAGGGGCTCAAAGGGAGGTCCCGAGAGGACAGAGAGGACCAGATTCAGGTCCCAGGCAGGAGCTGGCTGACGAACATGCAGAAAGAGCCTGTCCATACCCTTGAGGAAACGCCCGACCAGCAGGTTCGCAAACACCGAGGTACCTCCCTCTCCCGGATGGAAAGCCAAGATGGCCGCCAAGTGAACACGAACTGAGGAGAAGGAGAGGCCCAGTTGTCTGAGATGGAGCAAATAGTCTAGGATAATAGGGATTGGGACCCCCAGAGGACTACGACCTCACTGACCTGACCACATGGAGAAACGCTTCCATTTGGCCAGATAGGCGGCTCTGGTTGATGGTTTCCTACTACCAAGCAGCACATGTCTGACCTGCTGGGAGCACTGCATCTCCACCGAGTTCAGCCATGGAGCATCCAGGCTGTGAGGTGGAGAGATTCCAGGTTCGGGAGGCGGAAGGAGCCCCGGTCCTGCGTGATCAGGTCCGGAAGCAGGAGCAGCGTCAGAGGCGCCTGAACGGACATGTGCAGGAGTGACGTGTACCAACGTTGGCGCGGCCACGCCGGAGCTATCAAGATTACCTGTGTGTGATCCCTGTGGATCTTCAAAATCACCCTGTGTATCAGGGGGATTGGAGGAAAGGCGTAGAGCAGACCGACCCCCCATCCGACAGAGACCTCGGACTGCGGCCCAGGAGGGAGCAGAACCGTCGGCACTTCCTGTTTTCCCTCAAGACGAACAGGTCTAACTGGGGAAAGCCCCAGAGCTGGAAGATTAAGCGTATCACATCCCATCGGAGGGACCACTCATGACTCCGGAACGAGCAGCTGAGGGTGTCCGCCAGACCGTTCTGCTCCCTCGGAATGTAGAACGCTGTCAGGTGGGTAGCATTGTGGACACAGAAATCCCACAAAGCGAGGGCTTCCCTGCACAGGGGAGAGGAGCGTGCACCCCCGTTTGTTGATATAAAAGACCACTGATGTGTTGTCTGAGAGGACTGAAACATCTGCCAGCCAGGTGGGACCGGAAGGTCAAACAAGCCAGGCGAACTGCTCTCAGCTCCTTGACATTGATATGCAACTTGAGGTCCTCTGGCGACCACAAGCCCTGCGTCCTGAGATTCCCCAGGTGCACTCCCCAACCCCAATCTGAGGCATCCGTTACCAGAGAGAAGGAGGGTTGAGACACAGCGAAGGGGACGCCCATGCACACTTTCTGCAGGTCGAGCCACCACCGTAGCGAGCTCAGCACCAAGTGGGGAATGGACACCACTGAGTCTAAGGGGTCCCTGGCCAGGCGGTATACTGTTGCTAACCAGTACTGCAGCGGGCGAAGCCAGAGTCTGGCATGGTTTACCGCATAGGTGCACGCTGCCATGTGACCCAACAGCCGGAGGCAGATCCGCGGCGTGGTAATCGGGGCGCGTTGCAGTCCGAGGATGAGCTCGGAAATCGCGTGTAACCTGGATTCCAGAAGGAACACTCTGGCGTGGGTGGAGTTCAGAACAGCCCCTATGAACTCTATTTGTTGCGTAGGAGACAGGGTGGACTTGGCTTCGTTCAAGAGGAGGTAGAGATTGAGAAAGATCTGCCTGATGAACAACACCTGAGCCTCCACCTGGTCCTTGGTGTGGCCCTTTATGAGCCTATCGTCCAGGTAGGGGAATACCTGGATGCCCCGCCTGCGCAGGAAGGCCTCCACGACTGCCATGCACTTCATGAAGACCCTTGGGGCAGCTGACAGGCCAAACGGGAGCACCGTGAACTGCAGATGGGCATCGGCCACGATGAACCTGAGGTACCGATGGTGTCGGGGAATTATGGCGATGTGGAAATAAGCGTCCTTTAAGTCGAGGGTGGTGTACCAATCTCCTGGATCCAGGGAGGGAATGATCGAGGACAGGGAGACCATGAGGAACTTGAGCTTTCGTACAAACTTGTTCAGCCGCCGCAAATCCAGGATGGGTCTCAGGCCCCCTTTCACGTTCGGTATTAGGAAATACAGGGAGTAGAAGCCTTTGCCCCTGATCTTTGGAGGGACTTCCTCCACCGCCCCTGCCTCCATGAGGGATTTCACTTCTTGAATTAGAAATTGCTTGTGATATGGGTCCCTGAAGAGGGACAGGGAGCGGGGCTGGTGGGGCGGGAGGGAGGAAAATTGGATAGAATATCCCCTCTCTACCGTGCGGAGCACTCAGCTGTCCGATGTGATTCGGGACCAGGCACGGTAGAAGGGGGACAGATGTGACCCAAAGGTAGGGGTAAAAGGATCCAGAGTCTCGATAGGTAGGTTGCCCTCAACCGTACCATCAAACAGGGGGCCTAGGCCCCGATGACGGTCTCAACTGACCAGACGCCTGGCCGGAGGGGTGGCGCTGGTGATGCCTCCTGCCATTTCTGCCCTACCTGTGCCCTAGCTCCTGGCGAATCTGAGGCTGGTAGGGGCGTGGGGCCACCTGCGGCCTAAACTGTCTGCACTGGGTCGCAGGGGTATGCAAGCCCAGCAAGCGAAGCATGACCCTCAAGTCCTTTAGGCTACGGAGACGCTTTTCCGTTTTTACTGAAAACAGCATCTGCCCCTCAAAGGGGAGGTCTTGAATGGTCTTCTGGACCTCATAGGGAAGGCCTGAGACCTGGAGCTAGGCTCCTCGCCTCATGACCAGGCCCTTGGCCAGGGTGAGCGAGGCTGAGTCCACCACATCTAGGGCCGCCTGGAGAGAGGCTCGGGAGATCAGTTTCCCCTCTTCCACCAGGGCCGAAAACTCTGACCTCGAGTCTTGGGGAAGGAGCTCTGTAAACTTCGACATGGCTGAACATGTGTTATGATCATATCGGCTTACGATCGCCTGTTGGTTGGCAATACGGAGTTGTGGGCCTGCCGTAGAGTACACCTTTCTACCAAAGAGGTCGAGTCTTTTGGCGTCCCTGTTCTTTGGTGTTGACCCCTGAAACCCTTGACGCTCCCATTGGTTGGCTGCGTCCACCACCAGGGAGTCCGGGGGTGGGGGGGTGAGTGTACAAGTGTTCGTGCCCCTTAGAGGGGACAAAATAACACCGTTCCGTTCTCTTGGCAGTAGGGGCCAGTGAGGCCGGCATCTGCCATAAGGTGCGGGACGTATCCGCTATGGTCTTGATTAACGGAAGAGCCACCCTGGATGGCCCTGAGGGAGCCAGGATGTCTACTACCAGATCCGTGTCCATCTCGATTTCCTCAGCCTGGATTGCGAGGCTCTGAGCTGCTCGCCGGAGCAGTTGTTGGAGGATCCGAGCGTCCTCCAGGGCCAGTGCCACAGTCGTGCCCGAGATTGCTTCGTCTGGGGAGGAAGACGAGGAAATTACTTGGATCGGCCCTTCCTCAGGTGCATGTAGCCCTTCGGGCTCCTGAGGCACATGGTACTGTGGTTGCGGGGTCGGTTCCGATTCTAAATGCAGCACTGCGACCGGTACCGGGGTGGCCAGTGAGCGGCTTGACGTATCGGGTGGTGCCTGTTGAGCCCGAACTGTAGTCGCTGCTGGTGCCGCTGCCCGGCTAGGGGGTGCTGAACTTGAATATGGCATACCCCTGCCCGGCGACGGTGCCGGTGGAGGAGGAAACTGCGCCGGGGCCACCGACGCCGAGGAGACCGAGGCCGACCTTGATCGAGGACCAAACGCCTGGCCTACCGACTGGTGGTAGGCCCAGGGGGTCCAAAACGGCCACTGTGAGGGCGGATGCCATTGCTGCTGCCACTGTGGGTAACGCTGGTGGCTCACCCCCGAAACCGATCCCCTGCTCCGCAACTGGATGGAGTGGTAGGAGTCTGCCTCTGAGTCTGAAGTCTCCGAGTAAGAGGACCTGGCGGGAGCAGCACTCTGTGCCGTTGGAGACCGATGCTGAGGCGGTGGGGAGCCTCTTATCTGGTTCGGTGCTGCCCTAACGGTGCGGGGCGGGGAGGGAGGCAACAGCATGGCCGGCTTGCCCCTCGATTGTACTGGGGGATAGGCCGTGGTAGGCAACTCCCTACTACGGTGCAGGGAGGCCGGTGCCGAGAGTCCCATCAAGTCTGAGGCCGCCTTGAATGCCTCTCGTGTTGAGGGGAGGCGCAAGTCTCTGCTGAGGTCCAGGGATCTATGCCGTTCCAGACTCGATCGCCCTCTCTGCGGTGCGGGAGTCGATGGAGCAGCTGAGAGCTGTAGCCCAGCCTGTCCGCTTGCACCCGTGGACGGCGTTGGCCTCTGGGGGTCCTGGTGGGGTGATCGTTCCCTCACCGGCTTCCTCTTCTTAGCAGGCACCGGAGACGGTGAGCAGTGCCATACTGAGGCTGACTTCCTATGACTCGACTCCGTTCAGTGCCGGGGTTTAGATGACTTGGGCTGGGCCCTAAGTCCTGATGCCGGTGCCAGGGCACTTCGCACTGAGGAAGATGTGCTGGGCACCGCCTCGGCCGGTTCCAGGTCCGAGGGTGGCCGCAGGGCAGCCTCCATCAGGAGGACTCTAAGTCTTTGAGCTCTGTCTTTGAGAGTTCTTGGGCGGAAGCCCCTGCAGATAGAGTACTGGTCCTTTTGGTGGCCCTCTCCGAGGCACCTCAAAGAAGCAGAGTGCAGGTCACTTTCGGGCATGAATTTCCCACAGTTCTTGCAGAGTTTAAACCTAGGGGACCTGGGCATGCCCCAACGGGCAACGAAAATGTGGGGGGGACCCCCCAACTACCAAGAACTATATACAAATGACCTAAGTAAACTAACTATATACACAGACTATACAAGAGGATAGGACACTGCTAACTTGCTATGCGCAAGAGAAGTTCCAGCTAGCTGTCACTGGCGGTAAGAAGGAACTGAGAGGGTGGAGGGTCGGCAGGCCCCTTTATAGGGTGCCGTAGTGGAGCCACTCCAGGGGACACCAGGGCCGACCCTACGGACGCTGCTAGGGGAAATTCTTCCAGCTGGCATGCATACGGCGCACACACACCTGCTTGGAATAGACATGAACAACCACTCGAAGAAGGAAGTTAAGTTTGTGCCAGTTAAGGGTGTGAAAAATCCATATCTCTGTGTGGTGCAGTTAAGTTGACCTAACCCCTACTGTTAGGTCAACAGGCTTGTTTACACTTAAAACATGACAGCAGCACAGCTGCACCACTGTAGTGCTTCAGTATAGACACTACCAATGCCGATGGGAGGGATTCTCCCTTCGGCATAGGCAATACATCTCCTTGAAAGGCAGTAGCTAGGGTCAACAGGGATTTATGTCAGTTTAACAATGCCCCTCAGGGGTGTGGATTTTTCATGCCCCTGACTGACAGTTAAACCAACCTAATTTTCTAATGTAGACCAGGCCCTGGCTATCACCTCTTGGGGAGGTGGATTACCTATGCCAATGGGAGAATCCCTCCTGTCAGCACAGGTAATGTCTACATTGAAGTGCTACAGATAGAGCTGTGCTGCTAAAGCATTTTTAGTGTAGATGTTGGGTTTTAAAATGAAGCAGATATTCTACAAAATCTTTACATGGTATACACACCATATGACAATGCTGAGTGAGAGAGCTGTTTGACACACCTGTTTTAGCGGCAGTATTTTGTACAAATAGTTGTCATAAGTTAGTTTTGTTTGTTTTTCCTTTACATTGTCAGAAGGAAGTTGTCTTACGTTTATGTGATCTGAATGTATGTGCGTTTGTATGTTCAATTAAAAGCAGTCCAGAGACTGTTAGCAAAATATTGTAAATTATATTCATGCTTTATGTTGCATATTCGCAGTCTCTTAAAAAGTTAATAATTTAAAAACTTAATTTTAAAAATGTATTTTCAGACATTCCCACAGCCTTGTAAACAATACAACTGAGTATTTCAACTATTAAGTCTTTGCCTTAGTGAGGGAGGAAAAGAAATGACTACCATTAAAGCTACTTCAAAAAGGTATTGAAATAAAAATACCCCACATAGCCAACCACATGTAGTTATATAAAAGAAATGAACCATTATTTCCTAAAGGGCTATAAAGATTCTCTTCATTTCGGTCCATAGTCCATTACTTCACCATATTAACAGGATTCCCTGCAGGATGGTGGAAGGTAGCATGTTATTAATCTAAACCTGATTACGCTATCAGTCACCTTGTTGAAATAAAAGTACTACAGCTCCAGAGAAGTCAGAAATAAAAAATTTGCTTTGTATATAATAGCAACTATAAATACACAAAGGATTACATTCTTTTATAACAACGTAGGCATGTCCAATTGATCAGTAACTTCTATGTTGAGGTAAGAGCCCAATACAGTTGCTGAAGTTCAAATGAGTTTTTGCCATTGACTTCAATGGGAACAAATTACCTTCCCCTATCCCTCTTCCAGGTACTACCCCAGTAACATGTCCAGTAATTATGTGCTTAGGTATTTAAATCAGTCCAATATTGTACAGCACATATTTTCAGATAAGATATAAAATCAGAGTTCTAGCAACCTGTATTCATTAGAGATTGCATGTCACTTTTGGGAAAGAGGATGTTAAATTCATTGCCTGGATCATAAACTGACCATGAATAAGTTTAGGCTGGAAATGAGAAGGTTTCTAGTCATCAGAGGACTGAGGTTCTGGAACAACCTTCCAATAGGCATAGAGAGGCAAATACCCTAATTAGTTTTAAGATGAAGCTTGGTAAGTTTATGAATGGGAATACACAATGAAGTAACTTGTGATAGCAGGTGACTGGACCTGATGACCCAGGAGGTCCCTTCCAGTCTTATGCTCCTATGACTTACAGCAGTGTTTTTCAAAGTACAGGTCACAACCCAGTACTGGGTCGTGGAACGTCAGGCACTGGGTTACCTTGCAGATTCAAATTATAATGATTGTTGCTGAGCAGCAAGGACCTGGAGAAGAGAGAGGTAGCAGATGGGCAGGAACTGGGGAGGGAAACAAGTTGGGACTTGCAGGGCTGCTGCAGACCTCTCCCCCAGCCCTGGAGCTCGCCACTACTGGTGGGAAGAGGTACCCTTGCCCCAGAACTCTGTGCTGAGGGAGAGAGAGGCCCTTGAGGCTGACTTATAGACAGTGAAGAATTGAATTGAATCAAAACTACAGGTTCCTATATTAAGGAGGTTCTGGGGATCACAGAACCTTTTTCAGAGGAGGCTACATTTCAGTAGTGGGGAAGGGATCCCACTATACTGTGTACTTGCTTATAAAACAGGTTTCAGATCCTTCAGGGTGAAACAATATAGAAGCTTATATCATCATTTACCTGGAAAACCAAAGAGAGACAAGAGACCCATACTATAAGTACAAGCCTTTCTCCCTCATGTTTACAGGCACAATGCTGAGTCCTTCTGAAAATGGAGCAAGTTTGACTGTGCCCCATACGCTAACGGCAGCATTCCACTTGTGAGAACCCTGCTATCCCAGGGATAGCACAAACCTAAGAGTTGCAGCTTAATCTGCTCCTCTTCTGAGCTACACAGTTGTGAGAAAAGATTGCATGACTTCTGAAGATACTATTGCAATTATAGTGACTAACCTGCTCCTTCCATGAGGTTGAAATGCTTTAAGGGGAGCACATGGCTCTTAGCTGTACCTATAGTACACTATTGTGTGGGTAGGAAGAGTCCTAACACAACAGACATTCCATCCATAGGGAAAGGATCATACTAGTTTCACAATGCCATCACATTAGTTTTTGCAAACACACAAAAGAAATATTTAAATTGATCCAGATATGACAATAAACTCCTTTTTTTAAAAAACAATTACAACCTAAATTTTGAGTCTGTTCTACTACATGGTGTTCCTGTAATATAACCTTACATCCCAATCTGTGCAGAGACCAGACAGCCAATGCTAACTGGCAGAACAAAGTGAAGTCATTAAAATCTTTACATAATTTCAGCCCCTTTCTAAAATAGTCAGGACAGTAACTAAACATATATCTGACAAATTGAAAAGGGAAGGGTGAGGTAGTGGAGTGTGTACTGGTTTCTACAAAAAGTATCACAAACACTGCTGAAGAAGAAAAAGATTACTTGTTAGCATCCTTTAATGCAAGCGGACCCAGATTTTCTTGTGCTTTGTAATGAGGAAGTTTTGCTAAGATCCGCCCTACCAGCACCAGTTCCCTTTGCACTCTGAGATGAAGGAGCAACCCCAGAGAAAGCAATAGCGGACCCAACCTTCATCACGTGTTGTGACGAAGGGCCAGCCCAAAAGGAAGCCCCAGTAGGCCCAGCCTTCTTGGTACCCCCTTACACCTGGGCTGCTGAGCGGCTCCGGTCTCTCTCACACACTTTGATGAATGAGTTGCCCTACAGCAGTGGTCCTCAAATGACTGTACTGGTTACCCTTTTCACATAGCAAGCCTCTGACTGCAACCCCCCTTGTACATTAAAAATACTTGTTTATATATTAAGCAACATCATAAATGCTGAATGCAAAGCAGGGTTTGGAGTGGAAGTTGACAGCTGGCAACCCCCTACGTAATAACCTTGCAACCCCCAGTCTGAGACACCCCCTCCCCCTCAAGCGGACCCAGTCTTCTTTGCCCAGTGGCTTGAGCATTGGCCTGCTAAACCCAGGCTTGTGAGCTCAAGCCTTGAGTAGGCTACTTAGGGATCAGGGGCAAAAATCTGCCTGGGGCTTGGTCCTTCTTTGAGCAGGGGGTTAGACTAGATAAGCTCCTGAGGGCCCTTCCAACCCTGCTATGACTCTATCATGGACCAGGCCCGGCCTCCCTCCCGCCTCAGCGGGGCTGCTTCAGGAGTTCCCGCGCGGGACGGGGCCTGCTCTCTCCGGCAGCCCAGGCCCGTCCCGCGGCCGCAGAAACCCAGCCGCCCCGAGCCTCCTCACACAACTGGGCCGAGCGGCCCCTGCTACTGGGGGGCGCCGCGCGCCTCGTGACTGGGCGAAGGGAGCCGGGAACGCTGCGCCGCGCGCCCCGCCTCCTACCTTCATGCCCCGCCGCGCGCCAAGAGCAAGCGCCGCCGCCGAGCAGGCGGGGCTGGGGGCGGGCCGCGCTCGGAGCGCGGCGCCCTCGGGCGGGGAGCGGCCGTACCGCCTGGCTCTGTGCCGCAGGGTCCCGGTCAGCCAATGGGGTGAGGAGCGGGGAGGTGAAAGGGGCCGGCGGCGGAGGGTGTCTTGAGGATGGCAGCGGGCGCCAGCCAATGGCGTGGGTCAGTGACTGGGGCAGAGCCGCTTAGCGCTGTGTGCAGAGCCTCCTGAGCGCCGCAGGAATAGCTGGTGCCATAGGACTGCTGGCACAGCCAGACTTTCAGGCTTCTCTTTACTGCCAGAAAGGTGGAGTTTACCATCAGATAACTAACCAGTTAGTTATTCTGCTGTAAAATCCTAGGTGAAACAAGGCACCGGTAGGTTTTAACCCCCAGGTAGCTAGGTTAATTCAATGCTATCTTCCCCCACCTGCAGTTGACCTCACTAGTTTATCATCACAGCAGGTAGGACCAAGACATGGTTGGTGCAAGGCACTGTATAAACACAGAAGAAAAAGAAAGTCCCTGCCTCAAAGAGTTTACAATCTAATTATTGTGGTTTACTTTAGGGCAAAACTACAGGTGCATTGTCCCCACTAGGATTTTACAGCAGGATAGCCTATAGAGTTGCCAACCCTCCGGAATTGTCGTGGAATCTCCTGGAATTAAATGTTAATCTTTAATTAAAGATAATGTCGTGTTATGAAACCTCCAAGAACTCATCCAACCAAAGTTGGTAACCCTAATAGCCCATGATAAAAACACTTTTTTTGTTTTGTTTTAGCAATGATGACAGTGCCTGTTATGCTATCTACCAGAACTTCATGGTGACATTGCTAAAATGCTTGTTGCTTCAAAAAATGCAGGACCTTTAGTCTTAGGCTGCATTATGTTAGCAAGCCATTCTGATTTCATTCACTATTGGGCAGTGATATACATACTAGTCAGTTCATTGCATAGTTCTGGGAACTTTGGCTGTGTATATGTTCTGCATTGGTGATGGCAATTTCTATACATCATTTCTGTTTTGTTCAGTTTTAATTGAGATAACTCCAGCCAAAAAATACAACTAAGAAAGCTACTTATGCTATACATTAGGCTCACAGATTGTAACAGCATGCCACAAGACTCTACGTTAACATTTCTCAAGTATTTTTCTTGCTTTATATATAAACTATTCAATGGAGAGTTTTTGAAGAAGGCTTCTCAAAGATACTTTCAAATCATTAGGATTTTCTAAAAGCAGTAAAGATCCCTGACACTAAAGTCAGGGTGAACACTGCTTCAAAACATTTTTATACTGTTTATGTACAATTACATCCTGAGATGAATACATTAGTGGGATCAAAGCAAGGTGGGTAGCAGCTGGATATCTGAAGAACAATGTTACTAATTTGAGCAAGCTTGCTGCTGTCTTAAGTTTTCAAAGCTGAGCAGGTTTGGACCTAGGTAGTATTTGGATCTATAATCAGCAGTCATTACATAATGTTTAGCTGTGCTGATGTGACTGCAGTAGTTGACATTTATGATTATGTACATTAAAGGTTCTAAAAATTTTTTACATATTGAGTTGCACAGCTCATTGCTGGGTGCCCTGAATTGGTCCCAGGATATGCATTGGTCAACTAAGGGGAAATGATGGAAGTGAGCACCATGTGTGATTCAGAGGAATCTGAGTGGAGCAAATGCTTCCATCCTGTAACTGATCCATCTGTTTCCGAGGGAAGAATTATTATGTAGTTAAAGCACACAACAAGATCAACATTCTATTCTCCGCTGCATCACAAACATACTAAGTAGCCTGGGACAAGCCCCTTTAACTCTCTCTGCTTCTGTTTCCCTGTGTTGTCATACGCCACCGGTGTGGTGCTCTGCTCTATTCAGTGATGATAACAGTCAGCTGCATGTGTGTGTGTTCTCCCTGTGTGCTGTCCCAGCTCTGCACAGATCGCTGGCACAGCAGATCTCGAGCAAACCACCCAATGACCACAGACTCTAATAAGGTACGAAGGCACCCAGCCAGGTTTATTGTTAAACGAAGCACAGTAATAGTTTCCCGCTGACTCTACAGGACATACTACGAATATGTGCCCCCGACAATGGACCGGCTCAGTCAGTGGCGGGATTTGCCACTGCCCCCTAGGCCAAAGACATCCACTCAGAGATGCATTCGTATACATAGGTACAGACAGGTTTTGCATCATTGAACGCACTGAGGTACAGCCCCTCTATGCATTACGGTGTTGCCTTTCTCATGGTGCAGATTGGTTCGAACAAATAAGTCTGTCCATGATACTGTCTATTCATCATATTGTCTAAACATCATATTGTCCTTTGATACTGTCTTAAGACTGGGTCTCCCTGTTCCTTGTTATCTGTGCGAGTGCTGTCCTGGCATACATTCATCTTATTAGTATTTACATGTGTATACACTCTTGCCAACTTCTGTGAGCAGGGCCTGCCTCTGGCTCACAGCCTAACTTTGCTTTATGTTAGCAATATCTTGACCATTACTTCAGTTCAGGCCTCAGGCCTCTGATACCAAGGGTTTATGTCTCAGGGCCTCATCTTATTACACCCTGGTTGTACAAAAAAGTTAATAGTTCTATAATTCACAGGATTTTCAGAGGTACAGGACACCTGCAGCTCCAACTTAAGTTAACTGTGCATGTTCAGCACCTCTGACTACAAGGATCTAATCCTTATAAATCCCTTGAAAACACTCTGTTGGAAGGCGTTATAGAAGGTACAAAGTATTAATCTAGCTTCTCCTTCCACTTGGATATTTATGCCTTCATCTATGTTGTTTCTTACCCTCATTGTGTCTTTGTACACTCCTTTGTACATTTTTACTCCAATTCCCCATAAGATAGACTGAACAGCAGAAGTGTTTCTATGATAACCCAACTAGACAATATTTTAAAATTACTGGACACTCAACCTCTGTGCCTTTTGTGTCTGAATCCCTCTATGTTGGTTATACTAAAGCTTATTGGGGTAGGGACTGTGTAGTCTGTGAGAAAAGCATCAAGCATATCAATCAATAATAATAAAAAGATTATATATTTGGGAAAGTGTCAAAAACCCAAACTCTGTTTTTATTCTATAACCACTATATGGAAAGTGATTCTCTGAGATGCAAGGAAGGAAAGGAGAATGACCTATTAGTAAGCAATTGTAAAAAAAAAAAAAAAAAAAAAAAAAAAAAATTATAAGGTCATCCTGCCCCATACTACTTCTGAAAGTAAGAAAGCCCAGAAAGAAATAGAAGCACAGGAAGTCTACTGCAAGTCTGGGGATACAAGGAAGAGAAAGAAAACTAAGGTTGCAGAGAGGCTACACTGGACTCTACCCCTCAAAACTACGACACAGAGTTCCACGATGGCACATTTGGACTACATGAAGCCGCATGTGAAAGGAGGCCTGAATGATTCCACAGCTGATGGCTAATAAGATTCTGTATATTAGCCCTTTAAGATCGGCTACAAGTTGAGCATCCTACCACTCCATTCCATGCCCCTCTACTTATTGGGTGCCTCATCTGGTTACTTCAGCTTTGCACAGGGGATCAGGAGTTGGCCCTAATAGAACTCTGTCCCCACATTTGCTTTAGTGGAACAGAACTACAGAAGTTGGTCCATAAAATTTTAAGCTGCCTCAATTTTCGTTAGGGTCTCTTCCCATGTTTAAAAGGATTCCTTCTTACATATGGTTATCCTGCAGAGTCTGCTGTAGATCTGACCTTTCAGTTGTGTGAATCTTGATGACAGTGTTGTTACTGTATATTGAAAGCAGAGTATTGATTGTACATATCTACACAGTCTGGAGTTTTATGTTCTTTTCTGAGGAAAGCTCACAAAGGCTTTTACCTCTGTAAACTGTTTTTAAACTGTGAAGATCTTACAGCTTTTAACTTTTATTGAATTTAATTCCTCAGTGAAGTCCTTTCTCCTAATCTTAGGATTCAGATGTTGCAGAATTCTGCAGCTGTAGGTATAGCAACATAATTGTAACTGTCACCAGAACTTCTGAGCAGCAAGGGGTTGTAATAACAAATTAATCGTGGCCTAGCAATCAGAGCCCTGGCCCAGATTCAAGAGACTTTGAGTCTATTCCTGGCTCTGCCACTGACCTGCTGGATGACCTTGGGCAAGTCACCTCTCTTCTGCCTCAGTTTTCCCATCTGCAAAGTGGGTATAACGATACTGACTTCCTTTATAATGTTCTTTGAGATCTACAACTAGAAAGTGTATAGAAGATCAGGTATGCCTGCAGGCATATATTTGAGATCAAACGTTAACCGCTTACTTTAAGGCCTGGAATAAAAAATATTGTAGGTCAGGTCTGAGGGGCTGTATGGGGGATTGACATAGCTGTATGGGGGATACTTGCACAGGACCTGCTGTAGGACATTAGTAGTCGCTCACTTACATTGGCACTGAAATCCATTAGAACAGAGTAAAAATGCAAGATTCTCTCAAGCAATTTAGTATCACTTTTGGAAAGTGCTATATATTGAGCAGATACATTATTTTAAGAATAAAACAGAATCAAGCATAATTTGGGCAAAGGAAAATGCGTTTTACTAAAAAAATAGACGACCAAAACACACATCCCAGGACAGGTACAATATTATAAAAGGAGAAAAAAGAAACAATTCACATTTCAACACAAGTTTTGTTTCAGCTGACCCCGACCCTCCTGAAATAAATCAAATCCTAGACTGAATTTGACATCCTAAAGAGTCCCTTTATCTAGACTAGAATTGTTCACACAAGCATTCCCAATATAGAGCGATATCTTTACAGCATGTTTGAAATAAACAACCATTAATTTTGCCATTTATTTTGTTCCAGAAAAGCAGGCTGATCTACTGTGTGTAGTCTGGAGCAGGGTTACAATATTTTAAGTTCCCAAATAGAGGACACTGCCAGGGGAAGGAGACTACAGTTTCTTTTTACTTTGAATCTCTAACATTTATAAACAAGTGTAATGGCCTCAAAAATAAATGTAAATCAAATTTAAATGCACCTTTTTACATGCCGTTAGTCGTTTTCTACTGCCTTCGTCCTGTTGTGCCATGAAAGTCTTTGCAAGATGTATGCCTGAAGTTGTACTGTACAAGCAGGATCCCTTTCAGCGACTCAGTCAGTAACATGCCACCTTTACTTCTATGCTGCTGCTGGTGGCAGCACTGCCTTCAGAGCTAGGCACTCAAACAGCAGTCACCGCTCTCCGGCTGCCCAGCTCTGAAGGCAGCGTTGCACCACCAGCAGCACAGAAGTGTGGCAAACCAGTAAACATGCATGCCAGTATTAGGGCACACCAACAACTGCAGTTCTACCAGAATTTTTGTTGAAAAAAGGACGAGCAAGGAAAAAATCACAGGACATTTGTTCACATTTCAAAAATCTGCCCGGATGGAGATCAGTGGACCAAAAAAAAGAGGTCATGTGTGGGAAAACCCGAATCTAAGGGAACCCTAGTCTGGAGAGTAATTTTGATTTCCATTTTTGTTAGAGTAATTTCTTTAAGGACAGATGAGCCAAATTCTGAAAAAACGATTGAGTGCCTATATAACACAATGAGTTGTGCCCCATGAGAGGCCTTGATCCCTGCTCCCACTGAAGGCAATGATAAAACTCCAACTTCTGTTGTGCAGAATCAGGCTCTAACAACCAGGAAAATCAGGAAGGTTATGCAGGTAAAACTCCTTATTGAATTCAATGTGAGTTTTGCTTCAGTAAGGATAAATAAGACCTGCTGAGTTTGCTTAGATCTTTTAATGTAAAATATTTTAACTGCCTCAGTTAAGTTTACTGATCGGTTTTTAAGAACATAGTTTCCAATGTAATCGAGACTTCTCCCCGTTCCCTCAAAACTAAAATGGAAGGGACATTTCTCATTCCCAAAGTGCACTCTACAGTCATCCAGACTCATAAAAATTGCTCCTTAAAGTGCATTTCTAGTCTGAAGTTTTCAGAAATGTTCACTATTTTGTGTCTCTGAATGTTTGGGTACACAACTTTGGACACCTCAGGCCTGATTTTAAAGGTGCTGGAGACATGCAGCTCCCACTAAAGTCTGAAACTTTTGTTGAATGTAAAAATGACATTTTCTTACTCATCAAATCCAGTCCCTGTGTATGTTCAGCAGATTTGAACTCAGAATGGGAACTTTTAATTTTTTTAATGGTCTTTGTGCCTGCTGGTCCACCACAGCCAATGGAGCTAGGAGAAAATGAGCTGGATTCTATTCCATCTTATGTATCAGCAACACAACTGGTACAAAATTCCAGTCAGCCACACCTGTACAAGCCTGTTGAAGGCAATGTGAGTTCACAGTTGTACGTGAAGACACAATTCTCCCAGCAGACACTTTATCAGCATCGAAGATCATGCACAAGAACAGATTACTCAAAACTCCCAGGCTGTGTGTGCAAGGGCTGGTAGTTAGAAAAAACAACTTTCTACCTGTACGCTGAGCACATTTGTTCTGGTGTCAGAGAGATAAATATGGAACCTCATGAGGCCATTCTTAGTCATTTTTCAGAACAGAACTGCATGTAAAGATATTTGTACACAGTATGCTAAATTCCCTCCAGTGCCTATATATGTGCATAGGCTTTGGACTGCTAGCAAGTCAAAACAGCTGCCATGAACAGAGGTTTTAAATGAGTTCCAGCTCTGATCCACTGCATCAGAAGATACTAAAACATATCCCTCCAGAATAAGCACTACTAGGCTCCATCAGCACCAAACACTGTGCTTCAGAAGGTAGCAGCAGCAAGAAGAGGCCTATAGCATGCTGGGGTGGTCCCATATGTGCCACCCTGCCCATTTGTAAGCACTGAGATATTATGGAGACATGAATAGTAGAAGTACCTAGATAGGTCAAGATCGACAAATACATAGCTACAGACAGATGACTCTTCTACCAGAGGCATGTTACAACAGCATTCAGCTGGAGATGCTACTGGTTTGGCATTAAAGTCTGGATCTGTTTTTGTATGTTCATTCAATAATTATTCACTAGTTAGATGTTTCCCAGCCCCTTGTCAGAAGTGCTCAACACTGTATAGGACAGGGAGTGGAGGAGAGTTAAAGCATTTGTTCTGTGTGCACAAGTCACTGGGAGCATGTGCAGATTGAGGACAGGATCAGGCCCTTAGCAAATGATTTTTAAAGACACCTATATACCTATTCTGCACCATTCAGTTCTACAGAATGCAACAGCAGCAATACAATTTTATTTTCTTTGGATTAAGATCATTTCCTTTATTGATAAATGTGTATAACTACCTTTGATAATGGCTGCAAAGCAAAATCAGAATTATGTTAAAATATGAAGCTGAACTCTATGGGGTTTCCATTCCAGATTACAGATCAGTGAATTTTCAATAGTTTAATTAATGCTCTTAGGTAGTTTGAATGAACTTATTAAATACGATAATGCACGGAATCTCTCTCATCCTTTTCAGCATGTATTTAAAAATAATAAAAAGGAAAAGTGACATGCATCCAAAGTAGGATTACCTGAGCTGGTACCTCTGTCGCAAACAGAAAACACAGCGGTGGTAAATTACATGTAAATTCTTAGGCCCTAATTATGATCCAGTGATAACTGAACAACAAAATCTAGTCACAAGTTGCAAGTTAGATGAGATCTGTGTACTAGTAACTAAGTTAAAACCCTGGACTTCTATGATCTTTACCCAGTTGCAGAGACAGTCAGATCCTACATACATTAGAACTTTGAAGCATTCTGTACCCAGATCAGTGAACAACTGTATTTAAATATATCTTCTATTTCAGTTATAGATGTAGTATAGACAGGGACAGGCTCAGACTGGAGTCCCTCCTCTCCTTTTCAGTGGCTTCTTGTATCTCAAACAAAGTTTCAAAAACATTCACAACTGGTCAATGCCACTACAAGTCACTTCTGAGCAATGTAATGCTCTTGGCTCCTACAGATGGAGTACAGCAAGAAAATAACAGAGTATGTTTTGCAAAAACAGGAAACCTGGTCCACACCTTTATTGGAAGTCCATGCCAATTTTTTTTCTGTGTTTTGGCTGACAGTATCAGCTGCTATCCTTACAGCCTATGGCAGCAGCCTACTGTGGTCTGTCAATGCCACTCCTGAAGGGCCTAATTTTCAGAAGTGCAGAGTACGTACAGTTCCCATTGACTTTGAATTGTGGCTGCTCAGCTCTTCTGAGAAATAAGACCCTAAATGGAAATATGTATGTTTCGATTTAGTCACAAGGTACAACCTTCCCCCAGTGGCTGAGCACACAGTCTCTGTAGCCATTGCTGACCCAGGATATAGAAGAATCATCTTCAACACATGCCATGAGGGCAACATACGGAGTGCTTATTTTGTTCTTTGTTAAATTCACATTTTCACTGGAAGGAGTGGGGAAATGTTTGTTGCACGTTTACTTTAATACAGTTACACACAAATAACTAATTCTCAATTCATGCTTTGGTGAGATTTGAGTTTTCAAAAGACCGGGTAGTTATTTTCTGTACTAAATAAATACTGATCCCAGAATAAGATTCAAGTTTAAATTAACTTATAAATACACTAGAAACCAAGCACCGCAAAAATAGATGAAAAGGAATTATTTATAAAACCACCACGTGTGTGTTGGTCTTTTTTATAGATATATAAATTTTATACCTCATAATTCACAAACACAGTGATGTAGAATTTAGAGCCACCTCCACACTCTGTGTTTTACGAAAGCCTCAGTATGTTGTCAAGTAATTTTTCCATCACTGAGATATTTGGAAAAAGCAGTCTTCTCTCATCACCTAGTGAAAATCTACTGCAAACTCTACTTTTCTTCCTCTCACCTTTTGCTCTTAAAAAGATTAAAACAATCAATCCATGTTTTAAAATCACAACAGAGTAAGCAATAAAAGGAAGGGGAGCTCTGCACCCTCTTCAAGGGGGTATGGTGCCTGCGCTTCCTGCTGTGCACACATTTGCCATGGATAAATTTATTCATGTATCTGGATCTTGGCTTCTAGCCTGTCAGTTCAGCCAGAAGAGCTATTTATTTCTGCCATTGGTTCTTGACACAGCAAAACTCCAGTAAAGCATGCGGTTCCCTTTGTCTAGTTTTATGTTACCCCTGCTCTTAGGGGATGGTTTTAACAAAGTCACAGACAACCAGCAATAACCAAATTCTGTGTCTACTAATGTAGAGAACTGGATTTCACTCAGACAGTAGATGGGAGGGAAATGAGAAGGAACCCAAACAATAATACCCACATCAAATTCAGGGCCTTCAATGCAACAGGAGGCTAACCCTGAATGAATCAATGAGGAAAAAAAAGAACTAACCTAGCAATGATCTGGCCACAACTTCTGATTTCATATGGAGTAACTTGATAGAAATTAAAGTCACATTCTGTGGCGTGAAGAGGAACAAGGGAACGACTGAAAACTTTTGAAAGTCAGACTTTTTGAGTCTTCTATTCACGCTGAACTACTGGGAGTCTTATCAAGTGAAAACTGTAGGAAACATGCAATCAAACCACTGGAAGTGCACATATCAACAGCTGCCTGCAGCACCCACTGTTCCAGCTTTATCAGCAACAGAAGAAAAAAAAAAGAGGGAAAATAACCTTTGTTCAAAGCACCAAGTAGATCTGTTTTGGAGTCACTTCTGATCAGTGATGGGTCACCTGGCTCTACACACTCCTCATGTGAAAACAAAGGATGTAAGTTCTAGGAAGAACACAATGCTGAGAGGTTTGCTTAAAAGTAACAGAAC
The DNA here is from genome assembly GCF_025201925.1 of Gopherus flavomarginatus. Taxonomy (NCBI): domain Eukaryota; kingdom Metazoa; phylum Chordata; order Testudines; family Testudinidae; genus Gopherus; species Gopherus flavomarginatus. The sequence continues at coordinate 17,401,768 of NC_066619.1, read as the reverse complement.
CTTAAAAAGAAAACAAATCAAACCAAAATCTTTTGGCAGATAATTTCTGAGTTCTGCAGCTAAACTGAACCACCCGTAGCTTTCACAACTCACTATGAAGGATTCTGTAGACTGCTTTATAAACTGCATCTCAAAAAGTAGAATAATAGGCAATAGTTTACTTTCTTTTGCTTACATAACCCCCCCCCACTATAATGTGATTATTTTCAAACTTTTCAAGAATAACTTTTTTCAAACTAATTCACAATTGTTTCTAATAATAAATTCTATACAACGATCAAACCGTAGAGTACAAATATTGTTGCAAATTTCAAATGTGCACACAACCATGGTCTCCCTACAGCCAAGAATTTCCAAACCAAGACCACAGAACAGAGTGGCTGAATGAAGCATGGAAACTTGGACACATGTAGCTTTGTTCTGCAGATGGAACAGAATCTTCCATTTGGATACATCTGGCCTTTTTTCTTGACAGATTCTTTCTGTGATGCCACAATTCATTGTTTGTGATGACAATGAAGAAATTAGACAGAAGACTTATTATTAAAAAACAAAAGCAAATATCCTGGCAATCAGCAATGATGAGACGGCAAATACAGTTCATTATCATTTGTCTATGGCTAAAATACCATTTAAAAATTCTCTGATATGAAGAGGGCTCTAAACTTGAGTTACAACATTACTGTCATTTAAATTAATTTTGGACAGCTATACCATTCATGTGATGTGAGCCATCACCAGTATAGCTGATCAGATTCTTATGGAAAAAATCAGTCACGCAGAAAAATGAAGGGGTGGAGTGGAGACAACAAAATGAGGGAAAATAAGTTACAAGTTGCAAAAGTCATTATCGTAAATTAGTCTGAAAAGGATTCCCTGCAGAGTAGAAGACAGCACCTGAGGAGTGCGATCTTTTGTATGTCAGTGCATTTCAGATGGCTTTGCCGTAGACACAGGCCAGTCATACACATCTGGCATGAAGGATTCGTATTCGTAGCTCCAAACCTTTGATAGTATATATTGTTTCTTGTCTGCAGGTTCAGGGTAATGGAAAGCCATGTTGTTTGCGTACATAAATTCCATAACCTGAAAAGTTAAATCACAATGTACAGTTTGTGCCCGTTAATACTTTTTTGGATGATATACTAGGAAAACAGAAGAGATCTTCAGCTAAGCTAGTGAAATGAGATGTATTAAAAAAGGATTAGTCGAGGGTAGTAGATAATGTCAAATAAAAACCACACTCCTGATTGCTTTTTTACCTCTCATTATTACAAGTATCCCCATGCAAGGAAAAGGGCAGGATCTCACTCTAGTGCTCACAAGAGTGTAAAAGGGGGCCTGGCTTAGGTATTGGCTGGTGATCGAAGTCCCTAAGAAGGCATGGTTGGCAGCCAAAAGGTAATGGCCAGCTCCCCAGATTGCTTGTGTATATGCTACGGACCTGCAGGATGTGCAATGTGCATGTCTGGGGTGCACTCTACTTCTGGAAGGCAGCAGAATGCTTCACTCATCTTGGATCCCTCCCTTGAACGCGTGGCCTGGTGAGGAAAATTTGAGGAGCACAAAATACATATGCCACTATCCCTGCTCTCTAGGGAAGTGCAGACAAGGGAAGGATTTGGCCCTTAGTACCTCTGTTCTTTTCAAAGTGGAGAATGCATTTGTTTTTTTAATACAAGAAGTGGCACTTTTATTCTCTCTCTTTCATATTAGCGATTCCAGAAGATCTTATATACTAAAAAGATTACTAGGATACTTTTGACATCTTATGCAGTGGAATTAACGGTTCTAAAGAAGGTTTGATACACAATAATCAAATATTTTTCCTATGCATCCTTTCAGCTGAGGTAGGAACACACACTTTGAATGCAGCCATACAGCAAAATCTAACATTCAGATAAAGTACATTATGCACACTTCTGGGGCACCCATGAAGCCACAAGCTACATAAAGCATCAGAGAGTCCCATGGCACCTTATAGACTAACAGACATTCTGGAGCATGAGCTTTTGTGGGTGAATACCCACTTTGTTGGATGCATGACATGCATCCGATGAAGTGGGTATTCACCCATGAAAGCTCATGCTCCAAAACGCATGCGTCCGACGAAGTGGGTATTCACCCACCATAGCTCATGCTCCAAAACGTCTGTTAGTCTATAAGGTGCCACAGTACTCTTTGCTGCTTTTACAGATCCAGACTAACACAGCTACCCCTCTGACTCAAAGCATCAACACCACCTAGGAGAATGACAAACTATCGTCCTTGTCTCAAATTAAAGCCAGTTACTTATGGGACCATTCTGCAACTCATAAGTTAGGCAAAGGCATGCTGAAAGAAAATCCTGCAATATGACCTAAAGGGTGTATGACTAGGGCTCATTTTGACTTCTGGAGTCATTGAATTCCATAGCTGGTGGCCCTTGACCGAGACTACTCTGTTCCCATGAGTTCAAATCTGGGCTTCAAAAGCTTGAGAATCCCTTATGGGCAGAACTACAATAGGTTATGCTAGAGGAAGAAACATTTCTAAAGCCCTAAAAGGACTAGAATAAGGACCAGAACCTTTTAAGGGACCTAGAACTGGAATGATATCAATGAAATCAAAGGAACAAAGTTTTGACTAGTGATCATTACCAGCACATAAATAAACTAATATTTTACAAATCTCCCTTATTATAACAGAATCATAAAAATGTAGGGCTAGCAGGGACCTCAAGAGGACTTTTCTCATCACACTGCTCTGGGCAGGATTAAGTATACTTAAGCCACCCCTGAGAAGTGTTTGTCTAACCTGTCTTAAAAACCAGTACTCTTGGGGATTCCACAATCTCCTTAGACAACCTATTCCATTGCTTTACTGTCCTTATAATTAGAAGTTTTTGCTAATATGCAACCTAAACTAACTCTCATGTGCTGCAAACTAAGCTGACTGCTTTGTGTCCTATCCTTGATGGATGTGGAGAACCATTGATCACTGTCCTTATTATAACAATCTGTTACATATTTGAAGACTTACCAGGCCCCCACGCAGCCTTCTCACTTCTTTCGACCTTTTCTCATAGGTCAGGTTTTCTTAACCTCTTATTCTGTTGCTCTTCTCTGGACTCTAATTTGTTAACATTTTTTTAAAAGTGCAATGCTCAAAACTGGCATAAAACTCCAGCTGAGGCCTCACCAGTGCAGAGCAGAGTGGGACAACTACCTCTTATGTCTCACATACAATACTCCTGTTACTATATTCCAGAACGACATTTTTTGCATCAGCGCCACATTGTTGGCTCATATTCAATTTGTGATCCTCCATAACCCCCAGATCCTTTTCAGCAATACTGCTGCCTAGTCACCTATTCCCCATTTTATATTTATGCAGTTGATTTTTCCTTCCTAAGTGTAGTACTTTGCAGTTTTATCAACAGCCTGAATGCTAGTTTGTTCTTTTTTGTCCCAAATATCATGCTACACTGTATATTATATAAACTTCCCAAGCTCTGTATCTTTTAGCATACTATCGACTTACTTTAACAGCAATGTAAATAGAAACTTCTTTGATGTTGGACAGTGGTGGATAAAGCCTTCCTTGGGCAAGTTCCTCATTAGTCAACTGGTCTGTCAATGCCTGTATAAAAAACAAATATTAGCAATTTATTGACCCCTCTCAGGAGGCAATGCATCACTATCCTGCAAACAGAGGAATGTGTTTGAGAGTTCTTACTGGATAGTTTACCTGAAATGCATATAAAAGTGCTTGGTATAAGTCAGTCAAAGCCTCAAAAATTACTATAAAGATGCATGCTGCAATCTGTGTACAAAGCAACAAGCCTCTCTCTTATTATTATTGTTGTTGTTATTATTATTAAGATTTTTTAGCATCTCAGCTGAAGTCAGATGTTTCTTTGCTGAAGTGTCAACATCTCAATGTTAATGACAGTAAATAGGTAAATTACAAGGGAGCCACTGCACTGCAGGGTTGGCCCATTTAACGTGGGCACACAAAATGATGGATCCCATCATTCCACTCGCATCAAAATAAAACAACATAAATACGTAAATATAAAAAGGAGAGGGGGAGATGGAAAAACAGACAAAAGAAGCTGCAGAATGTAATGAAAGAACAAAACAGAAATGACAACAAAGATTAGACAGAGCCCCTTTGTTCCTATGTTTGCAATAAAAAAGAAAAAACACACAATAAAAACCACACACACTGTATTTCAGGGTTTAAGACTTTTTTCCTTTCTACCTTTGTTCTGTCTTGTAGCTACTCTCCCCTCGGGCATCCCTAAAAAGCCCTGGCTACAAATTCTCCCAGTAACATCATCCAACCATCTTATGTATCATTTTTCCCCCCTAAAGTGCAGAGGCTCTTGCTGGTGAATCAAGTCCATAGAGTTGGACTACATATGGGAATGTAGGGAGATAAAAGAACATCAGCCCTAGAGCTGGTCAATAAATGGGGTTCTTCCCTACTTTTGTGGAAAATTTAATTTTTTTGTTGGAAATTTGAGAACCAAAATATTTTGGCCAAAAATGTAAAATATTTTGATTTGGAAATGCTGCTGCAGTGCCCCATGTATCCATTCTCCTCCAGGGGCCAAGCTCCCTCATTGAACTCCCATGATGCACCACGGTCTCCTCTTTTGGAGAAGGGAGGTGGTGCATCATCAGAATCCCTGGCTATGGTGCATCACAAGAGAGGTAGTCCAGCCAGAGAGCATGGAGGAGAATGGGAACACAAGGTAACCAAACTACAATTTCCATGAGGCACTGTAGCTGTATTTGCAAATTGAAATATTTCATATTTCAGATACTCTATTTTTGGACAAAAAAACAACATTTTTGTCATGAGCAGACATTTCCCCCAAAAATATTGATAATCAAAACCCAGTTTTCTACTGAAAAACCATTTCAGTGGAAAATTTTTCATCAGTCCAACTCAGCCCATCATGTCAAAGGGACTGACTTCGCCTTTCAGAAGCCATAATCTATGTTTGAACACATACCTTTGCAGCCTCAAGGAAGACCTTATCACTAATATGCCGAACACCGCTGAGGATTACAGCCAAAGCCACACCTATAATACAATTATTGATAATATTATGATAAAATCATTTTTAATGTGCAGCCCCATCATTGACAGGGTGTAAAAAATGCAGACAACCATAAAAAAGTGTTTCAGATTTATGAATATGATTTTTTTAACCTCCTCTGTTAAGTGCCAATAGATTCACAGCAAAGGAGAGAGAGAAGTGCTAATTTTGCTACATAAGCATAGACAGACGGTGGAACACTCAAGTGCTGCGCTGGATTTTTTTTGGTTAATGAGCAAAACTCTTGGTTCATACGTTCACTTTAGCTGAATGTTAAAACACAAGTTCTTAAGACTAGTTACTGGTGTCCTAGGAACATACCAGAATGTGCAACTTTGGGGGGGAATACAGGTTTTGTTTTAAAAAAATTATCCGATGTTGACTCTTTTGCACTATTATCTGTGCAAAAGTAATTAAAAGAACGGCATCTTTATGGAAGCCCCCCCCCACGCCAAGAAACAATAAACACTTTAGCAGGTGGCCATAAGGAAGCAATGTCTTCAATAATATGCCTTTGTTATTCATATTTCTAAAAAGTAATCAAACTGAAACCTGCTAATTGTGCACACAGACAGCCTATGTCACCATATATTCTGATCACTCATCCTTGTCATATCACATATCCTTAACAGCCTCCATTAATTAATTATTGTACTCATTAAGTCTTGTCTCAAACTAGACTAAGCTCTTCAGGGTGTCTTACTGTGTGCCTGAGCAACGTAGCCCCAGTCCTTACTGAAGTCTCTAGGCAATGCTGCAGTATTAGTAATAACTCTGAAATAATCTAATCTTAAAGTGGAAGAACAGAATTCTCGATACTACCTGGAAAAATATAGGCATTATTTCCCTGGCCTGGTCTGAAGGATCGTCCATCTTTCAAAACCACATGCTCGAACGGACTGCCACTGGCAAACAAACACCGCCCCTGTTAAACAAGAGGAAGTAATTCACAGAATCTGCATTACACAAAGTCACCATGAATGAGAGACTTACCACACCAGACTCACAGTCAGCTAGGCTCCAATTCAGTAAAGGTATTTAAGCAGGGATGCCGGAACAGGGGGTGCCAGAGGATCATGGCCCCATCACTTTTTACCAGCCACAAGGGTGAGCAACGGGGGCGAGGGGGGGGAGAGAAGGGGCAGAGAGAAACGAGTGGGAGGCAGGGTCTTGGTGGAGCAGAGGCAGCACCCGGGTAGGGGCTCAGGGAGAAGATGTGGGGGGATTCAGGCGCTGGTAGCTCCCCCCACACTTTTAGGGAGCTGTTTGTCAGGGGTTCTCAAACTTTTTTTGTTGGGACCCTCTTTGAAAATATTTCAGGCTGTGATGACCCCCCCCCCCACCATGCCATCTAGCTCTCCAGGCAGCGCCGCCACCAGCAACAGTGCAGATGTAAGGGTGGCAATACTGCAACCTCCTTACAAAAGACTTGCGACTCCCTTTCGGGATGGGACCCCAGTTTGAGAAACACTGGATGACGAGGATTCCATCATCTCCCTTGGAAGCCTATTCCAGTGCTTAACTACCCTTATACTTTAAAAGGATCTAACCTAAATCTTCCTTGCTGCAGATTAAGCCTGTTACCTCTTGGCCTACCATCAGTGGAGGGGAGAACAATTGCACACAGTCCTCTTTATAATAGCCCTGAATATATGTTAACACTGATCAGTTCCCCTCTCACTTTTATTTTCTCAAGACTAAACATGCCCAGTTTTTATTAACCTTTCCTCACAGGTCAAGGTTTCTAAACTTTCTCCCATTTACACAGCACTCCAGCTGAGGGCTCACCACTGCAGAGCAGAGTGGGACAATTACCTCCAGTGTCTTACATACAACACTCCTGTTAATACATCCCAGAATTTCATCTTGCTGATTTCAGACCAATTTGCCAAGATCATTTTGAATTTGAATCCTGTCCTTCAAAGTCCCTCCCAGCTTGGAGTCCCCCACAAATTTTATAAGCACACTCTCCACTCCATTATCCAAGTAATTAATGAAAATATTGAACAGTACTGACCCAGGACAGATACTAGTCAATATTTTCATCAATGACTTGGCCAAGGCCCACTATGCTAGATGCTACACAAACATAGGACAAAAAGATGGTCGTTACCACAAGGAACTTACAATGTAAAATATAAGAGACGACAGGCTGATAGACAGATAGAATATTGGTCAGCATGACAGGCTGTGGTCTCAATATGTGCTTAAGTGCTCTGCTGAATCAGGGCCTCTAGAAGGAATGTGTTGTGCAGATGGTTCTTGCTATGAAGATGGTTTTAATGACTAAGAAATATTAAAAGTAGCCTAGAGGTTTGAGTGTGAAATCTGCTTGCCCTATGGTCGAGCAATCTCTCCCTCTTCCAGTTCAAACCTGAAAACTGAACTTCTGACAGAAAATCGTGAAAATAATAAAATTTAAAAGTTTACAGCTCCATATCAATCTCACACATGAGAACACATCACCATGTATGCAAAAAGTTCGGTACTGTGTTTGAGCGTGTGGACATACACACAGTAATGGACTTTTTGAGTAGGTAGCAAAGTACATTTGAAGTCAGAGTCAAAAGATGATGTAAACTAAAAACAAAAAATACTTCTTGCAAAGCAGCAGAGGGCACCAAAGCATCACCATACTCTTGTAGGAAATGCAAGAATAAGCAGTAAGAGTTTATTGATGGCTTCTTCATGCTCTTAAGCGGTTTGTCTATGGACTCTCTCATTAAGTGTTATTTTAAAGTTTCCCATTTATAATGGTTACGCCATTTCTGAAGTCAAGAAACCTAAAGGGCTGGGAGTGGAGGACTGGCAATTACAAGACAAACTATTAGTCAAAGGACAAGGGGAACACTGAGTAATTTTGGATAATCAAGGTTTTGGCTAATAAAGGGAATTCTCTATGTAATTATTAGGTGTCAGAGAACACGACCCTGCTTAAGATAATGGTGAATTCTGAATAACCGAGATTGTACTGATTTCACTTTAGAGAAATAATTATTCTGAAAATGGACATTATATTTTCCCGCCCAATATTAACTGCCAAAAGTATTAGAAAAAATAAAATTTGGAGGACTGTAAAATTAAAATCCTTTTTCCATTAACCTGTAATATTTCACAGCCTTAACATTACAACACAACAATTTAACACATGCATGTGAATGGTAGATTATGGGAAATCATGAATAGATATTAAGGCAGCTCCCATAGAAGGCAGCTCCAGGAGAAAAATAAAGATTCCCTCCCCACCTACCAAGGGCTGATTGTTTTGAGTACCAGCCTGACTTGCTTTTAATGGTGTTTAGCTAAGTGAAAACACTTTAAACTGATCTACTGCACCTGGATCTACCCAACACTATCTTATGTTGGAAACTGACAGTGATAAAATGTTCCAGAGAGTGCACTTCAGCACTCTACATACACACATGGGGGTTTCTGTGGAGACAGCTGTTGTTGTGTAGACCTTCTCTAAAGTGAAGAACAGAACCTCATTCATATATCACATGTGGGTAAGTACCCTCTATACATAATCAGTGGAGCTACACCGATTTATAGCAGCAGAAGATCTGGCCCTATCATCTGTTTCTGTTTATCTTCAGTCTGAACTGTGAATTGTGAGTATTATTTTATTCACCAAAATATTGCCTAATAAACATCTGGGGGAATAGCCAGTATACAAAGAATTAATTGCCCTGAGGGTCGAAGAAATCTGGAATACAGTAGTCAAAAATCCAGATTTGGTCCAGAGGCTTTTGTCTTTTACTAGAGTGGGCCTTTGCCCTTGCAAAGACTCCACTACAGACCCACTGATCTGGGGGAGAACTAGAAAGCTATACGAGAATTTCAGCTTTCATTGGGGAGGCAAGGAAGAGAGGTAAGTTTCAAGCCCTTTAGCCTTAAAATGTACAGCGCTGTTGACCAATGTGATGATCACCAATGCTGAAAGGAACAAACCACAAATACACATTTCCGCAGCAGGAAGCACCTAAAGATCTCTGCCCACACACTTCTACATAAATGAGTCATTTAAGCTTGGGATGTATTCCAAAGATCATTTCATTAACCACCCTGCTTCTAAAGTCCCCATGCTAGCCCTGTGGATAGTGGTGAGATCCTACAGGACAGGAGTCAAAAAGATTTAAGTGGGAGGCATGACAAAAAAAATTGTTTGCAGGCCAGCTCAAAACTACTACAGCCAACTCTGCCTCTGTTTTTTCTCCCCTATCTCTTCCCCCTTTGCCCATCTCCTCAAACCCAAAAACAGTCTTGTGTGCACACTGCTTAAAAACTGTGCAAAAGGATAAAGGTTTTATTGGGTTTTCGTTTACTGAATGCAAACGCTGGGCCTGACCTCACTCACATTGGGCTAAGATAGCTATAACAGCACTGAAATCAGTGGAATTACACTGGGGTGTAAATCCAGAGTTAGAGAAATCAGAATCAGTTCGCTATGTTTAATTTTAAATGTTCTGACCAATTCAAATATTAGGAAATGAAGGGCCGAGTATGATCCTTGGGCTGTACAAGTCAAGCAAAGACATTCCCTGTTCTAAGGACCTGATTCAATGTTAAATAAAGACTGCTTTAATTAACTATTTCCAGGTTGTAGCTGGCTTCTGTCATGACTATTACACAAAATAATTCTCTTTAAAAACAAAAGCTAAAAATAGTCTCAAACAATGTCAAAGTTAGAAACACAAGTTACTCTCAGTAACCAATGATTACACTTCAATATTGTTGTCAAAACAGAAAGAAGATTTAGACCTGATTATGAAGTAATCACCTGCCAAATGTAATAATTTAAAATCAGAGCTGCTTTTTAATTTATACTAAGACAAATATGCATTTGAAACTGGAAGATAATGAGCAGTTATATTCTTTACATGGAGAAATTCCAAGTTTAAATGCTTGGGGTTTTGCACTCTTACATTACAGACAGAAAAACAATATATGTGCATTGACATATTTCATCATTATGTACCTCTGTTAAAGTATAAGCTTCCTCAGCAGTGCATTCAGCTTTCACTGTAGGGTTACTTAGTGCAAATATTATAGGTCTTTCATTGATGGAACCCATGGCTTTGATCACATCATGTGAAAAAAGCCGGCCAGCCCCGGCAACTCCTGAAATAAATTGAAAGATACAAAAATTACAGTTATACATGTAAAATGGGACAATGATTCCAAGAAGTTTATACTGTATATATTGATTTCTGATGTGACTCAAGATTATCACTGTTAAGGTCAGTCACACTCAGGAAAACCAATTGAAGGCTTTGAATAAATATTCATCATTCAATAAAACAAGCTATATCTAGAAAATCAGCTGTGGGAAACAATCTTGCACTGTCAGGAGATGCACAAGATGACCCAAAAGGTTTTTTCCATCTCTAATTTCAAATCCTTTGTAAACTTAAACCCTACACTATTCAAACCCAGCAAAGACACTACAAATCAGTACACTTGAATTTTCAAAGTTTAGATATTTTTAGTTATTTATGAGGCAGGAAGGGGCCTTAAGAATATGGTATTCATCCTCAAACAGTTTAACATACTTGACATACGTATGCACAAATGCATAAAAATGAATATGCACACTCAGACACACACATACGTGCACACATCCGGGGCAAAGACTCAGCCCCAAACCAAATTTTTTCAAAAAGTTATGTGCAAAGAAAAAATATGGTACTATAATAGAAGCCATTTTGCAGACTCAACTATAGCAGTGGCTACTACGGGTTGTTATAATTAACACATACATACATACTCACACGTATCCACTGACATAATGAATACTGGGGATCAGGGACTGGGGTACAGAACATCTGCTTTGCACCAAATTGCTGGCAGATACTAGCTCAAAAGTCAGTGTAGCCAGCCACAGAAACAATTACTTCCGCATAGGGGGTATCGTGGTGACACAAAGTATGCAAAGCAGCTCCTACACCATCCCTCCCCCAGCTGCTCGGGTAGGAATGTGACGTGAGAAATGGGAGTAGCTGGGTCTTCTCTATTTCTCACTGATCAACAGTTGCAGTATCATTCTTTTGGACCCCTGGCAGTCAGTGTAATTCAGAGCAGCCAGTAGGCTGTTCTAAGCTACACCAGCAGACTGGCCAGCCCAGGATTGGAGTGAGGAGCAAAAAAGGTCATGCCCCCAAGTTGCTCTTTGAGCTCCTCAGCCATAGCTAAAGAGTTGAGCCTGTATGTATTATAGACAAGATACAATGAGCCCCAAAAACATTTTACAGGTAGTTTAACACAGTGGACCAAATTCTGCTGTCATTTGCCCCAGAACAAATGCAGAGTAGCCCCATCGACATATGCGAGGTTATGCTATATGTACACTGGTAAAAGTGAAAGCAGCAACTGGCCCAGTGACAGCAAGATAAAATTAACAACATATATTATTTAAGGCATCTGAAATAAGTTTACTGACCAATAATAGCTGACGGCTGAAGTATATTCACCGCATCTACAAATGTCTTTGGCACCTGGTCTGGGGGTTGGTGTGTAAATGGTTCTTGATTGGCGTCTACCTTTTGTTCTCGGCCCTGAAGATTTAAGTTGATTCCGATTGTGAGAAGGAAAGGAAAGAGAAATGGCAACGTGTACTGTGTTATTCAAAAGGCCTGGCAGACCCTCACCTCAACCAATAGGCCATATTTATCAAACATCCATATTTTCTTATACGCTTCCTCTGCAGAAATACCGCTTTCCATCATAGCCATAACGATGAGGTTTGCAATTCCAAGAGCAGCCTGACAGATAAAGAACAAGCATTTGAAAATAAATCCATCCATTTAACTTACTAAGAAAATCAAGGTACAGTAACTCCTCACTTAATGTTCTAATTATGTTCCTGAAAAATGCGACTTAAGTGAAACGACGTTAAGCAAATCCAATTTCCCCATTAGAATTAATGTAAATTTTTTGCCACACAGTACAGTACTATAGTTGGGAGGTGCCCCCGCTTTACCCCACACAGGCACAGCCCACTGGCACTGGAGACAATGAGGCCAGCAAGGACACTGAAGGTGCCTTAGGCTAGGAGAAGCACGTTGTGCAGCAGCAGCGGCAGCTTCCCCTACTCTACAAGTACCAGGGGCGGGGGGTTCAACCCTTGGCCCACTCAAACCGCCTCTTCCCCCAACCCCTCAGCCTTAACCTGCCTTTTCTCCCCCCTCCTTTACTCTGCACACTGTGTCCTCGCTCCTCCCGACTCCCTCCCCTGCCTCCTGCCTGCAGCAATCAGCTGGCTTGCAGCGTTCAGGAGGCAGGAGGGAGGGGGGAAGAGTGAGGACACAGCACACAGGCTCCCTCTCCCTCCCCTGCCTCCTCAACACTGCAAGCCAGCTGATCGCTGCAGGTAGGAGGGAGGGAGGAGGTGCGCCTTGTCCTTGCTTCTCCCCACTCCCTTCTGCCCATGGCAATCAGCTGGCTTGCGATGTTCAGAGGGCAGGAACGAGGACTCGGCATGCAGGCTCTGCCTTCCCTCCTGCCCACGGCAATCAGCTGGTTTGCAGCATTCGGGAGGCAGGGGAGGGGGAGCCTTCGTGCCAAGTCCTCCTCCCTCCCTCCTGAATGCTGCAAGCCAGCTGAATGCCACGGGCAGGAGGTGGGGGGAGAAAGGGGAAGGCATTGATCCATGCAGTCTGCCGGAGGGGAGGAGCTGTTGGGGGAGGGGGGAGGCGTAGGGGAGCTGATGCGGGGCTGCCAGCTGTGGACAAAGCAGGCAGCCTAACGACGTTATAGTGAAGCATTGCACAACTTTAAATGGAGCATGTTCTGTAATGGAGCAGGGAGGTAAGATCGAAACAACATTAAGCGAGAGGACGTTAAGTGGGGAGTTACTGTACATTTCCTTCCAATATGGTAAGGACTAACAATTACTTTCTCTCTTGCACGCACGGAATCAAAATTTTTGGGGCTAAACCCTGCCATTATATGCATGGGTCCATCTGCTTTATGATGTCTGTATGGGTGAATTGAGAATCTGGCCCTTGAAAATTATCCTTTTGTAAAATGTTAAATATAAATAATCTTCTGTAAAGAAGCATTTCCTTTAAATATAGTTCAGTAGGCCTCCCGCATACAGAGTTCTGTAAGAAAACACAAAGAACACCCACAGTTCTATGGGATTTAACTTTCATTGCACTAGAGACCATTGCAGAACTCACCTCTCCTGCTCCAAGAAACAAAACTTTATGCTCTGTGATTGCTTTCCCAACAACCTTCTGTGCTGCCAGCATTCCTGCTAAGGCCACTGCGGCTGTCCCTACAAAGGAAATAAAACTCTCTCAGGAGAGCTGAATAGATTGACGTGACCAAACATATTTTTTGGGGAAAGTTTTCACATATGTAGCAAGAGTCAGAAGTGAACATTTTACCCTGAATGTCATCATTGAAGGTGCAGTATTTCTCTCTGTACTTCCTCAAAAAACGGAAAGCGTTATGATTCCCAAAGTCTTCAAACTGAATAAGTGTGTTATGGCCGTACCTAAAGAATACAGCATGATATTTTATCAATTGAGACATTAATAAACCAAAAATTCTCTCTCACACACACACACACACACACACACACAGAGTTGTTCAGGGCCAGAAGCAGTCCTTGGGCTCTTCCTGAAAATGGTTAAATGCCATTCCTGTCTTATATATGTTTAACAGAGGCAGGGGTGAGAGTAACTTAAAGGACTTACCGGTACGCCGGAGTCCTGAGCAGCGGCATGGTCTCAACCAGAGGAGGTGTGGCCTCAACCAGAAGAGGCGGGGCCTTTCATGATTTAAAGGCCCTGGGGCTCTAGCTGTGAGCCCCAGGGCCTTAAATCACCCTGTAGTTACTAGCTGCAGAGGCAGCTGGGAGCCCCGGGGCTCAAGGGCGAATTAAAGGGCCCGGGGCTCCAGCCGCCGCAGAGCTCCGAGCCCTTTAAATCACCGTGGGAGCCCTGCCATCACTACCCCGAGGTGGCAGGGCTCGGGCGGGGATTTAAAGGGCCTGGAACTCCTGCCACTGCAAGGAGCCCCAGGCCCTTTAAATTGCCTCCGGAGCCCTGCTGCCGCTGTCCCGGGGTAGTGGTGACAGGGCTCCAGCTGTGATTTAAAGGGCCCAGAGCTCCCTGCAGTTGCAGGCGCACCAGGCCCTTTAAGTCCCCGCCCAAGCCCAGCTGCAGGAGCCCCAGGGCTCTGGCAGCGATTTAAGGGGCCAGAGGCTCCATTTGTTGTGGGGTGCCCTGGGACCTTTAAAGCGCCACCAGAGCTCCGGTTGTGGGGCTTGGGCAGAGCTTTAAAGAGCCTGAGGCTCCTCGCAGGGGCCAGAGCTCCGGGCCCTTTAAATCTCTGTGTGAGCCTGGCTGCTGAAGCTCCAGCAGTGATTTAAAGGGCCCGGGGCTCCCAGCAGCGGCAGGAGTCCTGGGCCCTTTAAATCACTGCCAGAGAAGCCGGTCCAGTCCGGCACAGCATACCAGCTCTTGCCAGTACACCGTACTGGACCATACCAGCTTACTTTCACCTCTGCACAGAGGACAGGAGACATGCCCAAAGTCAAACACAACGTCACTGGCAGAGCCAGGACTAGAATTCAGGTCTCCTGATTCATAGCCCTATACTCTAGTCACTCGACTATATTCTTTCCCTATATGACCTTTGAAAAGGAAGTTGTGTGATGTTTCCCATGGCCCACTACTTCCTGACAAATTTATGAGTAACCAATTCAATACCATACCTGTCTGTAATGGCTTCCATAAACTCATCAATCAGGTCATCATAAAGCTGTGAGCGGTCTCTTTTTTGGTACAGGCCCATGTAAAAAGGATCTTTTAATAGAGTCTATAAAATAAATCAAAGATAGCAGGAGAATGAAATCTCTCATTCGCTCAATATACACTCTCCAAAGTTCTAAGTGACATAGTTCAGTCACTACGCAGAGATAAGATACTGCGAAGGATTTCAGCTCTCTTGCCTTCTGTGAATATTTTCACAGTTGAATTTCTAGCTAGGGAGCCAGGAATTCTTTGATTCTGCAGCTACTGGAGCAAATACTTCAGAAATCCTAGGTTTTGGTGGCAATTCTCTGGATTTTCTAGCAGTCACTCACCATTTTTTGCTTCCTTTCTATTTCTCCCTCTGCTTTCTCCCCCAACTCCATCACTTTCACGAACTTGAATTCTAGCTGCCTTTGATGAGAATGCTTCATGTCTAATTGAGCTTGCAACTTAACTGGACATGTGTGGGTCTAAAATGTTTGTGAAAAGAAACTTCGGGGCAGGGTTGGAATTAGGAATCTTGGGAAACTGGTTAAAAATGAAATACACAGGAACAGAGGAGAAATTTTCTTTTAAAAATATAATCGGAAAGTAAAATAAGCTGAAAAGAAAAAGGAGGTACATTTTCAAAGGCACCAAGGTTAGTTAGCTCCTATTTGTGCCTTTGTCAGTCTCCCTCCAGATGCTTAATTGGGAGAGAGATTAAGTTCTCTCTTTTCAAAAAGTTTTGTTAGTAGTTAAATACAAAATATTTGCTAAGGCATTGGAGTATTGTTTGATTTTGCCTATAGTGAATCCATCCTCCTGAAACAAAAAGGGTCTAACAGGATCTAACTGGAAACCCTTCAGGGCAGGGACTGTGTCTTCCTATATGTTTGAACAACGGTTAGCAACAAGGAAGTCCTGTTCCTGCTGGAGTATTTCTGCAATAAAAATAAAATAGACAACAAAACTACACTGGGAACACTATGCTACATAGCCACAGACATAAAGGGACAAGTTATGAGGTTACGCAAATATCAACTGTTACCTGAAAACAGTACATCACTGTCCTTACAATGGGACGAATCAACATGCAGAGTAATAATGCTTTAACAAATCTGGCTCGCTCTTCCAGCGGCTTAAAAATCAGGTTACCTTTTCCCATTGCTTTGCAGCTGAGACCAGCATTCAAGCAACAGTCCAAATGCACCACTTATCCTTATATACATAGCTGGGGATTCTCAAGTATTAATATTCAGCTTTAAATTCATTCCAAACTACTTAATATTACACAAGATGATTCAATCTTAACACCGAGTAGTCACTCAGATACATACACCTTCTCATAGTACTAATTTTTACTACAAACCACCATCAAAAAGTGATTTCTTTATGGCAGGCAAAATACAGTTTAACTTACTAGATTGTCAGTTCCAACGTCGATACATACAGGCAGGCATTTATCTGGCCGTATTCCAGCACATGCTGTATACAAACATAGTTTTCCTACAGGAATTCCCATTCCATAGACACCCAGATCTCCAAGACCTAATATTCTCTCTCCATCAGTTACTACAACAGCCTTAAAATTACACAAAGATTAAAGGTAAACTTTGGTAGTCGTGGACATAAAGGATAAAGCAATATTGCATACATTTTTCTTGGCAAAATTAACCATTAAAACAAATTAAGAATAGCTTGCAAAGAATTTATTGTCTCTAGTAGCAATACTTAAGGACTTGCTAATTTTACCTAAGAGGAAATAAACAAGGTTCCTGTTAATATCTGCAGTGTTCCCTGTACTTGCCTAAAGTGACCAGAGGAATCGCTTATCTTGTTGCAAATAATTACTTAGTTATCTAAAGCAGCTGACAAGTTTTTAAGTGCCACCTTTGTAAACAGACTTTGCACTTCCACTGGAGGATCTCAAAATACGTTCCAGTAACTTTAATGAATTTAACCTCAGAACATTTCTTCAAATGTGGTGTTTTTATCTCAATGTTAAAGACAGGGAAACAGAGTCACAGACTCCAAGTGTTTTGCTCAAGGTCATACAGGAAGTTTGTGGCAGAGCTGGGAATAAAACCCAGGTCTCCCAACTCCCAGTTCTGTCTTAACCCTAAAACAGCAACAGTAGGTAATTCAGAGAAAGACAGGAATGTTAAGAAAGAAACCTCAAAATCCTCTCCAGCTAGAACTGTTAAGAAAAAAGTATTTTGTAACTTTTATTCTATATTGTGATGATCACAACTGGCAAAGGAAAGAAACACAGTCAATCTGCAGCTTTCATGGTGTAGGTCAAACTATAAGCTTGGATTTAGGGCACAACCCCACACATCTTTATGTGCAGAACTATTATAAATTATATACAGCAGTCATTCTCATACAATTGCCATGCATGTATTATTTAGAATCAGCAGGTCTGTCAAAAAAAACTATTCACTTTTTTAAGAAGATGAGTTGGGATTCAAAAAGGAAAGACAACTAGAAAAAGGATTATTGTGGTGGTAATACCTTGACATCTGTTTCTGGCCAGTTGTCCACAATTGACCTGATATGACCTCTGTCTGAGATAGAAATAAATAGTCCTCTGAAACAAAATCAGAATGGAAATACAAAATCAGAATGGAAATATATTTGATAATTAAAACTTCAACTCTGCTTTGCAAACCAAGATTTTAAAGGCTACATTTCTAGTGCTAATTAATTACAAATTTTGCAATTGCTTACACAAAAGAATATAAAAGAGATAATGCATGACAGTTATAACTAAGTCTATGCAACCAAGATATCATACTAGACGAAAAAGATAAATGTAGAGTCATATAGTAGTTCACAAGATGATCTGGATTCTGCACTGCCATGAGTCAGTTTGAGTCATACCACCAGGGCAAAGTGGCCCTAAAGCTAGTGTCAGCAGCCATGGTAGGACCACCCCCCCGTACCCTGAGGGATGACAGATCAGTATTGAACTCCTGTAACAGTTCTTATGCCACCCCCTTCCCTGCTGTCAGTGGTGTGGCTGAAAGAAAGGGGCATGGCCAGAATGTCTATGTCCCACTCTTCTCTGGCTGCCATATCAACAGCTAGCATAACTCAGAGCTGCTTTTAGGCTGCTCTAAGTTACACCAGGGGACTGGACCAGCCTAACAAACATCTGGCCCAGGATTGGAGGAATGGAAAGGTGAGCTTTATGCTGCCTTTGCTGAGCTGTGCACTCCTTAGCCATGCCAAGGATCGAGCCTTTTACTTTCAATGTGCCAAAATCTGCAAGTGAAAGTGTTCGATATAAATTTTGAATTACACTAGAAATAAAAATCATACTTAAGAAAATTACTTGCACTCATTTAAAAAAAAATAAAATTACTGTCCTTACTTTGGTCTCCTAAAGATATGTCCATATTGGGAACAGGCTAGACCTACTGTTGGTGTATATACTATTGGCATTAATCTCTCGATATCATCTTGTAATACCCTGTAGAATAACTTTTCATTTCTCTCTTGGATTCCCATTATGTAGATATACCTGTAATCAAACAGGAAAACAAGGCAAAAGAAGAATTAGGTTAAAATGGTTTGCACCTATCTATCTAGAAACATACAGTGTGACATGCCAAGGCATAAACCAATTTGCTTTAAATTTTGCATTTCCTTCCCCGACTCAACCCTGGCCTTGAGAAACTGATGGAAGCTGGAGAACACAGAATTAAACAACGACTAAGTCTAAAAAAAATATCAGGTGTACTGTACTGTGTATGGTAGCACCCCAACCTATGAATGTACCCTATGATAGGAGATCATTCCTACCTCCCTCCATCCCCTGCCACAAACATTGATTACTTTACATGAGGTTTTTAATGTTAAGATTTCCTAACCTCGTTCTTTTCTAAATGAAAAGTTTCCACACTGAGAATTTTTGAACACTAACCAGAATCTCATCTGGGTCCTACGATAAACAAATGAGAGAATGGACATTTAATTGTGCAAAAGAAACATTTCATTTTTTTCTAATATAATGACTGAAAATGCATTTTGGTTTTAAGGTATAAACTGTAATATTCATAGTTTAGAATAGAAATAAAGTAGCATTCTCCAGATGTCTTTCTATAACATTCTGATGTCAAAACAGAAGTTGGAATACAAAAATATAAAATTAATGCAGTTAGTTAGGGATCTGATTCTGAAAACACCACAGATTTTAAATATTAAAAAATAAACTCTTGAACCTTTGTTTTCTCTATTACAATGAAAATTCAAAAGAGACTCATTAAGGGTTCATTTTGGGCCATTGGTTTACAGTAGAGCAGTCCCAGAAGTATTCCTAATGGAAACTATTTCATTGCTCCATTCCAACAGGCTATGTGATACTGACTCAAGATACTTTGTTCTATTATCAGTAGACTGCAGTAGGAATCTTGATGTGATCCTAATGTAAATCAGTGATAAACCCCAAATCATTCTAGCTTTCCACTCACTGGCTTTTAGGACATTATATTCTAACATAAGTCAACAATAATATGATAAAGACATCAAGCTATTGCAGCCAACAGGAGCACCCTTTAAAAAAAAAAAAAAGGGATTTTCTAGGCTAGAGAGTTCAAAATAAGAAAAAACACACCAGAGGATTAATCATTAAGTGCCCCATAAATGTTAAAACATCTTTTGTTTCCCTCTAGTCATAAGTTAATATATACAAGATAAAATTAAATACTTTTGTGTTGTTCCTGTCTGATTTTTAAGTCCTAAATTGATTTTTTTCCTCCACATTTTTTTCTGGAGATCTCTACAAAAATCTGAAAAATTATATATACCTAGATTTGGAGAACCTGACACTCAACTCATCCATATTATAAACTCCTAAAGTACAACAGAAAGGCTGCCAGAAGCATAACAGTAATGTTTTTACCAATATGCTATAACACTACGGCCCAATCCTGCAGTCTTAGCTCAGACAAAACTCCTATATAAGTTAACAGAAGTTTTGCCTGAGCAAGTACTGCAAGACTAGACCTTTCATTTACGTATATTCTTTTTCCACATCACATCACAACTGTGGAGTAACACAAATGTTCTCCTTTAAATCAATACAAAACCTAGTTAGCTGCACAAGTCCAGGTGATAAATACAGTTTGCGTTAATTTAAAAATATATATATCTGCCAATTATAAAATCCTCTGGATGCAAAAGATCTGCCTTGATATTATAATAAATCAGATTCTCAGAGTCTTTTAAGCTTGCACTACACATAGGTAAGAAAAATACTGATTAATTCTTACTTTTCCAAGGGGTCACTCATTTTTGCCAAATTCTTATGGAAGCGTAAGGCTTGAATGTCTTGTGTCTCTATTTTAGGAGGTAAAAGTCCTTGGAGCCCAAGCATTTGTCTTTCCTGTAATGTAAAGGCCATGCCCTGAAAACAAAAGGGGGAAAAGCTTAGTTTATTTTACTATTTACTTTTTTGTCAGCTAAAGTAGTGATTTTGTTTAAAATTTACATGTATCTATATTTATAACTATCCATTTCTCTGATGCCCATCGCTACCATTTCTAAGCACCTCACAAATATTAATGAATTAAGCCTGACACTGGGAAGAAGGAATTCGTATTCCTACGTTACAGTTGGGGAAACTGAGGCATAGAGCAGTAGATGAGTTCTTGGGCAAATCATTTAAATCAGTGGCACAAACAGACAGAACCCAGATTTCCTGACTTCCTGTGCTTTAATCATCAGCACATATATCTTCCTCCAGAGCACATTTCTACCTTTAAAACTGGATTATATCCAGATGGAGATTCCTTTGGAGATATGCTGGGTTTTAACGCTCAAGGGACATTTGCTTCTGGAAATGTTCCTTTTGAATATTCCTGTTCGGAACATTTCCCTACACACTTCTGATAATCTATCCAGGCAAAAAAGTTATTTGCAGTGCCCTCAGACCTCTGTTGGGATAGACAGCATCAGAACCTGAAGCCCTCCTTTTAGTTAAGGATAAAACTGATCTCTTAATCTCTTCAACTGTAATCTCCTACTACAAAAAAAGCTTTAGCCTCCTCCATCAGTTATAACAAATTAAGTTTATGAAGGGTAAAAAAAAAATTCCAAATATCCTTAGTTGTACTAATCTCAGATGAATACAAATATCTAGGAGTCCTAATATATTTTACTTCTTTAAAAATAACTGATCTTCCTGATATTTTGTTGAGAAAACCTTTACTGGTGAATTTCAAGTATCTAACCAGTATAGATGGCTGGTGGTTGTTGTTTGGTAAGACTTAACCTTCAGGCTGGTAGATTTATTGATAATAAATTATCTAACGAATTTATCCCTTTTTCTGTTTGAGTCATCTGCAAATGGATCCTGATTTCTGAAAAGTGTACTAGTTATAATCCAATAATTTATGAAAACAAATTTCAACCTATAGTTTACATATGAATTGTTCACTTTCAATAGTCATCATTTTTTTAAACTAAATTCATCTTTTTTTTCATTTTTACTCCCTATGTAATACTTTTAGGGCATCCCATAGAGGTAAATGTATCCTGGAAAATTATGTGAAAATGAACTTTGCCAGCATATATATCAAATAACTCCTGAGTTTTTGAATTGCCCCATTAATTCATTACCGTGCAGCAATTCATGTCCTATTACATGACCATCCCTCATACTCCACATTTATCATCAATGAAACAGGTGCTGAATCTGAAATTAACATCTGGAAAACAGTAATAATATTTTCACCATATTTTAGGCACTACAAAAGTAAAAGCATCATGAAGATTCTTGATGTGAAGGAACAGACCACAATCTATCACTTCAGAAGGTATATAAAACATGGATCAATAACACCTTGAAAGTCTATCCAGGGCCGGCGTTTCCATTAGGCGACCCTACGGGGTCACCTAGGGAGCCAGGATTCAGGGGGCAGCATTTTGTGCGTTCCCCACGGGGCGCACGGGAGCTTCGGTTCCACTCCCGTAGCGCCGCGGAAGAAGGACTTTCTGCCAACGTGCTGCAGAAAACAGCGGCAGGCAATTGAGCAGCTCAATGACTGCCGCTGTCACCTGCAGCATTTCGGCGGAGGGTCCTTCTTCGGCAGCGCAATGGGAGTGGAAACGGAAACTGTCACGCGCCCTGTGGGGAGCGCACAAAATGCCGCCCCACCCCCACTCCTGCGTCTATCCAATTTTTAAAATACACTGTAACTCTATAGAACCTTTAGCTGTGTACCATGATAGTCCAAGCTAACATTCTATCCATAACCATATGGAACTATCCCACCAGTGAAAAGTACATTATCTCAGTCAAAGTTCTTGGTTAGGTCCCTTAAAACAGTTTACTCAGTTACCACCGAGACCATAAATACTTAGGCATGACATTCTCTTAATTCCCCCTTGTGACCATAAGTCTTCTGGTTCCTTAATAAAAATCTCAAGGCTTGTTTGACACATTTTATTACTAGCTACCCACCCTTGTTTATGTGACCTACTTGCTTCCCTCCCTCCTCCTCCAGTCTACAGACATCCTAGAAGTTCTGTGTTACTTGAGTGGCTGCAGTGTTAACATGTTGGATTTTTTTTTAAAACAACACTACAGTTTCCCACGCTGCATATCTGGACAACTCAAGACTTCACATTCAGAGAGGCATCTTAATTTCTGGTCAATGCCTGAAGCCAACGATGCAATATTTTGGCTATTTCTCCTATTGCACTTATGTCCACTCTATTCACTCCTCCTCCTTTTCCCTCACCCACAAAAATGAGGATGTGACCATATCCAGTCTAGGACAGCTCTATCGAGATCCTCCACAGACCTGCCTTCACTTGTTTTCTCTCATAGAGTATGCTTTTTAACTACCCTCACTCTTCTTTTCCTGTTCTCACCCTCTCCTCCCTGCCGATCCAGCAGCACACTGCTTACCTCCTCAAAGGTGATGATCACCCTCCCTTCACAATGACTTCAATAGGAGCCGAGGGGCCTAAGCAGCTCTGAAAAGGTGCTCAGCATGATGCAGCACTAGGTCCCCAGTGGTCACTTTCTTTACTTGACCCCAGCCTCTCTTCTCCTGGTCCAGGTGTCCACCTCCATTGCTCCCTGTCCTGACTTTCACCTAGATCAGTGTCCTAATCCTCTTTCCAATTCAGAGATCCAAGAAAAGAGAGGTGTTCCTTTCAGACTGTATACTCAGGGCAGAGACTCACTCTTCCTGTGTACTGGAAATCACCTCGCATAGCGTAAGGTATCACCTGAAGAGCAGTCGACAAATATTAACTACGCTTCTACCGATCATTACAACATACTGCTTCAGAATCAAAAGCAGCATGTTGTCCTCTTGCGGACACCCTTCTAGTGAAGCCATGGGCATGTCTGTGCATTCTGTACTGTGCCTTCATCCATAAACTCTTTGGCACAGGGCCCTCCTAGCTGACAACTACTCCGCTAACTGTATGGTGCTATACAAATCAGCCTTATAACACTGCATACATCCACGTACGGGAAGGTGATCAGGTGAGCAGAATTCTGCAGGACTGATTGTTCTAACCCATTAGGTAAGAAGGCTTGGTGTTTTTTGAGGGGGGAAATGGAGGAATTGATATGTGAGAATATATTGATGTTTTTTAACATTATTACCAGTGGTAGGGGGTGGGTGAATGTATTTTGTACCAGAGCTGATAAATTCTCATGACCATTTTGCAAAGCTAATATAAATGATTATTCTTAATTAGAATTCATTCAAAGTTTCTGTAATACAGATGCAGTATACAAATACAGTATGTACCAGAGCTTCGTTAACTCTCGTTTTTCAAACCTTGTATTTCTTAAAAAAAAAAAAAAGCCCTCTTAGATTTAATAGCAGAATACAACAGTGAATTCTCATTTTAATATTAAACCACTTCCATAAAATTTTACAACACATTAATATATTGTAAAGTAGTCTCATTAAAAATAAAATTCAGCTACACTTGTCAAAACAGACGTATAAAGTACATTTTGCAATGGATGGTGTAGTTGTGTGTGTGATCTGTTCCCCAGTTCCCCATCTATAAAATTCAGGTAATAGCACTTCCCTACCTTACAGGTGTTCTAGAAGGATAAATCCATTAAAGATTATGAAGTGTTTTGAGATCTACTGATGCGAAGAACTATAGAAGAGCTAGGTATTATTTGTTTTAATTGTGCTTGGTTGTTTACTTGCTAATTCGCAAAGTTCACTGTTTTACAACAAGTCTTCAGTCATCAGCAAATTACCCAGGTTCACTCACAGGAATGAAATGTCTATATTATGTCTCACATAACTGTTATAGTCATAGTTGACTGGTTGCTTAAATACAGCACAGGAAATATGTTTTTCCCTGAGGTTTCCTTCCTTTCCCCATATTTTTCACTTAATGTAGTGCTTGTGGAAGGTGATGGATTGACAACACTGATGTCACAGAAGATATCAAATGCAGACAACATTAGCATAAGCTTTCCAGAATTTCCCATCAACATATCTCACACCCTGACATGAAGCTACTAGTTAATTTAATCTCTGTGCCCAATGCTTAACCTCTCTGGTGAGATCTGCAGCAAGCATGCCAACTGTTATAGTTAAACCTCTGTTTGTTTGAAATCACAGATATACTTCACAAAGGCCACCAAACAGCCATCAGATAGCAGGCAGTAACTCTCACCCATTAATGATCTAGGCTGAATATGAACCAGTTACTTACATGCTGCATACCATCACTGATCACCTGAGCTGTTCGCATCTTTTACAACTTATTTCCAATCATACGCTGATTTGGCAAAGCTGAAGTCACTGGCATGATGGATTGTAATTGTTCACCTACCATTTCATCTAGACCAACGTTTCTCAAATGTGGTCACCAGGGGGTTTCCCTGCAGCCATGACAGCTTCCTGAGCAGTGATGTGGGGAGGAGGAGCAGAGGCAATCATTGCCCCCTCTCCATCCCTCCCCGTTCCTCCTGGATGCGCAGCCCTGCATGGGCCCTGGAGACAGGTGGGGCACAACGCTGCAGGAGCCCGGTGAGTTCTCTACCTGGGGGTTTGGGGGGATGAGGCTTGGGCTTCAGCCCTACTGTGGTTGGGAGGCGGGCTCCAGCAGCAGGACTTAGGGAACCTGGCTGTGCAGACCAGGGTTCCAGCCATGGGTCTTCAGGCACCAGCACCCGCCTCTGGCTGCAGGGTTTCAGGCGCTGACCCCCAGCTCTGGCCATGCAGCCCTGGCCTTTGGCCATGTGGCTTAAGTTCAGGCTCCAACCCCTGGCCATGCGGCGGCAGGCTCCAATCCCCGTCTCTGGCCACACAGTGCCGGCCTCGCAGCACCAGCCCCTGACCCTAGTGGCAACTGCTGGCCCCAGGCTCCGACCTCTGTGGCAGCCGCTGGCCCTGGGCACTGCCCCCTGACCCTGGTAGCAGCTGCTGGCCCTGGGCACCAACCCCTAGCTGCGTGCTCTGACTCCCAGTGTCCTGCCTGCTGGCTCTGGGCATGTGGCAGCAGGCACCGGTCTTGGGTGCGTGGCAGCAGGCGCTGATCCCCGGCCTCGGGTGTGCACTGACTCCCGGGCATGCAGCAGCAAGTACTGGCTTCAGCTCCATGGCAGCAGGCACTGACCCGCAGATCCGACCACATGGCCCTGGGCTCCAGCACCTAGCTCCAGGCTCTGGCTGCATGGTGGCGGGCACTGGCCCTGGGCTCCAACTCCCTGATCCAGGCATGGGCATGGACCCCTTCACGGGCCGTGCAGCTCCTGCCCCCAGCTCTGGACTCTGGCCAGAAGCACTGATCCCTCAGCCATACGGCAGTGGGCACCAACCTCCAGCTCCAACCACACAGCTGCGGGGTTCACCACTCACCCTCCTCTCTCTTGGCCCCACATCCGTGTCCCCCTCTCCATCGTCCTGGACCCCACTGCCTTCCTTGCTCCACACCCACCCCTGCATTGCCTGGGCCTCCACTGTCTCTCCCGGCCTACATTCATTCTACCATGTCCCCCACTGCCTCTGCCTCCGACCCCTCCTCCCCCATCCAGGTCTTAATTTGTCCTGGGACTTGCTAAGAAGGGTGACACTAACAACCATCCAAGTATCACTTTTCACAGCCCTCCAGATAGCTACTCAGTGACCTGTGAAAAATGATTGATATTAACAAACATACTTTTTTCACAGTAATATTTTTATTACAGAGTCTACCAAAAACAGTGATGTGGATGTGTAAATGTGCTTTTCATTTATTTTTCCTTAAGTTAATCAAATACTTTTTCCTAAAATATTATCAGTAAGGCCACCAGCAAGTGGCTGCATTCTGTGACCACCAAAAAAATTTCTTGTGAGAACCCCTGATCTAGAGTGTGCACTATCACTAATTACTTAATTGGAGATATTTTGTTAAACTGTTGGTCTTCTAATTGAACAATCTAGGTTGGTTTTATTTTCCCTTGAAACACTCAAAGGCATCACGTCTACAAAAAATTCAGCAGCTTTGAGGTGGATGACTGAACTAAGGTAAATGAACTGTAAGTCTAAAGCCTACGTACATTTTTGACATGTCTAACACCTTCTCAAACAGAAAAGGAGAACAAGTTGCAGATTTTATAGTTTAACTCCTCTTCGCATTACGTCCCTTCAAGAATGGATAATAAACCCTCAACGCAAGTGAGGCCATCTTTAAAAGTTAGATCTACAGTATGTTTTTAATCTCAGGAATCGTCAAACCACCTGCTAAACAATTATTTTCCTTGTCCTCCCTGATCTCTCGGTCTGTATCTATCTGTCGCCTCTTCGCTTATGCTTAGATTGTAAGCTCTTTGGGGCAGAGAGCATCTTTTTGTACTGCCTTTGTACCTTGCCTAGCATAATGAGGCCCTGGTCCATGACTGATACTGCGAGGCACTACCACATACAAAGAGTGAATACTGTAACAACATTCATAGTTGACTATAGCAAACAAATGTATTTGGTTAACTATATTCCAAGCAGCAAACAAGTTTACTTATTTTTACACAGCAGCTAACGCTGACCTAACAAGAGGCCTTTAAAGTTAAATAATTGTAATTGGAGTCCTTCTCATAGAGCAGCTTTGCGATGCCAAACATCACGGAAGAATGTAAAGATAGGTTCATGCCGTTACAGTATGTTCTGCAATTGTTTGGTTGAAGTAACAAGGCCATTATCAATATTGCTTTTGACCTTTCCTGGGCTGCCCTAACAATAGAGCTTGAAAGCTGGACTTTTGAAACAAACAAATTCATTTAACTTATGCATTCGGCATCTGTGGGAACCAGTTCATGGGCGAAAAGGTAAGAGCAATTCAATTCGTATGTTTGCCAAGCAGTGAAGCAGGTAGAGGAATTCTGGGGTAATGGTCACAAAAGGTGGGGGGTTGGGATCTGGGTCTGCAAATTTCATCAGTTGGCATCTTACAGCTTTTAATATGGCATTTAGTTCCCATTATTATGGGTTCCAAGTCCCAAGTAGTAAGGGAGACAAAATATTAAGTAACATAAGTGAATGAGATTGCAACACAACTAGACCTGCCAACAAAAGATCCTACAATGAGATGACAATCTCAGCAGGTTCACAATAATGGATACTAAAGTCTGTTATTTATCCATGCATCAGTGCAATTTTTCCTCACACCACCCGTCATTGGTCTCATCTCCAATACAGCAAGACAGTCTAAGCTGGAAGGGTAAATCAATTTCCATCCCTCATCAGACATTAATTTCTCTGCTGAGCTGCTGAACAAGGGACCCCATTTAGTATTGCTACTTGTTCCCTAACAGACAAGTGGTATCACCTAGTCGTTTCATAGAACCAATCAAACAAGTGCCAGAGGATAAACTCCTCATAGACCAGAAAGCTCTTTATTTCATTGTCATTTGTCTGAGTTAAAATTGATACTGTGAATTAAGTGCGACAACAAATGTCTTCCCTTCAAATATTTTGCTCAATTTATCATAAAACTACATCCTTCAAAAACAAAATGTAGAAGCTACTGCCACAAGCAATCATGTATTGTTTTCCTTTCTGACCACTGGTGCACTACCAGTGCTTGGAAAAGCTTGAGGGCTTTGAAATAATTTCCACTAGTCTGCCAAGAGCTTTTAGTTCGGAGAAGTCACAAGCCTTTGTACTTTGACAAATCACATAATTCTCCTCACACTTCACTCTCGACATGATTTTAGCAGGCGCTCAGTTTCAAAGCACTCGAGATCTCTATCTGTCTAAGAGTTTATACAGCACTCATCCCTGTGGTATCTGAGCACCCTATCATATTATATAAATCCACGTAAGTGGTGTGAACAAAGACATATGTTTTGTCTTCTCCCTCTCCTTTCAGGGTTCGTTAGGAGTCACTTGTTATATCTCACTATTCTTTTCTCCACCATTTCAGAAGCAGCAGAGTAACGAATTTTTTTTCTCCTGTTATGGGTAGGATATAACAAAGAGACAGGTGTTATATTTCCTTCCAAGCCAATCAAGTTTGTGATCTTTCTCATTTCTTACAGAAGGGAGTTCACAGCCTTGGACCAGCTGCCAAAAAAGGCTGTCTTAGCTCTCATTACCCCATCTTACCTCTTGAGAGTTTCATTGTCCCCATAGATTGCAGCTGCCCTTGAAAATCTCCTTCTGCAGTTAAGAGGCTGCTTTCTTAGGGTGCAATTCCTCCCCAGTGCAGGGGGCCAACACAATGTCCACGTACAACTGAAGTCCCACTTAAACCCTGTTTCTAAGTTGCATGAAGACCTTTTGCTGGCCCTCTTCATGAGGGTGTTTCACACTGAGATGGCATAGTTCTAGCCCTCAGACAGCTAAGAGGACTCAGAGATAGGCCTGGTCTACACTACGCGTTTAAATCGATTTTAGCAGCGTTAAACCGATTTAACGCCGCACCCATCCACACTACGAGACCCTTTATATTGATATAAAGGGCTCTTTAAATCGGTTTCTGTACTCCTCCCCGACGAGAGGAGTAGCGCTAAAATCGGTATTACCATATCGGATTAGGGTTAGTGTGGCCGCAAATCAACGGTATTGGTCTCCGGGCGGTATCCCACTGTGCACCATTGTGACTGCTCTGGACAGCAATCCGAACTCGGATGCACTGGCCAGGTAAACAGGAAAAGCCCCGCGAACTTTTGAATTTCATTTCCTGTTTGCCCAGCGTGGAGCTCTCATCAGCACGGGTGGCGATGCAGTCCCAAATCCAAAAAGAGCTCCAGCATGGACCATACAGGAGATACTGGATCTGATCGCTGTATGGGGCGACAAATCTGTTCTATCACAGCTCTGTCACAGAAGACGAAATGCCAAAGCATTTGAAAAAAATCTCCAGGCTACACAGTGCTGCGTGACAAGCGTAACGGAAAGCCAAAGAATCAAATGGACGCTCATGGAGGGAGAGAGGGGGTACTGAGGACTCCAGCTATCCCACAGGCCACAGCAGTCTCCGAAGACTATTTGCATTCTTGGCTGAGCTCCCAGTGCCTGTAGGTTCAAACACATTGTCCAGCATGGTTCAGGGTATAGCTCGACAATTTACTCCCTCCCCCACCACGTGAAAGAAAAGGGAAAGAAATCGTTTCTTGACTTTTTTCAGTCACCCTATGTCTACTGAATGCTGGTGGTAGACGTGATGCTGCAGCAGTGAAGAGCAGTATCCGCTCCTCTCCTCTCCCTGGTGGCAGACGGTACAATATGACTGCTATCCCTCATCACCATCAGCCCGCGAGTGCTCCTGGCTGGCCTCAGGTGAGGCTGGCCAGGGGCACCTGGGTAAAAATAGGAATGATTCCTGGTCATTCCCAGTAGATGGTACAGAACGGCTGGTAACTGTCCTCATCATAGCAACTGGGGGCTGAGCTCCATCAGCCCCCTCCCTTTCCTGGGTAAAGAAAGATTCTGTACTGCCTGGACTGTCATAACAGCGGGATGCTGGGCTCCTCTCCTCTGCACCGCTTAATGTCCTGCCTGGACTGTCATAGCAGCTGGAGGCTGCCTCCCCCTCATTTTATCTCACTAACAAGTCACTGTTTCTTATTCCTGCATTCTTTATAACTTCATGACACAAATGCGGGGAACACTGCCACGGTAGCCCAGGAAGGTTGGGGGAGGAGGGAAGCAACGGGTGGGGTTGTTGCAGGGCCACCTGAATGCCATGTAGCTCATCATTTCTGCAGGATCTGACACGGAGCAGCGGTGCTCTCTAATACACTGGTTCTTTAGTACACTTGCCCCATATTCTAGGCAGGACTGACTATTTTTAGAAACCACAAAGGAGGGATTGACTCAGGGAGTCATTCCCAGTTTTGCCTTTGCGCCCCCGGCCGACCTCAGCCAGGGGCACCCATGATAGCAGCAGACAGTACAGAACGACAGATAACCATCATCTTACTGCCAATTTACAATGGCAGCAGATGGTACAGAACGACTGATAACCGTCTCTGCTATCATGCAAAAGCAAACAAATGCTGCTGTGTAGCGCTGCAGTAACGCCTCTGTTAGCGGCATCCAGTACACATACGGTGATAGTAAAAAAAAAAAAAAGCTGAACGGGCTCCATGGTTGCCATGCTATGGCGTCTGCCAGGGCAATCCAGGGAAAAAGGGCGCGAAATGATAGTCTGCCGTTGTTTTCCCGGAGGAAGGAATGAGTGACGACATTTACCCAGAACCACCCGCGACAATGATTTTTGCCCCATCAGGCACTGGGATCTCAACCCAGAATTCCAAGGGGCGGGGGAGACTGCGGAAACTGTGGGATAGCTACAGAATAGCTACCCACAGTGCAACGCTCCGGAAATCGACGCTAGCCTCGGACCATGGACGCACACCGCCGAATTAATGTGCTTAGTGTGGCCGCGTGCACTCGACTTTATACAATCTGTTTTACAAAACCGGTTTATGTAAAATCGGAATAATCCTGTAGTGTAGACATACCCTCTAAGGTTAATACTTTCTACCACTTGAAACGCGAGATTCAAAGCTGGTCTCACAAATATAAAATATTGGTCTTGCGCTTTAATGTTTCTTGAAATACTAAAGCCAAGCTGGAATTAAACTTGACAAAAGCAAGAGGATAATCAGACAGATGGGATTTTTAATTCATGATGGGGGACGGAAATATAAATTCATGGTCCATTTTGGTCAATTTCACAATCATAGGATTTTAAAAATTGTAAATTTCATGAGTTCAACTATTTAAATCTGAAATTTCACAGTGTTGCAATTTCAGGGCACAAAGGAGTTGTGTGTGTAGGGAGGGTTCGCAAGGTTATTGTTGGGGAGGTTGCAGTACTGCTACCCTTACTTCTGCACTGCTGCTGGGGACGGCGCTGCCTTCAGAGCTGGGCAACTAGAGAGCGGCGGCTGTTAGCCGGGCACCGGGCTCTGAAGGCCGAGTCGCCGCCAGCAGCAGCACAGAAGTAATCGTGGCAATACCATACCATGTTTACTTTTGGGCTAATGCTGGTGGTAACTCTGCCTTCAGAGCTGGGTGCCCGGCTAACAGCCGCCGCTCTCCAGGCATCCAGATCTGAAGGCAGCGCAGAAGGGTGGTAATACTGCAACCCCCCTAAAAAAACCTTGTGACCCCCTGTAACTCCCTTTTGGGTCAGGCCCCCCCCAGTTTGAGAAATGCTGGTCTCCCCTGTGAAATCTATATAATAGAGGGTAAAAGCACACAAAAGACCAGATTTCAGGGGGGAGAGCAGATTTCACAGTCAGTGATGTGTTTTTAATAGCCATGAATTTGGTGAGGTCCTAGTTATGCCATTGGAAATCAGGGATTTGTAGGAATGAAAATGTCTTTGTTGCTAGCCCTGATATCATAGTTCTACGATATTAGACTTTACATCACCCCTGAATCCTCAGTCTTGTATACCTTTTGTGGCACAGATCCAGCACTGAACAGAACGAGCCCCTGACCTCACATCAGTATAAATTTCAATCCCAGAACAAGGTCCACAGGACTGTTACTAGCTGGAGATAAGATGTTTGATAAATGCATGCTACTAACCTTGTTTGTTCTTGGGTTTAACATCAGCGGCTTGCCTTTTTCTTTCGTGTGCACAGTGCGACATGCCAGTGCACAGGAAGTGGCAACTACTCTTAATCGGGGGAGCATTTCTTATAGTTCACCTGAGAAAAAGGAAATGAAATAAATCAAATACAAAAACATTTAACCACACGTTCACATTTCCATGCCGGCTAACATGAGAGAGAGAGAAACCGATACACATCAGATAGTGCTATCCTGGGGAGGCCTAGGCCTATAACCAATAATATTTTGTGGCAGCCAGTAAGAAGAAAGCGGAGAGTATCTCTGTAGAAGGGAGGAAGAGGGTCTTCACCTTCTGACTTGGATTTGTGGCTTGAGCTGCATGCACATGGCAAAATGACAGGGCTTGGACCTGAGTCTCAGTGGGACTCGGGCTCTGTCCCCTACCGGATCCTAAGACCCAGGTCCTGAGTGCTTGCTGAGCCATGTCAGACTGATTTGCGTGTGGACAGAAGTGGTGGTTGGGCTCAGACTTGAGTGAGAGCCCGGGCTTACTGAGCAACATAGACAGACCGTGAGTCGACAGAATGTTGGAAAACTGGTGCATTTATTATTATACAGGGGACTGTATTCAGTCAGCACGTGCCACAAATTAGCTGATATTTGCACTCTGTACTTAGAATAGAAAACTGCTGCTGGCCAATATTGACCTTTTAATGACGACCAATGAACTTGCCACCACTGTAAACACCAAGGAGGAGAAAATTATATAGGATAGTACAGAAATTGACAATGTAGGTTGAATGTCAGGAAAAACTTCCTGACAGAGAAAATATATTGGCCTGTGCTATAGTCTCCTATGGGAAGTAATGGAAACCCTGTTACTTAGCACATTTAAAACTAGACTAGAGAAAAAGTAGTAAATGTAAAATAGGCAAAAAACAAGATAAACTAACAGGTCTCTTCCACCTCTAGACTCTTATTTCAGTTCTTAAAACATGGAACTCTACTGGGTATGCATTTCTGCAGGCTATAATTTTCCAGAGCCTCCTTGAAAGATCCTGTTCGTGTTACCTTACAAACCCTGAACCTAATCCTGTGAAGTGCTGAATGTCCTCAGATCCCATTCAGTTCGATTATTATTTTGATTGTGGTTAGATTGCAAGATCTTTGGGGCAGGAACTACCACTTACACATCTGTACAGCACCTAGCACAGTGAGGTGCTGGCCTGATAGGCTTCTAAGTACCATCATAATATAAATGTTTAATAATAATTGCAACCCCAGAGGCCCCAAATAGCGTTGTGGCCCATTGTGTCAGGAACAGTCTAACGAGCTTACTGTCTAAAAAGACAGCAGATGAAGGATGCAGTGTTGACAATCCTCAGAACTTCACAGTACGGGGCCAAGGGTAGCAGATTTTTGTTATATTTTAATACTTTGCTCCTGTGTTACATCAACGCCAGGCTTTCCCAGTCAAATACAGAGCTGGGTTAGCTTTCACATGCACACACATTTGCTTTCATAAGGCACACACATTTGTTAAAGTGAGCAATAATATGCTCACGAGATCAAAACTAACTGAATAATAAGTTGCACAGGGAGCCACTACCTAGTAACAAATTCAAGACTATCAAAAGGAGTGTAAGCCATTTTTGAATAGTGAAATGCTACCTGGTTTGGTTTTTTTAAATGATTTATAGGTGGACCACAAATTATATTAGGGAACAACACTATTTTAATCAAACATAACTTGAATATTTGCAGCAGAAGTTATCTTGGTAGTCCATCGATCCGATGATGACAAATCTGTGCAGATCATCTATTGCTGGTCTCATGGTGTGCCCTCTGATGACTGTACAAGCCAATTCTAGAGGTGCACATTTTGCTGCAGATGGTGCATGGGAAGTTCGTGGTCAGTGGATTGTGCGCTGCTGATGCTCTGTGACGTCGTTCGCATGCCTCTTGTAGACACCGGCAGCAGTTTTCCTCAAAGGCTATGCAGGTATTTCTGACTGTTGCACCCCACTGTGTTCTGTCGCTGGCGGCGTCCTCAAGGTCCCTAAGTTTGATACTGCTGTACTGCAGATTGGCTTTGATGGTGTCCTTGTAATGCTTCCATGGATGACCTATATGCCGGATGCCCTGGGAGAGCTCACCATACGGAAACTGGCGGGGGATTCTGTTGGCATCCATGCGGCTGACAAGACCGGTCCAACATAGCTGTGACTTCATGATCATCATTTTGATGCTTGTCATCTGGGCTCTCTTGAGGACCTCGAGATTGGGCACTTTGTCTCGCCAGCGGATCTTCATGATGTTGCGGAGACAGCGCATGTGGAATGCTTCAAGCTGCTTGATGTGACACCTATATAGTGTCCATGTTTCACATCCGTACAAAAGAGATTAGAGAACAACAGCTCTGTACACAAGCAGTTCTGTTGACATCCGGATGTTGTGGTGGTTTAAAACTTTGACACGCAGACAGCCAAGTGCCTAACTTGCTTTGGATATTCGTGCGTTGATCTCATTATCCAGTGATCCATCACTGGATATGACACTACCCAGGTATTTAAAGTTCTCCACTACTTTAAGATGAGTGCCATCAATAGAGATACTCGGGACAGAAGCATTTGATCCAGGTGCAGGTTGATGAAGAACTTCTGTCTTTCTGAGGCCGATAGTTAGTTCGAAGAGTTGCGAGGCCTCAGCAAACTTGTTGACAACGTGCTGAAGATCATTTTCAGTGTGAGCCATGAGGGCACAGTCGTCGGCAAAGAGTGCCTCAAGAAGGAGTTTCTGCACTGTCTTAGTCTTTGCATTCAGGCGACCGAGGTCAAAAAGTGAACCATCGTGTCGGTATTTCAATTATTTACCTTGGTCCAGATCTTTCATTGCATGGTTAAGGACGTAGGCAAAGAACAGGTTAAATAGGACAGGAGCGAGAACACATCCTTGTTTCACGCCACTGGTGATGCTGAAGGGGGCTGATGTGGCTCCATCAGACAATACTTCGCCTGTCATGCTGTCACGAAAAAGGCGTATAATCTGGACAAATTTTCTTGGGTAGCCAAGTTGTGTTAGAATGGTCCAAAGGGCTTCCCTGTTGACGGTATCAAATGCCTTTGTCAGATCTATGAAGGCAGCATACAGGTGCATGTTCTGTTCAATGCACTTCTCTTGTATTTGTCTGACAGCAAACATCATGTCGACTGTGCTCCGGCCAGGTCGGAAACCACATTGACTTTCAGGTAGAGTTGCCTCGGAAATACTGGCTATTAGGCGGTTCAAGGTGATATGGGCGATGATCTTCCCACCAACGGAGAGGAGGGATATGCCTCTATAGTTTCCACATTCTGCTTTGCTACCTTTGCTCTTGAAAAGAGAGAGACAATAGTAGCGTCGCGGAGGTCCTCTAGTATGTTTTCATCCTCCCAGATGCTGATGATCATGCTGTGGAACGTTGCTAGTGCTGCTGTACCTGCTGCTTTGTATATCTCTGCTGATATCCCATCTTTTCCAGAAGCTTTTCCTGATCTCATCTGGCTAACAGCTTTCTTGATCTCATCTATAGTGGGCGGAAAGTCAAGATCTGTCAGAGCAGGTTATTGTGGAATTTCATTGAGGACATTACTATTCATGGTTGATGGTCTATTGAGAAGATTGCTAAAGTGTTCTCGCCATCTTTCGTTGATGCCTTCTTTATCTTTAACCAGCGTTGTGTTGTCTGATGAGAGCAATGGGGTGGTCCTTGGTTTAGAAGTTATAATGTCTTTTAAAATTATCTAATCATCTGTTAAATACTATATGATGTAAGGGAGATACCATAAAGTATAATCTGATGATAACAACTTCCTTGAAAACCGTTCAAAAATATCTAACAAAATGTCTAGGAAAATTATCTCCCTCTCTGCCCCCCACATATTTGCATTTCTGCATTGCCCACAGAGTAACTGACTGGTCAACCACACACCTCACTTGGAACCGGAAGTACACAAGTCAGCCAGTAGCAGACACACACACAAAAAAGGCAAACATAGTACAGTGCTGTTTTAAATGTAAACTACTAACAAAATGAAGGGAAAGTTTAAAAAAAAAAAGATTTGACAAGGTAAGGAAACCGTTGCTGTGCTTATTTAATTTAAATAAGATGGTTAAAAGCAGCATTTTTCTTCTGCATAGTAAAGCTGTATGAAGTCAATGCTCAGCTGTAAACTTTTGAAAGAACCATAATGTTTTGTTCAGAGTTATGAACAACCTCCATTCCCAATAACTGAGGTTCTACTGTAGCAGAACGCTACCCCTATTTACACAGCAACTGTACTCAGTTTCTCATTCACTGCTCCTTTGTTTGTATCTATATGCCTTTCACTTTAAGGAAGAGTGATTTGAAGCACATACGCGCAGTGGGTTTGCTGTAAAGTATATTAGTTTAGCGTTTGCAGACAGAGTAATGGAAGTCTCGTTAGCTTTAAAAACAAATGCTGCTTTTAACAGAGTAATTCCTCACTAGGTGGGGGGTGGACGACTAAACACAGCTGGCCTGTCAGAATTAATCAGCAGTGCTGACAAAAATAACTTTGTGAAGAACAGGGTCTGATAAAAACAAAATTAAATTCATGCTACAAAACTGTCATCGTTTGGGCATGGCAAATTCAGTTTTGAGTAGAGTTTAAATTCCAGCCACTTGTTTGCCATTATTATGCAATTTCAAATCAATGCTCTGTACATATGAAGCCAAAAATTACTTGAGATTGCAATGCAAAAGAAACACTTAATATACTGTCTGAGACTGGTTTCATTTTCTCAATACTAAATATTGTAAACAAGGAACCGTAATTAAGCCAAACAAAACACCTCACCCTGTAATTGAATTCAATTACCTAACTGCAATGAACAAAACAGTACTCTCTTTCCTCTTTTGAATGCAGGAGATTTAATTCCAGGTACTGTATACCCCAATAAAATGGATTAGTCACTTTTTTTGCCCTGAACTCTCCTTCCCCAGGTCTATTACTTATTCATTTCTATTTCATCCTATCTCTCTTATCATTCCCCTGAACTGACCTCCCTTGTTCCATTCTCTTCAATTCACTTCCTCATTTCCAGCTCATAAGGGCTAAATCTTGCTCCACAAAACTCTTTGACTTCAGTGGGTGTTAGAGACATATTCAAAGGCAAAACTTAACCTTATTTTTTTTTCAAATATAAATGAGAGCCACAGTTATTTATTTCTTTATAAAAGTTTAGCAAGACAAACAGGCCCATGGAGGCAGAGCCTCCAACTGAGAAACTGATGGATTGCGCGTCTATAAAATTACAATTTGCATTTGCAGCACAATAGCTGTTCAGATGAAGAACAATCGTAAGGCAGTGCTAATACATTTTAAATAGTTTGTAAGAGGGTGCTGGAAGGTTTTGTAGAAGAGTGTTTTTTAAAAGAGAGGTCTGAGTTGAGGTGGTATGTTTTGGTACATAAGATAACCAGAAGAAGGAGGGAAGTCAATTGTGTGGGAGGAAAATATATAAAAGGAAGCGAAAACAGAGATGCAAGCAGAGATGCAGTTGTGAACAGGGATAAGAAGAGAGAACACAGGAACTGAAAGAGGAATAAAATGTCATCTAAAACCTGTCAGCATAATCAAAACTAGACCTTTTTTCCCCTTTTTACTTTCAGCAACTGATAGGATAGTAAGCAACAGCCCTAAGCAGAACTGTGTTATACAACCAGATTTGATTCAATATACCCAGTAATTTTTAGCACAATATTGTTTACATTCTGTGTCACTGTTTAAGTTAGTCTGCATTCTTCAGCATATTGGATGACCGTTTTCTGCAGTGGAGTATCTTATCAGGAGGCATCTGGCCAGTTCAAACTAATTATTAGTATTATACAAGTGCACTTATCTAGAAGCAAATGTTTTTGTTAGCACAACTACGGATTTGTTAAATTTCAAAGGCTGCTTTTAGGGAAAAATATTCATTATACTTTTAAAAGGTACAATTACATTCCCAGTTGAATCATGTAATTCACAGAGCCAATTAAAGCAAAGTCTGCTTCAATTAACATTGAAGTTATCTGGGTCACGAATTACAGCTTTAATACTTCTAATAATTTCAGCAGAGTTGCAATTCATGTTCAAAGGCTTTCAAGCCATCCCTCAGTTTCAATGACAATTGATCATAAAAATAATATTTCAAGTATTTCTTCCTATACAAAATTTCAGAGTGCTGGGATGAACAAATTAGTACAATTTTCCTTTAGTATAGAGCATGCCCTTATCGATAACTAGAATCGATAATAAACATTTTAAATATAGGGTGAAACTCTTAATTTAAAGGATTGAACAGGCCTCGCTAAGCTTGCTGAGTTTCTAGGAAAACATAATGCTTATTATATAGTACCACCTTTGGCCCAGCCAGCAAAGTCCCATACAGCAGGAGCAATTGTTTTGTGAATCTGTAGAGTCCTGAATCATGGCTAAGCCCCTTCACTTTCAGTTTAAACCAATTTTTACTGAAAAATCCTTGGGTTTTACAAAATGTATTCTTCAGTTTTCTTCTGATTTTCACCCTACTTTTGTATCATTCAAATACATAAAAAATAACTTGTTTTACTAGGAAAATTCAATACATTGCATGAGATATATGTATTACTGTCATAAACAGATAGTTAAGGGTTAATAGAACAGAAGTACTTCATGTCTCTTTTGCCTGTAAAGGGTTAACAAGATCAGTGAGCCAGGCTGTCACCTGACCAGAGGACCAATCAGGGGACAGGATACTTTCAAATCTTGAGGGAGGGAAGTTTTTGTGTGTGCTGTTAGATTTGGTTGTTGTTCACTCTGGGGGCTCAGAGGGACCAGATATGCAACCAGGTTTCTCTCCAATCTCTCCGATACAGGCTCTTATAAGTTCAGAATAGTGAGTATTAGGTAGATAAGGCGAGCTAGGCTTATGTTTGTTTTCTTTATTTGCAAATGTGTATTTGGCTGAGAGGAGTTCAAATTTGTATTTTGCTGAAAGGATTTTAATTTGTACTTGTATACTTAAGCTGGGAGGGTATTCCCAGTGTCTATAGCTGAAAGACCCTGTAACATATTCCATCTTAAATTTACAAAGATAATTTTTACTGTTTTTTCTTTCTTTAATTAAAAGCTTTTCTTGTTTAAGAACCTGATTGGTTTTTTTTTATTCTGGTGTGAGACCCCAGAGGACTGGGTCTGGATCCACCAGGGAATTGGTGGGGAGAAAGGAGGGAAGGGGGAGAGAAAGGTTAATTTCTCTCTGTGTTAGGATTACTTTCTCTCTCAGGGAGAGTCTGGGAGGGGGAGAGAGAAGGAGGGGGGGAAGGTGAATGTTCCTCTCTGTTTTAAGATTCAAGGAGTTTGAATCACAGTGATCTTCCAGGGTAACCCAGGGAGGGGAAGCCTGGGAGAGGCAATGGTGAGGGAAAGGGTTTTCTTTCCTTGTGTTAAGATCCAGAGGGTCTGGGTCTTGGGGGTCCCCAGGCAAGGTTTTGAGGGGGGACCGAAGTGTACCAGGCACTGGAATTCCTGGTTGGTGGCAGCGCTACAAGTACTAAGCTGGTAATTGAGCTTAGATAAATTCATGCTGGTACCTCATCTTTTGGACACTAAGGTTCAGAGTGGGGGTTTATACCATGACAATTACGATAATACATTACTCTGTAGGTATATGCAAAGCCGCCTGTTGAACTAAGGCTGTGTATTAGTCTAGAAGATACACACAATAGACAAAAAGGCACGCACGCAAACTCTGAAGTGCGTGTGCATCTGAACGTACTGATGAATCTCACACCCACCACGTACACATTTCAAGCTGTTAGCAGAGAACAGTTTAAAGATTTGACACACTAAAATGGGAAGAAAATGAAAATCTGTATCAGACGATGTTTCAGAGCACAAGGAAGTATTTGAAAGTTTCAAAACAACAAAAACAGAAGAAAAGGATGAAGTTGAGTGTATGCGCTGCAAATGGTGTGGCCCAATTATTAAATGTAAATATTTACAGGCCAATAGTTCCAAGTCTACAACAATAAACTGTTTATTCAAATTAAAAGTTTTATTTGGGGATTAGAGATGGATTGTTTTCTTAAACTCAGAGGTGGCACTGTGTTTTGAGTTCTGTTTCAGTTCTGCAGCAAACCACACTGATGAATGGAATTCAAAGCATTAATCTACGGGATACCTTTCCCCTGTCCTTCTATCTACCAAAATAAACTCCAATATTTACCCAGAAAAAGTATTAATCTTTTTTTTGCACTGATTTCCATCCATTTTTGTTGTTGTAGTAACGAACATTGATAAATTCCCGGGAGAAATTAAATAAAATAAAAACTGAACACGAATCATAGCTCAAGTATGGAGGTTTGGGGTCTTTTGTTAACTAAATATGGCTGATCTTCCTAAGTATCTCTCTCTCTCTCACACATACACGCGCGCGCACACACACACACGCACTTCATCATTTTAGTAGACATAAAGCAAACTACAACTATGAAATTGGGCTAGTTCCAGGTCTGAATGCACTTCCCTTTAGAGGTCTATTGAAAAAAACAAAACAGCTTCCCTCCACCTAGCAGATTCCATCAGGGCTACTTCAGTTGGAGGAAAGTACTTTGCTGAGTATGAGATATGGGGCAATTTCCATGTGACTTAAGAGTGGCCTTAAATTACATACATGCATGTATGAGAGAGCTGAGAGTTCATATTTTGGAGTCAAGTGTTCTGGATCCTGACACTGATTCACTCTGACACTGGGCTAGTCATGTCAATGCTGGGTGCCTCAATTTCCCCAAATACAGAATGGGGATATTTTGGTACCTGTTGCAGAAGTTACAACACAATTTTAATTGACATCTTTAAAGTGCCTTGAGATTCTCAGATGAAAGAAGGTGCTAGAGAATTAGATTATACAATGCATTTGCAGATGCTGACTGTCTCAAACAACGATAGTAAATAGCTCATCTGAGACTGAGGTCTAATATTCACCTGTTTTTCCTTTATCATTGCATGACCAAATCAATCCAACAGTGGTTCTGTAACCTCCAACAAGGGAGGAGAAACGCTAAATCTAAAGTATTTATGTGGGGAACATGCCTCTGACCTACACAGCTTGAGACGTTCAGCACAGGAAATACCACCAGATCAATTAAAAAAATAGAAGAAGATTGCAGAATACATGTAGACTTAACTGCTTGTGACATTAGATATAAGCTAGAGTTCTCACAGTCCAGACTTAAAGAAATACCAGATCACAAGACTATGACTACACTACAGATCTTACAGCAGCACAGCTGTCTCAATGCAGCTGCACCGTTGTAATGTCTCCCATACAGCTGCTCTATGCTGACGGGAGAGAGCTCTCCCACCGGCATAACTAACCCATCCTCTGTGAGAGGCAGTAGTCATACACATCAACTTCTAGTTTTCCCTGAGGGTGCTGCACCCTTGCTCTGCCATGAAGCCCCACCACTACTCCACCTCAAGGCCCTGCCCTCCCTCCACCTCTTCCCGCCCCCACCTGCCGCTCATTGCTTTCCACCGTCCCCCAAGCCCCTCCCAGATTAGCTCAGTGGGGGCACCAAACAGCTGTAGCCGGCGGGTGCTGGGCACCCACTATTTATTTCTGTGGGTACTCCAGCCCCAGAGCACCCACGGAAATGGCACATATAGCAGTAGCCATGTCAGCGGCAGAGCATCTCCCACCAACACAGTGCTGTCCACACCGGTGCTTTTGTTGTTGAAACTTATGTTGGTCAAGGGGGTGGTTTTTTTCACACTCCTGACCAACAAAAGTTTTACTGACAAAAGTACTGGTGTATCGAAAGCCTATGTCTAGAGATATCAAGAGGCTCATAAAAGCTCTTCTCACCACATAATGTGAGAAAAGTCTTCAATAGAGTAACTGATCCAGCAGTTACTCTTCTGCAATTCTTAATACAATGATCTTGGGTTCTAAAACAGCCTTGCCTTGTCTCAATAGAGTTATTTTGTGGAAGGTGCTGTTCTGTTTTAGGGCTCAGTCCTGCAAAGGCATGTGCTTAACTCTACTACCATGAGTAGTTCCACTGATTTCAACGGGAAATGTCATGGTAGGAAAGTTAAGCACAGGCATAAGCGTGTGAAGGATTGGTGCCCTAGTTTGAAGAATTCTCATAAGGACTGTGGATAGTGAACTGCTCATGAGGCTTCCTTCAAGCATGAAGGGCCTTAACCCAGCAGAACCAGCATGGTTTCACTGCGAAAAGCCGGCTGGGGAGAGACAGCAAATTTCAGAACAATATTCTGAGTTATTCCCTGGGACTCTCAGCACTGAAATGGACAGGGGACACAGTGGGGAAGGAATGGAACAAAATCAGAGGATCCATGGTCATTACGCCATCCTGTTCCAGTAGCAGTTCCACTGCTACCCTACGCTTGGAAGAGAAGATACTTTTCTGCAGAAAAGCCCAGAACAGAGCCTAACTATTTGGGTTGCATGCTAAAATTAGAAGTAGCCTAAATAGCAGCAACATGGGAACGATTCATTGTTACAAGCAAGGCTCAGTCATTCCAAACATACTGAACAGCCAAATACTTCTTTTCAAAATGTGTTCCTTCCTGAACAACAAAGACTCTGAAAACACATACCTAAATTAGATACCATCTCATGCAACAGTTGGAATTGGTTCCCTCCATTGTTACTGTTGAAATGAAAACTTCTGTTGCAATCTAATAGAACAATTAATGATCATCCACCGAAGCACAGCATGCTATATATGCAACGACAATGGCTTTTAGAGCCTAGGAGCCCTAGTCATAGACTAAGGCCCCATTGTGTTTAGTCCTGTACAAACACAGAACAAAAAAGGACAGCCCCTGTCCCCAAGAGCTTACAATTTGTAGTCTCATCACAGTCTCGATTTATATGAGACAAGCTTCTAGTTTCTTGTCAGGTATCACCCAGCCATGACATATGACAGCAGCATATGTTATTTCCAAGGAGTCACGATGAGCATAGTTTTTATATATTAAAAACAGAGCATACCAAGCTCATGATCACACATATGTACATACACACATCAACAAAGCAGATGTTCAATTGTCACAATGGTAACATTTTTCTGGAACAAAGAATCATTCTTCTACCTTAGCTTCATCTAGATCATAAATGCAGTAGAGTTTCTTTTAACTGACTACCGGTTAATGCTATTACTTCACTTTCTCAATTTTACTCATACAGAACACAAGCATCTAAGCGAACAGTGTAATAATAAGATGAAATCTAACAAGAATGCAACAATGGCATTTCAAATCATCACTGACATTTATTTTACCAGACAGACAAAATTAAACCAAGACAAGGTCAAACCAAGGCTTGCAGAAGCTAATTCTAAAAATACCAACCAGCCTAACACTTCGTACTAAAATAATGCATCAGCATTTCCACTAATTATGAACGTTTACTTTCAGGGCTTTATGGCTCTGCCATAAAAATTCATTCCAGGTTCAATGTCAGCACACAAACTGTCAGCTCAGCGATAGGGCTTCAGATATTTTAACCGTATCTAAA
This sequence comes from Gopherus flavomarginatus, assembly GCF_025201925.1. Classification (NCBI taxonomy): domain Eukaryota; kingdom Metazoa; phylum Chordata; order Testudines; family Testudinidae; genus Gopherus; species Gopherus flavomarginatus. The sequence goes on along the minus strand of NC_066619.1, from coordinate 17,358,350 downwards.
TGTCTTTTCACACTGGCCTGACTCAAGAGGTTTCTATTTACATTAGCAAAGTCTCGCAACTGATTAATTTGTCGTTTTCATCCTCACTTTCGCTGGAAAAAAGAACACATGAATAACCAACCCATTTTACTGTGTTAACATCCTACTTCTTGCTTCCTTTCATAAAAAGATTAAGTTGTTGACAAGGGAACCGCCTGTCGGGAGGGTGGGGGGGAACGGGGACACTCCTTTCCTGGCTGAGCAGAGGGAATATTAGATACCCGCAAGAGACACAGAAGACTGCAAGCAGCTCCCATAGTTACTCAAACGGTTTAATCTCAAGAGGCGGCATTTGAATGGAGTAGTTTGCAGGAAGTGGAGCGAGAACAAAGACTTTGTGAGCAGAAGGAACCGTACTCTTGCTAAAGGGGAAATAATTTTTAGTGCAATCTAATTGCAGAACCAATTTGCTCTCCAGAGGCATCTTGTGAGTAGTCATCCTTAGGCAGGGATGGTTTAGCAGTAGCAAGACACACAGAACCCTCATCATCCTACATCATTGTGAACATGATTATAGGTGTAGCAGCGATGCTCCTGTTATAACAGGACAGAGCAAGCAGGATTTATGATAACAGAACTGCTCCCTCAGAAGTGCTGCCTATAATGCTGGTATTTGTGAAGGCTGTGACTGCAATAGTAAATAACAACAGCCCAGGCTCCAGTTTAATTATAATCTTGACCACAGCCTGAACCAAACATTGTAGCTCTCACTGATGGCACACACCCATCAGGGAGCAGACAGGGCGCCCCAGAACAAGGCTCCTAAGGAGGAAGAGATTCAGGAAGGAAATGATCAAGAAATAAAGTCTTGTACAAAATGCCCCAAAATGAGGCCTTATTATAATGCTCTGAATATTGAAATGGAAAATAATTACCAGGGCAGGAGCTGCTACCTCTTCCTCCTGCTGCTGCCCTGTGTGATGCTGGCCCAGGACCTGAACCGACCTCGGTCTCTGCACCAGCCAGCAGCTCTCCTCCGCCAGACACCCTTCCCCCTCGGTGCCGTGCACGGAATGAAGCAGACAGGGCAGAGCCCGGGAGGCGCACTCCAGAGGGCGGGGCGTTCCTTCTGACTGACAAGTCAACTCAACTAGTGAGAGGTGGTGGATGGATGACGCTCCGCGACTGGGCTCCCGACGCCGCCGGCAGGGAGGTGGGGCTGAGAGAGGAAGGGAGCAGCTGCTGAAGATGCTAATAAGGCCAATAGGGACAGCCAATCAGCGTGCGAGATGAGCAGGGACACGCGGGGGCGGGGGTGTTTTAACCGCGGCTCCATGAAGAACAGACTCAGGGTGGGGGGAAGGCTGGTGGGGCTAGTTGCAAAGAGATGGGAAGGAGGAAAGGGGTGATTATGGGGTGGCTGGGGGACTGAGGTGGTGGCAGGTGGAAATGGGGCAGTGAGTGGGGGGACCTAGGACCTGAAGGGGTGCAGGAGATGTGAGACTAGGGCAGTAGTGTGGAGGGGCCAGGTGCCGATGGGATGGGGTGGGCTGGGCTTTACCCATGTTTCATGCTGAGCTGTGGGTCACGTGCATTGCACTCAAGCTGCACAAGGCCAAATGCGGGGTGCAGAGAGGGACACAGCTGCATGATTCACACAGGGCACTTAGAGCGCAGTGGGATTCCCACCCTCGGGAAGCACACCGCTTTCTTGGTTTCAGGGGGTTTGGTTCTGATGTAAATAATTTTTGATGCTACAAGAGAGAGACCACCACAGTGCATGGCATGTAGGGAACTTCAAGACTAAAGCAAGGGGCATTTGAGAGGTGTGATGCCTCTCCGGGTTCATCCAAACCAAGCCAGTTTTAGACGTAAGTCAGGCTGCATTGGGGTTGCCATACGTCCATATTTATCTGGACATGTCTGGCTTTTTAGTTCTTAAATCACTGTCTGGGAGGAGTTGTTAAATATCTAAAAATGTCCAGGAAAATATGGACATGTGATAACTCTAAGTCCAAAGTCCTGGGGCTGGGGGCACTTCCTGGGGCAGCCCCCAGCACCTGCCTGCAGGCAGGAACCTGCAGTGTGGGCAGCCCCTAGGCACAGAGGTGGAGGGGGTCTCCATGTGCTGCACCGGCTCCCTCCTGCCCAATCAGAGCTGTGGGGGCAGGGCTTGCAGGCGCCAACAGCTGGCAGAAAACCCTCCCGCGCCCCTCCCCGACCCAACCCTAGGAGCCAGAGGGACCTGCCCTGCCGGATGCTTCCTGGGAGCCGCCCCAAGTAAGCACCACAGGGAGTCCCCACTTCACCCCCTGGCAGGTCCCTGTGGCTCTTAGGGTTGGGTTGGGGGGGTGGCGAGGGATCTCTGCACGCTGCTGGCGCCTGCAAGCCTCTCTCCATGGCTCTGGCAGCTCCCATTGGCACTTTTTCTGGCCAGTGGGAGCCATGGAGCTCGCGCTTGTGGCAGGCGCAGCATGTGGTGACCCCTCGGCTGCCCCTAATCCTAGGAGCCAGAGGGCCTGTGGCAGGAGGGGTGAGTAGGCGAGCGGGGTGGGGATGAAGAGGCGAGCGGTGGGCAGCGAGGGTTGAGTAGGTGAGGGGTGAGCACGTGAGTGGGTGGAGGGGGGTGAAAAGGCCAGCGGCAGGCAGCGGGGGGTTGAAGATGTGAGCCAGCAGTGGGTGGGTGGGGGTGAGGAGGTAAGAAGCGGCGAGCCAGCAGCAGGCAGGGGTTCTCAGGGCGAGCATGGGAGTTTCGGGCAGGTGAGTGGCAGGTGGCAAGCGGTGAGTGGGGGACTGAGGTGGGATGCAGCAAGCCAGCAGCAGGCTAGGGGGTGAGGTGGGGTGCGGTGGTGGGGCCGAGAGGGGAGGGGCGGGACCTGGGGCAGAGGGGGGGTGGAGCATGGGGGGAGCAGGGGTGGACTGTGGGCAGGGCCGACACCGCCCTGTGGAGTGTCCTCTTTTTTGAATGTTCAAATATGGTAACCCTAGGCTGCATGTCTGTCACGGAGGTCGCAGAAGTCACAGATTCCGTGACTTTCCACGACCTCCATGACTTCTGCAGCAGCCAGTGTGGCTGACCCCAGGACCAGCTGTTCGTGTGGCCCCGGGACAGCAACACCGGCCACTGCTGGAGTGGCCCCCACAGCCAGGTGCTCGGCAGCCCTTCAGTTAGCTGCACTGCCTGGTGCAGGAGCAGCCCGGGGGCCAGCCCCACCAGCCACTGCTCAGGCAGCCCCGGCCCCAGGGACCATGTGAGCAACAGCTGGTGCTGCGGGCCCCGTGGACAGCCTGAGCAGCAGCCAGGGAGGCTGGCCCCAGGGGCCCCCCAGAGCAGCAGCTCCTGGGGTGCCCCCCAGTTAAGATTGAGCCAGGGGTAGTTATAGTAAAAGTCATGGACAGGTCACGGGCCATGTATTTTTGTTTATTGCCTGTGATCCCTCCATAACTTTTACTAAAAATACCCATGACTAAATCATAGCATTAGATGTAAGCAATGGTTTGGGGGCACAGCTGCCACCTGCATGGGTGCTCCAGGGCAGAAGACATTCCTCCAAGAAACAGCATATTAAATACAGCCTATTGTTAAGTGAATCTTAATCATGGAAGGCCAGGGTCCCATGGCCCAACAAAATTAGACCTATCCCAGGGCATGGAGGAAGAAGGGCTGTGGAGAAGGATGGGACCAGAAATCAAAGAAGTTGGGATTCAGTTGGGGGCTGTTCTCTGTTGCTTGCTTCTGTTTGAATTTAGCATGTCACGGTATTACGCATGAATGAGCTGGGACACATCACAATGCACAGCACAATAGTGAGCTACATAAAAAACACAAGGGTTAGCAAATGACAGAAGCAGGGCTGTAACTAAGACAGGGCGAGAGGGGCAGCTGCCCAGGGTGCAGAGCCAGAGGGAATGCAAAAAAAGGGAGCAGCGCAGGATCGGGCCCAGCACATCAGTGTCCCTTGCAGGATTGGGTCCAGCAGCATCAGCCGGAGTCGATGGACATAGTTTGGGCCAGGGGCGGTTTTGCCCCCCCAAAACAGAGACCCAGCCCAAGAAGGGAGGGTGCCGCACAGAACTACTTCTCCTGCCAGGACACTACCTCCTGAATCCTAGTGAAGCTGGTCAGCTTCCCCTTCTATGTGTGCTGAGTGCCCTGTATGGCCACCATCCTAACAGCAAGTACCTGTAGGGAGCCAGGGGGCAAGGGATGAGGGAAGACAGGTGTGGTGGGGGGGAAGGAAAGGGATAGGGGAATGCGCCAAGGGGAAAGGGATGTGGGGAAGGAGGATACAGGCAGAGGACAGTGGGGAACGGGGTGTGGGAAAGAGAAGGAGATGGAGAATGCGGGGAGGGAAATGGGAGCTGCAGGCAGCATTACCTCAGAGCAGCAGCAGCTGGGGCTCCCCTTTTACGCCAAGCCATTCCGCCCCCAGCACTGGCAGCTCACCTCCAGTGAGGTACCCCTTCTAGCACCCTCCAAATAGCCCTTCAAATACCTCCTGCCGCTCCTCCTCCCTGCACCGTGTCCTCTATTTGGGAACTTGAAATATGGGGTCATTCTTTTCTCACAGCCTTGGTTTCTGGAGCTGGTAGGAGCAAGTCCACCCTGCCAGCAGCCACCTGCTCCCAAGGCCTGGGCTGGGGGCTCGCAAAGCTGAGCACAGAGCGTGGGCTGTGTGACTGCAAGCCCAGCAGCCATGGGGCTGCAGCAGGGCAGTTAAGGGGAGCAAGGAGCGTGGGGAGACTGACCTGGCTGCAATGGCAAGACCCCAGGTGGTGACTGGGGTGTGACCGCACTGCTGAGAGGCAGGTGCCCAAGGGGAATAAGTATTGCGGGGAGCGTCTCATGGCAGCCAGGCTGCATGGGCAGGGGATGGCTCCAGGGTTCCTTCGGGGGCGAGATAAGAGCGTATCTGGGAGACAGCTCAGAGCTGTGTTGCCCACCCTGCCTGCAGAGCACCCCCATGCAGAGGCAGCTTGGTTGAGGAGCAGGGCACGGAGGGCTGCCAGGCAGCCAGCCGGCACCCAGGCTGCCACAGCACAAAGAACCAGGGGCCTGAGTGGGCCGGGTGGCTCCCACCAGCTTCTGATCTGTCAGCTCTTGGCAGGAGGTGATGGTTTTCAAACTAAGGGATGCATCCCCCTAGAAAGGCATGCCCCACAGCTTTGAAAACATCTTTGCTAAATATGAGGCAGAAATCTAGGAGGGGTCACATGACTCCATGTGAAACCCTGTGCATTGCCTCTCGGGGGCACAAATATGATTGCTTGCCCCAGGCTCTAAAATGTTTTGTTACAGCTTTGGACAGAAAGGCAGCATGTGGCAGGCCAAACACTGTGGTAGTAGGGCCCACTGGAGAATCGCAACACAAAACTGCACAGCAGTTCTTCCAGCCCCTTTCACAGAAGAGAAAATATACTTTCCCCTATGCCATAGGGGTGATTGGCTTGAGGGCCAGACACAGTATGAGCCACCACTGCTCAGACCATCTGGAGCCACTTGGTTCTCCTTTTCCTGGGGACTTTTACCTCTCCAGTCTGATGCTGTGCAGCTTTGTTAAAGTTAAAAAATGCAAAGCTATTAATATTGTCATGGTAGCTGTGATGACTCAGATGGGTAGGTATGCGAATAAGCACTGTGTAGTTAAGTGAGGCAGAGTTGCTGTAGTAACAACTGTAATAAATATGTATGCTACAACCCTGTTTAATCAAAGCTCCCTCTTCTCCTAATCATGATTTTGAGCTCTGTTGTGAGTTACATACCCAGCTGCTTCCTCCTTCTCTCCCCTCTATTTACCAATATGGCTTTGATGACCCTGAAACATTTTGGATAAACACAGTATGGAAGATGTAAACCAAAAAAACTTGTTATAGTAACATGAAAGTTCAAGGCTGCATGTCAGGCTAAGACAGCTTGAAGGAGAGAGATTTAAAAACATTTATCCTCAATGGGCATAAATCAATGTAGCTCTATTCATTTCAATGGTGCCATGTCTGAGGATCTGGCCCAATATAAGTGAGGAACATTTGATCATGCACTTGCAACCCCTTCTGACTTGGTATTGTCCACAAACTTTATAAGTGTACTCTCTATGCCATTATCTAAATCATTGAAGATATTGAATAGAACCAGACACAGAACTGATCCCTGTGGGACCCCACTCGATACGCCCTTCCAGCTTACTGTGAATCACTGATGACTACTCTCTGGGAACAGTTTTCCAACCAGTTATGCACCCACCTTCTGGTAGTTTCATTTAGGTCATATTTCCCTAGTTGGTTTATGAGAAGGTCATATGAAACAGTATCAAAAGCTTTACTAAAGTCAAGATATAAACATCTGTCACTTCCTCCCTATCCACAATGCTTGTTACCCTGTCAAAGAAAGCTATTATGTTGGTTTGACATGATTTGTTCTTGACAACTCCATGCTGACTGTTACTTACCACTTTATTATCTTCCAGGTGGAGCAAATTATTAAGCAATCAATATGCACACATTGTCTTTCTGGGTACTGAAGTTAAGCTGACTGGTCTGTAATTCTTGAGTTGTCCTTATTTCCCCTTTTATGGATTGGCACTATATTTTCCCTTTTCCAGTCCTCTGGAATCTCTCCCATCTTCCATGATTTTTCACATATAAATCGGTAATGGCTCAGATATTTCCTCAGCCAGCTCTTTGAGTATTCTAGACTGTATTTTATCAGGCCCTGGTGACTTGAAGACATCTAACTTGTCTAAGTAATTTTTAACTTGTTCTTTCCCTATTTTAGCCTCTGATCACCCATTTTCATTGGCATTCACTGTGTTAGACATCCAATCACTACTGTCCTTTTTGGAGAAAACTGAAAAAAAGTCATTTAGCACTTTTCTGCCATTTCCACATTTTCTGTTATTGTTTCCGTCCCCCCACCCCAATTGAGTAATGGGTCTACCCTCTTCTTCTTCTACCCTCCTCTTGCTTCTAATGTATTTGTAGAATTTTTTTTGTTGCCCTTTATGTCTCTAGCTAGTTTAATCTTGTTTCATGCTTTGGTCTTTCTAATGTTATCCCTGCATACTTCTGTTATTTGTTTATAGTCATTCTTTGTGATTTGGCCTAGTTTCCACTTTTTGAAGAATCCTTTTTGAAGTTTCAGACCATTAAGACAGGGTGGTCTCTTGCCATACTTCCTATCTTTCCTACGCAATGGGATAGTTTGTTCTTGTGCCCTTAATAATGTCTCCTTGAAAAACTGCCTAGTCTCTTGAACTGTTTTTTCCCTTTAGACTTGCTACTCTTGGGATCATAGAATATTAGGGTTGGAAGAGACCTCAGGAGGTCATCTAGTCCAATCCACTGCTAAAAGCAGGGCCAACACCAACTAAATCATCCCAGCCAGGGCTTTGTCAAGCCGGGCCTTAAAAACCTCTAAGGATGGAGATTCCACCTCCTCCCTAGGTAACCCATTCCAGTGCTTCACCACCCTCCTAGTGAAACAGTGTTTCCTAATATCCAACCTAGACCTCCCCCACTGCAACTTGAGACCATTGCTTCTTGTTCTGTCATCTGCCACCACTGAAAACAGCCTCGCTCCATCCTCTTTGGAATCCTCCCTTCAGGTAGTTGAAGGCTGCTATCAAATCCCCCCTCATTCTTCTCTTCTGCAGACTAAATAACCCCAGTTACCTCAGCCTCTCCTCATAAGTTCCAGCCCCCTAAACATTTTCGTTGCCCTCCACTGGACTCTCGAATTTGTCCACATCCCTTCTGTAGTGCGGGGGGATGTGGAAGCAATACTCCAGGTGTGGCCTCACCAGTGTCAAATAGAGGAGAATAATCACTTCCCTCGGTCTCCTGGCAATGCTCCTACTAATACAGCCAATAAATATGCCGTTAGCCTTCTTGGCAATGAGGGCACACTGCTGACTCGTATCCAGTTTCTTGTCCACTGTAACCCCCAGGTCCTTTTCTGCAGAACTGCTGCGTAGCCAGTTGATCCCCAGCTTGTAGCAGTACATGGGATTCTTTCTTCCTAAGTGCAGGACTCTGCACTTGTCCTTGTTGAACCTCATCACATGTTATCTTATCTACCCACTCCTGGAGTTTGCTTAAGTCTGCTTCTTGAAATCCATTATCTTTATTGTGCTGTTTTCCTACTATTCTTTAGAATCACGAACTCTACAATTTCATCACCATGTTCATCTAAGCTGCCTTCCACTTTCAAATTCTCAACAGGTTCCTTCCTGTTTGTCCAATTTAAAACAGCCTCTCCCCTAGTAGCTTTCTCCACCTTCTGAACTAAAAAATTGTCTCCGGTGCATTCCAAGAACTTGGATAATCTGTGCCCTGCTATACTATTATTTTCCCAACAGATGTCTGGGTAGTTGAAGTCCCCCTTCACCATCAAGTCCTGTGTTTTGGATGACTTTTTGTTAGTTGTTTAAAAAAAGCTTCAACCTTGTCTTCTTCCTGGGTAAGTGGTCTGTAGTAGACCCCTACCATGACATCACATTTGTTTTTTTACCCCTTTTATCCTTACCCAGAGACTTTCAACAAGTCTGTCTCCTATTTCCATCTCAATCTCAGTCCAAGTATATACATTTGTAATATATAAGACAAACCTCCTTCCTTTTTCCCCTGCCTGTCCTTCCTGAGCAAACTGTACCCTTCTATACCAATATTCTAGTCATGTGTATTATCCCGCCAAGTGTCATAGTTGTGTTTATTAACTAGCATTTCAAGTTCTTCCTGCTTATTCCCCATACGTCTTGCATTAGTATACAGACAACTAAGATACTGATTTGATTTCCCCCCTACATTCTCTCTTTTCTCTCCCTCATCCCTGCTATAACAGCCCATGCTCCCCCCAGATTCCAACCCTTCTCCCAGGTCTCCATGTTCTTGACTTACCTGTGGGCTTGACTTACCTGTCACCTGCCTCCATCAAACTTAGTTTAAAGCCCTTCTCACTAGGTTAGCCAGTCTGTAGCCAAATATGCTCTTCCCCTTCCTTCCTCCATAGGTATAGTCCATCTCTGCTTAGCAGCCCTTCTTCCTGGAACAGCATCCCGTGGTCCTTCCTGGCCACATGGTCCTCGCAACCAGGCATTCATCTCCAATTAGTGAGATGTGGCAGGTCCGGAGTCTAAAACTCACAGCAAAAACCCTTCATAGAAGAGAGGAGTTAGGGGTGCTGTTTCACTCATATACCGAACGCAGGCTGCACTGGTGATGCCCCACATAACTCATTAAATCATTGCTATCTTTATGTGATTTTCTAAATTGTATATAATGAAAAAAATAGTCCCCCTCTATGGCTTTTGAGCTCACTTTTTGTGCTCAACCCAGCAGCTTATTTTGGCTTCTGTGACGGTGGTGGCATTAGCTTTATTATTGCAAGAGACTTACTGGCCCCTTAGGCATCTTTGGACTCTTTCATCCCAGCTGACCAGACTTCGCAAACCCATATGGTCTTCAGAGGACTAGCCCCTCTCAATTTCACAGCTCATAGATCCATGCTGACAACTTAAAGCCAGAAGGGATCATTAGATCATTTGGGGATTGGTCCTGCTTTGAGCAGGGCGTTGGACTAGATGACCTCCTGAGGTCCCTTCCAACCCTGATATTCTATGATTTCACTAGTGCTTTTTATGTAGCCTGTTCTAAAACTAGGCAAATATCTAGATGAGTTGATGTACCCCTGGAAGACCTCTGTGTAACCCCAGGGATACACACACCCCTGGCTGAGAACCACTGCATTAGATTATCTAATCTGACCTCCTCTATATCAGAAACTCCAGAATTTCGTTGAAGTACCCTGCATTGAACCCAATAACTAATGTCCGACTAAAGCATATCTTCAAAAAAGGCATCCCAGTCTTGATATGAAAACATCCAGAGATGAAGAATCCACCTCTTCCCTTGGTTGTCCATTCCAGTGCTTAATCACCTCACTGTTAGAATTGTGCTCACTAAGGCATTTTCTCTAGCTCTTGAATCATATTTGTGGCTCTTTTCTGTATCCTCTCCCATTTTCCAACATCCGTTTAAAAATATGGATCCCAGAACCAGATGCAATATTCCAGCATCAGGCTCATACTGCAATGCACAGAGGTAAAAGCCATCTCCCTACTGTTCACTTGAGGGCCAGGGATAGAATCCAGGCCTCCTGACTCCCAGTCCCGTTCTCTTTCCAGTAGGCTGCACTACCTCAATATCACAATGATAAATATCCCTCATAACAGAGAGCCTGATGATTTGTACGTACCACCTATATTTAATGTGTTACAGTGAATTTCATATCAGTACCCTGAAGAGCAGAATCTGGCTCACAATCTCTCGCCCCACAGTATTACAGCCAGGCTTCACTCAGAACACAAAGGACAAACCAGAGAAATTTTTAAAATACTACTACTTCTTTACAGCTGTTGAAAAGCTGCAGTAAAAATATAGAAGTGAATAAGAGACTGTTTTTAGTACAGATACATGAACTTTTATCTACATCCAAATCTAAGGAAGATGTCTTACTGTTTAGATATGGGCAGGTGAAAGGACAAACAAGCCATTTTATCTCTGAGCAAAGAACAAACACCAAATGGCGAAAGTTACCATCCTTTGGTAGCAGTCACATCCTTCGCTGTCCCTGCTCAGCCAAATGGGTTGAGGTTTAAGCAGTCCCCTGCTTAGCCCCTTCCTCTGATTTTAAAACCAGCCTAATCATGATAGCTAGAGATGAGGCTAATTTCCCTCCTCATGCATATTGTAAAACTGCAGCAAAAACTGCATGGTAAAGGTGGTAACTGCCTTTGCATTATGTGCCTGAGTTTGACTGCCCTCTGCCCTGTAACGTTGCCAAAACAAAATTACTTTGCTTAAAATGGATCATGTGTGATCTTCTGCCACAGGAGGATTTGCGGGGTTAAATTTGACATGGAGTTCTTGACAGATGAGTGTTTTAAAAAAAAATCAGAGGTATGTTTCACTTTGGTGCAAGTCTCCTAAACTGCTTTTGGCCTGTCACGTCTCAGAACCTGTTTGGTTTACAAGTTTGAATGATTAGTATTGGAAGGAGTGCTGATACCCTCCGCCAATAGCTCAGTGGTTAGGGCACTCCCTGGAAGGTTCCAGCTGCAGGTTCAAATTGATACTTTGCCTGATTCAGAGCAGCAACTTCACCCCACATAAATGCTCTACCCACCAGCCTGTTGGGGGATGTTGCTTGAAGATGTTCCATGCTGTATGAAATACATAAATATTCACTGGGCCAGCAAGAAAATGGGAATGTTATGATAGGCCAGCAGTTAGGGCACTCAGTGGGGAGGTGGAGACCGGCATTCAAGACGCTGCTGTAAATGAGTTAGAGGGAGAATTTGAACCCAGGTTTCTCACCCATGCTAAGCAATGCCTCGACTATTTGGTATAAGGGGGAAGTCCTGCTGCTATCTGTCTTTTGTGCAGGCAGGCATGCTCAGCACACACCTGCAGGCAAGATAGGCAGGGAAGTGCCTAGCTTGAGAATTCTACTGGGGCATAGGTGTGTTAGGCCATGAGTGCGGGGACTGAATTAGATGACCTCTTGAGGTCCCCTCCAGTCCTACAATTCTGTGATTGTAGGTGCCTAGCAGGTTGGTGGTGTCAGGACTTTGGCAGCTCTGCACATAGCCATTGGCAGAAACTTGGGGGATTTTATGAGTGGAAAGAGGTGCCAACGGACTTTAGGCAGCAGCTGAGTGGTGGTTCTGTGAATGCCGGTGATGCCTAAATGTAGGCCTTAGGCACGTAACGGGGCAGTTAGACAATTAAATGCCCCTTGTGAATCCAGCCCTTGGTGTGCTTAATATAACATCTCTTGCCATAAAAGAAGAACAAATATGTAACTTTGATCACTTTGCTTGTTACCTTCAGTTGGAATTTTTGGGGCCCAGCACCTCTTAAAGATCAGGCCCAATCTCCTCATCCACTTCTGGAAAAGCGCCTAGAAGCCAGTGGAAACTGCTGCAATAAAATTAATACTATTAATAATTTGATGATCTGCAGGTAGTAACACCTGGGCTGGAGGGCCTTTTTCCATCCATTGAAGCTATGCAAAGAAAACTTGTTTCTGAGCTAAGTATATGTGATTCTTAGACCCATTAATTTTTACAGCATTAAAAAATGCAGATGGTAGAGAGGGGGATGACTGCCCTCTCCTGTTCATTTGGTATATGATAGCCCATGATTTTCATTCTTTTACTCCACTTGATTGAAGCGGATATTGACAAGAAGATGTGAGGAACTGGGGGGTGGAAAGCATGGGGAAATAGTTTTACTTTGTGTAATGGCCCATCCACTCCCAGCCCCCCCACTGCCAGTTCCTCACATCTTCCTCTCAATTGCTGGAAATGGGCCATTTTCATTACCACTACAAACAGATCTTTTTCTCTCCTGCTGATGATAGCTCACCTTAACTGATCACTTTCCTTATAGTGTGTATGGTAACACCCATTGTTTCATGTTCTCTGTGTGTATATATATATATATATATATATATATATATATATATATATATATATACCTACTGTATTTTCCATTGCATGCATCCGATGAAGTGGGCTGTAGCCCATGAAAGCTTGTGCTCAAATAAATGTGTTAGTCTCTAAGGTGCCACAAGTACTCCTGTTCTTTATAAGCTCAGAAAGTTGACAAGGCTGGGGGCGGGGTTGCTGGAGCAGCAGAAGCCACAATCTCATCTCAGCTCTGGGTGATTCACAGCCTGGTGCAGCCTGAAGAGTGTGTGACAGACTTGGTGGGAGTCAGGGGATGAATTGAGTGAGTACATCCCTGCTATAGCCTCCACCTGCAGGGCTACTACAGAGCCTCTCAGGAAACTAAAGCGGCCCTCTCCTGAAGAGGGATGAACGTAGCCCTGCCCATGTACAGCTGGGTACACTTTGCACAAGTTGTAGTAGTGTCTGCCACTGCTGCCACTTGCTGAACAGATGTGGGGTGTGCTGGCTGCTGAGAGAGCAACCTTTAGAACAGCATAGTGGACAGGACTTACACTCCAGGTATTACTTACAGCTCAGGTTCTTCGTCCAAAAACATCATGTGCCAGCTCTCTGTGTTCTAGGGCAACATTTAAAGACAGATGTTAAACAAACAAACAAAAGCTTTCAAGGTTCTGGCTTTTCCTACTGAGAGCCCCAGGCTGAGCTCTGGACAAGGAGTTATGGTAAAAAAGTTTAGGGACAGATCCATACTGAAAAGAAACTTTCTGGTAGGGATAGTAGTCAGCATCAGCTGCTTCCAGGGAGGTGCAAGAAGCAGTTATGGGATAACCAGCTCCCACAGACAGCTTCTTCCTGACTCCCCTGAGCTAGAGGTGGGCTCGTGCCCTGAAGCACTTGTTTAGAATTGTGCAAACTGGAGCAGCCCCTCGGAAGCAGGGATTATCCACTCCACTGAAGACATCGGGAGAGGAATGCAAACTCAGTTCATTAGAGTCACTTCTTCCATCATTCTGTGCAGCTTCCCTAGACTACATGCTGCAGCTCTCTACATAAGAGCAGCCATACTGGGTCAGACAAAAGGTCTATCTAGCTCAATATCCTGTTTTCTGACAGTGGCCAATACCAGGTGCCTCAGAGGAACGAACAGAACAGGAAATCATCAAGTGATCCATCCCGTCACCCATTCTCAGCTTCTGGCAAACAGAGGCTGGGGACACCACCCCTGCCCATCCTGGCTAATAGCTATTGATGGACCTAGCTTCCATGAACTTATCTAGTTCTTTCTGAACCACATTATAGTCTCTGAACCTTCTAACAGAGCAACTGTCAGCACTCCAGGGGGACATCCCTCTTCTGTTAACTACTGCATACAAAAAGCACAAACACCTACAATGATACTTAGCACTTTTCTACCATTGATGAATTCTCACAATGTCCCTGTGAGCTAGTTATGCAGTTTAGCCCTATGAGGAAACTGCAACAAAGAGGTAAGGGGTTTGTCAAGAGCTACAGAGGGAATCAGTGACAGAGCTGGATTAAAATTCAGAGGGTCTTCACTCCTTGCTGGGGCTCAGACCAATACAGCACATGCTTCTCCCCATAAATAAGGCACTTAACAGCACGGGATGTTTCAAACAGAGTTACTGTGGAAGGGATCACACAGATTTCCTAGATTTTAAGCAGGACTGGAGCCAGTGAATAGTCTAACAGCTGAGTTTCACACAGGAAGATCTTTTTCACTGCCTATTATTATCAGAAAGCTTTGAGACACTCTCACAGAGCTGGGACCAGGCATTTAGGTTTTGTGAAATACAGCAGTTATAAACTCTAGTGTTAATATATGCAGGCTTCTGCTATATGCAAGATCAAGCCATTAGAAGCTACGTTTCCCTTCCTGTTCCAACTTCAGAGGACTCAGATACTGATCCTGTGTCCCACAATGCATCAGAGCACTCACATGTACAAATTAAAATCAATGGAATTACCCTTGTGCTTCAGAAGGTCTGCCAACATGCTTAGAGTAATACGGACATGCTAAAGTGCATTGTTGGATTGGACGCATGGGGTCCAAATCTGCAAGACACAGTGTGCCCTCTTACTTCATTCAGCAGGAGTAGAGCACATTTAGCACCTCACAGGGTCAGAGCTGTGGTTTCTGCTTACTATACACAGGTCTGCTTCAGTTGTATTTCTCATCTCCCAGGTGAGCCCCAATACTGGCCACAGTCTCACCCTTCAGTTCTTCTGCACATCATAAGTGATAAACAAATAAAAGGAAGAAAAATATGTGCATGTGCAGGCCTTTCCCCTTGATAGGGGGTGTTCCTGAGCATCAATTTAAGAAGTTTTCCATGTGGGTTTGGCCTTTGGTTTTCAGTCAAGGCAGTGCAGTAAAAGTCATAACTTACACCAGATCACCAGCAGAGGGCAATCATTCCTCACCTCACATCAGCAGCTGAATTACTTACTGATGGAAAAGTTAAAGCAGCCTAAAATTCGCCACCCGTAATCCCAATCTCAACTGAGACGCATGGTTCCTCTTCCCACCTGTTCAGTGAATGGAAGAAAATTGCCCTTCAGTGCTGACAGTAATATTTCTTATAGCTCACTCAGGCGAGCATGCTCTAGAATGAGGTGTTCCTGCACATCCAGCCTCCCAGACACCTTTCTGATTCAACCGGCCTCCAGCACTCAGGCCTGCCTCAGTGACCCTCTGCCCATAGCTTCAGACATTCTTGTTTCAAATTGATACTGCAGCACGTGCATCCTAATTGCCTACCTGTGCGTCCGGCCCAGGGACAATCCTGTTGCTTGATAAGTAAGGGTTGCGTTTTGAGCAGTTTACAGTAACAGAACACAGATACAGCATTTTCCCATTCTCAGAAAATTTTCAATTGACACTTAGCATGACTGTTGAAGAATATCATTACCTGGCTGTTGTGTGCTAAAAGAATAATATGCACAGTAAATGCAGTGTCACTTGTCAAATACTAACCTGTCTTGCAATGCTCGGG
Organism: Gopherus flavomarginatus; assembly: GCF_025201925.1. Classification (NCBI taxonomy): domain Eukaryota; kingdom Metazoa; phylum Chordata; order Testudines; family Testudinidae; genus Gopherus; species Gopherus flavomarginatus. The sequence goes on along the minus strand of NC_066619.1, from coordinate 17,342,887 downwards.
GTAAGCCCAAATATGAAAACTCCTGTTGAAGCTGGAAAGAGTGTCCAGTGGCAAGGGCCCTACTCTAGGAATTAAGAGACCTGGCTCCAATCTCCTGCTCTGCCACAGACTTTTTACGTGACCTTGGGCAAGTCACTTAGCCTTTCTCTGCCCCATCTGTAAGAGTGGGGATAACAGTACTTCCCACATCCCAGGTGTTGTGAGGATAACTACATTAAAGACTGTCAAGTGCTTTGAGATAGGATTAGAGCCGATACTGTATCAAGATGGTTTTCGAGATTGCCTGAACAACAGAGCTTGATGAAATTTGCTGCTTTGGGTCTTTCTTAGCCTGGAAGGTCTTGCTTAGAATAGAATCTCTCTGGGACAGGGACTAGGTATCCACAGGAATGTGGGAAGCCTCTAGCATGTACCAGATTGCAAATAAGTACTACAGCTACTAAAAAACTGACTCCAACCAAACCTCCAGATCCGAGTGCCCCTAAACTTGGAGTGTGTTTGAAACCCAAATCCAGATACAAATGTTGCAAGTTATAAGATGAACCAAGGCTCCATATCCAGACACTCCTGAAATGTGAGGGGTTCAAAACTGGGCCTGCGTTTTGCTGCCTGAGCCCATGTGTAGTTTCAGTTTGCATTGGGCTCATTTCCCAGATTATCATGTGCAAACTGCGAAATTCAAAGCAGAAAGGGAGTACAACCTGCCACATTCCACCTGGCTGCGGAGAGTGGGGGAGACAATACTTGTCTTTGCTATAGAGGGGTGCAGACTCCCTGAGGCCCCACCTGGGCTCCCTAAGAACCTTGTGATAGTTTCAGGCTGGTAACAAAACATTCCCACAGCTGCAATATGACCAGCCAAGATTTTTAGCCTAGGCTCCTAAGTCCATATTTAGGGACCCAAATAAGTGGGCTGATTTACAATGTGTGCAGCTGGGGGGCTCCATAATTCTGAAAATCTTGGCTACAGTCTTTCTACATACAAACTTCCTACTGAGAACAGTGGGTGTTACCCAGGTGCAAACAGTGCAGGATTAGGCTTTCAAAATGCTTGTTCAGATGTTTTGCTAAAATATGCCCATTCAATCCTTTATCCACTGTAATGGCCTGGTCCAGCATGATGATATTGGCAGGTGTCATTTTCTCTCATGCACCAAAACCAGCTCTTGGCCAGACATGCTATCCAGCAGTTCTTCACTAGGGCTTTAGTGTGACCTCTCCTGGAATATTTTGAAATAGAAAAATAGTTATTGACAGATAGGAAAGTTAGTCGTCGATTTATAGTATGGTTGGGGGCTGAAAGAGCAAAATTATAGATGAAAGAAGAGTCTGGGCACCTCCTTATTGTAAAGATACTGAAACTGGAGGAAGTTCAGGAAAAGGCAACAAAGGTGATCCAGAGGGCTAGAAAACATGAGTCAGAAGGGAAGATTAAGGGCATGATGTATGTGTGCAGTATATATGTGAGCAGGGAGGGACACGGTAACAGGGTACCTGAAAGATGCAAATACCAAGGAAAGAGGCATAGGCGCAATCACCAAGGAAAGAGGCATAGGCGCCAACTCCATGGGTGCTCCGGGGCTGAAGCACCCACAGGGAAAAAATTAGTGGATGCTCTGCACCCACTGGCAGCCAAGCTCCCCTCCCCCCACCCGAGTGTGCCGCATCCCAGCCACTTTGCCTACCTCCCAGTGCTTCCCGCCCAGCCACTGCCAAACAGCTGTTTGCACGCTTGGGGTGGGGGGCGGAGGCACGGGAAGGTGGTATGCTCAGGGGAGGAGGTAGGGAAGAGATGGGGCCGGGGCTTGTGGAAGGGGTTGGAATAGGGGTAGGGAGGGGGCAGAGTTGGGGCAAGGACTTTGGGGAAGGGGGTGGAATGAGGCAAGACAGGGATGGGAAGAGGCAGGGCAGGGGCAGGGCCTCATGGAAGAGGTGGCATGGGGGTGGGGCCGGGGCAAAGTGGGTGTTGAGCACCCACAGAAAACGGGAAGTCGGTGCCTATGGAAAGAGGAATTATTTAGTGTCGTCCATGGGGAAACAATTCCCAGTTATGCGATGAAATTAAGGATGGGAGAATTTTGGCTGACAGTCACTGGAAACTGAGAGGGCTGTGCTCCCAATGGAAACCTCACATAAAAGCAATGGAGTACATGCTGCAAGGAACACTCCTGCATTGGCAGAGAGAGAGACGACAGGAGCTAGCTGGTCTTCCCCAGCTCTGCTTCATGAGAGCTATTCCGTATGGGCAGCGATTAAGATCTGCACTCTGTCTGAACTCTGTAAAGCCACAGGCGAGGAGTAATTTAAATCAATGCTCTCTGCTGTCCCCTCCATATGTTCAATGCATGTCTCTCTGTGAGGATACAGCTTAGTTGCTCAGGGACTCACAGAACGACATTTCCGCATTGTCTCAGACTGAAGCGCAAGTTTGCTTTGGCCCAGCAATGATGTCATGCAAACACGCTGTCATTGCCAGTGCTCTGCAGAGACCCCTGACCCTGCGCTCCATCCTCAGGCACAACTGCCTTTCACTCCCGCGGGAGTGAGGAATGCAGGGTCAGAATGTAGCTGTGCACGCTCAAAGCAAACATTGTAAATAAGAGCCCCACTAGACTGAGTTGGGGGTGGTTGGAGCACGGAGACAGCATTGGCCAGTGGCCAGAGACTGCAAGTCAGTTAGACTTGGGTTCCATGTAGGGTGACCAGATATCTCGATTTTATAGGGACAGTCCCGATTTTGAGGTCTTTTTCTTTTTTATATGGGCTTCTATTACCCCCACCCTCATCCCAATTTTTCACATTTGCAGTCTGGTCACCCTAGTTCCATGGCTCATTTGCCTGCTGATTTGCTGTATGATCTTGAGCAAGTCATCTTCCTCTGCCATTCAGTTACTTCCTCCATAGAAAGTAGGAAATGAAACTACCTCAACCTCTGTAACCCACTGAGATTTCCAGAGGGGATGTACTCAGGATTAAAGGTAGAAGCACCCAGGTTAGTGCAGTAATTGCCTTGTTTTGCTACAGCTGCAGCCTTTACAGTCCAGTATGGCTAAATAGCACAGGATTGATTTCCTTAGGTTTGCTGCTATCACACACACACAAAAAAGATCTATTCCTACTTCCCTGTCCTCCCAGGAAGGACAGATGTAGGTGATTGAATAAGTGAACCATGTAGCATCTCTGAATTGCTTTATGCCTTTTCCCATGGGTGTTCTCTCAAGTTTCATAGACATTTCTGGAGACTAATTTATCCACACACCAGGTATGGCACAAGTGCCCTTGCACTGCCCCAACTCTGCTTAAAAGCCCCAGGCATCTAGGAATGAAAGCGTCATTAATTCTCCATGGCCTGTTCAGTATTGATCACTAGGCTACGACTGCTAACATAGGCGCCAACTCGTAGGCTGATAGGGCTTTCCCAATTCGGCAATGAACACTAGACCACCAGAACTTGTCTGAGACCATTCAACTAATTTTATATGGACTACTGATCAGATGTTGATAGCATTCTTCGGCTCCAGTGTGTACTAGATCTGGATCAGGTGACTTACTGATGGAAAGCTTCGCACTCCACTACCCAATTCTCTGAGTATCCAATGCCCTTGGTCTTATAGGCTTAAGGAAGGAGGAAGAGAGCACAAGCTCAAGAGATATAGACTGAGCTATCAGGCCCCTCCTCCAGAGTTAATAAATCAGATCCCACAAAGGAGCTTTGTGTTTTCAACCAATTTAGTCCATGTAAGTGATTCAAAGAACAGGAGGGAGTGCTGAGTGCAATGCACCTACAGGGTCCCCTGTGGGGAGTGGGGGATGCTGGGGACACTGCACAGTAGCCCGTGCTATGTACTATGCAGGAGTGGGCTGCAAATGGAGAATCATTTTAACCAACTTTGTCTTGTCTACAGCAGTCAGTGCCTTGGTTGTTTGTGCAGAGTGGATGCAAAAAGAAAAAAATCCTCCAAAGGTTAGTGATCAAAACTGGATTTGCCATAAACTTTGAGTTGGAGGGTGAAGGGGAAAGGGAACAAGTGGTGCAAAATAGTGATTGTGTTTTGCCCCTGAAGAAATGGTGCCTGTACGGACTGGCCGACTGGAGTACGTGCATCCCCTATAAGTGTTTCTATTGTTCCTCTTTCTGAGCATGTAGCTTCTCCCAGCACCTGGCGATGGTAATCCCACCAAAATGCGAGGCCCACTCCAACCTGGTGGTCAGCTATGGATTGCTTCAGATAAGGAGGTGTGATTGTAGAACTGCACTAAGAGATATTGACCTTGGATATAAATCTTATTTGGTTTGGCATCTTGCCTAACATGTAGCTCTGTATGGATCACTATACCTGTGTAACCCAGGCTTGCTCGGTGTGGTGCTCTGTCCACTAATGGCACCTAAACCATTTAGAGACGGAGTCTGCTACAGCCTTGGTAGGCAGTAGCGTCTCATACACTAAGCTTCAGTAGATCCCAGGTTTGATCCTACCCGCTGACAACAGGGCCTGTTGGCTTTGCACCAGGCGGAGAAAAATCAAAGTTGTGAGGACTGCAGGCCATTTGTTAACCCTCACTGGCTGAAGAACAGAGATATAACACCACATTTTGTGGCTACAATCTGACCCCAACCCTAACTGCCTCATTCAATAACCTGCTGCTAATTATTGTGATTGTATTGCTGAACCCCAAATCAGTTTCAAGAGCTAGAAAACAATTTTTAATAACTGGATCTGCAGAAGTACTAGCAAGGGGATACATAGTATTTCAAACCCCTTTTCACTGTGTGCTTTCAATGTGTGATCAGGACATCTACAAACTGTCACTTTGTTAGTGGTCCCAAGTCACACAGCTTTGGGATCATGGAAGAGGCCTGATGAGCCCTCACCCCTGTTCAGGAGACCCCCAGCCCCTTTCTTTGAGCTGGGGTTGGCCTTCAAAGGGTCACACTCTCTCCTCCTTGGAGCTGGGCTGTAAGTTAGCAAGCGGCAGGGCCTTAGCCAGCATCATCCTCAGCTGGCCCCTGTTCCCCAGTCAGAGAGTTCCCAGGCTGGCCTTTTCCTGCTTGTGGCTGCCCAGCGGTGAGGGAGGAGGAGAAGCAGCATATAGACTGATCATCTTCCTTAAAGCTCATCCCAACTGGTTGGGTGAGAGGGGAGCCTTGCACCACACTCTCTGCAAGGCTCCTGGCCCGGGCCCTTAAACAGTTACAGGATTTCTTCCCCAAACACCACTTATTCTCATGGCCACATCCTCTCTATTATTATCTTCTAAGTCCTTCTATACACACATACACACACACACAAACAAACTCTGAAAGGGTCATGCCATGTGAAAGGTGGACTAACTCCAAGGCATCTCTGCCCTTCCAGGGCAGATGACCCCAGTCGCAGCTACTAATTATGTCTGCTCATTGTATTGGGTGCAGGAATAAGGGCACAAGGAGTCTTCCTCTCCCCCCTGCAACACGATTGCATCCCTCTGCATTTAGGGATGCACAGGGACTGTTCCCTTCTGGTACTCCTGGAGGAACAAGTCACCCCAAAGTAAGAAGGGAGGTGGTGCCCTGCATTAGCCAGGGTCATGCAGCACATGAACCGAACCTAAAGAACCGAACAGCACATGCACTCCCTCTTGCATGACAGCTGCTGTGGGCGAGATGATGTTTGCTAACAATCAGTTTCCCCTGGGGTGGTCAGTCTCCATGCTGCTCACAGCACAGGACAGTGTGTAAGCTGTGAAGAAGGGTGGTCAGCACAGCTTGGAGCTGGGGAGGGGCACCCAGTGTCCTGAGCACTTTCCCGCAGTTAGACAGGCAGATTACATCTCTTGATGGGCACGAGAGTAGTAAAACCTGCCCAGCCAGTCAAAAACCAGGCAGGTGGCAGCCCTATTTTCTTCTTTTTTGTGAGGCACGTACAACTTCACATATGCCCAGCTTGTAACTAGCAGCCATGCACACCGCAGCTGGCGCCTGGGTCCCCCTCTGCATGTTCAGGAAGCCAGACCCTCACCTGCTGGCTGCCAAAACCACAGCAGCCCCCAGCACCGGGAACCAGGACCTGTCACCCAAGGGTGAGGCTCATCAGCAGTGAGGGGTAAGGTAAGGAGCGGGGTGGGGTAAGGCAGGGGCTGATGGGAGGGGCTCCCTCCAGGGCTGAGGCTTCGGGCAAGGAGCAGGTGTAGGGGCTTCTTGGCCGGGGGGGTGTGGTCAGGTGAACCTCTCCCTCTCGTCCACTCACGCCCCTTCTCTACCTACGCTACATTGATGACATCTTCATCATCTGGACCCATGGGAAGGAGACTCTGGAAAAATTCCACCACGATTTCAACAGCTTCCACCCCACCATCAACCTCAGCCTGGACCAATCTACACGGGAGGTCCACTTTCTTGACACCACAGTGCAAATAAGTGATGGTCACATTAACACCACCCTATATCGAAAACCTACCGACCGCTATGCCTACCTTCATGCCTCCAGCTTCCATCCCGGACACATCACACGATCCATTGTCTACAGCCAAGCACTGAGGTACAACCGCATCTGCTCTAACCCCTCAGACAGAGACCAACACCTACAAAATCTCCACCAAGCATTCTCAAAACTACAATACCCGCATGAGGAAATAAGGAAACAGATCAACAGAGCCAGATGTGTACCCAGAAGCCTCCTATTGCAAGACAAACCCAAGAAAGAAACCAACAGGACTCCACTGGCCATCACATACAGCCCCCAGCTAAAACCCCTCCAACGCATCATCAAGGATCTACAACCCATCCTGGACAATGATCCCACACTTTCACAGGCCTTGGGTGGCAGGCCAGTCCTTGCCCACAGACAACCTGCCAACCTGAAACACATTCTCACCAGTAACTGCACACCGCACCATAATAACTCTAGCTCAGGAACCAATCCATGCAACAAACCTCGATGCCAACTCTGCCCACATATCTACACCAGCGACACCATCACAGGACCTAACCGGATCAGCCACACCATCACTGGTTCATTCACCTGCACATCCACCAATGTAATATACGCCATCATATGCCAGCAATGCCCCTCTGCTATGTACATTGGCCAAACTGGACAGTCTCTATGGAAAAGGATAAATGGACACAAATCAGACATTAGGAATGGCAATATACAAAAACCTGTAGGAGAGCACTTCAACCTCCCTGGCCACATTATAGCAGACCTTAAGGTGGCCATCCTGCAGCAAAAAAACTTCAGGACCAGACTTCAAAGAGAAACTGCTGAGCTTCAGTTCATCTGCAAATTTGACACCATCAGCTCAGGATTGAACAAAGACTGTGAATGGGTTGCCAACTACAGAACCAGTTTCTCCTCTCTTGGTTTTCACACCTCAACTGATAGAACAGGGCCTCCTCCCTGATTGAACTGACCTCGTTATCTCTAGCTTGCTTGCTAGCATATATATACCTGCCCCTGGAAATTTCCACTACATGCATCTGAAGAAGTGGGTATTCACCCACGAAAGCTCATGCTCCAAAACGTCTGTTAGTCTATAAGGTGCCACAGGATTCTTTGCTGCTTTTACAGATCCAGACTAACATGGCTACGCCTCTGATACTCTCCCTACAGACACTTTAAATGACACTCCACAGCCCCCAGGCAGGAAGCATTTTGCAGAGCATAACTTACAGTCTAACCCCTTTTATCCGACGCTCCATTATCCGGCTCTCCATATTAACCGAACCACCACTGCATACAGGTGCAGAAGTGGGAGATCTCCCCTGTAGCCACTAGAGGGCGCTGCAGCCTTGCACTTTCCCATTCTCTAGCTCGGCTGTTCTCAAACTTCATTGCACTGTGACCCCCCCCTCTGACAACAAAAATTACTATGTGACCCCAGGAGGGGGGACCCAAGCCTGAGCCCACCTGAGTCCCACTGCCCCGGGTGGGGGAGCCACAGCCCAAGCCCCATTGTCCTGGGTGGGGAAAGAGTCAAAGCCAAAGCCCAAGGGCTTCAGTCCCAGGCAGGGGGCCTGTAACCTGAGCACCCGGCCCAGGGCTGAAGCCCTCAGGCTTCGGCTTTGGCCAGGGCGGTGGGGCTCTGGCTTCAGCCCTGAGCCCCAGCAACCCCATGAAAACAGGGTTGTGACCCACTTTGGGGTGAGAACCGCTGCTCTAGCTTAGCTGAATCTTTGATGATCGGATCAGGCCCTCGTCCCACTTGGCTCGGATAAATGGGGTTCTGCTGTAGTTGTCAAACAGACTTACAAACAATGCTAGTTTTATTTGTCAGTAGACAGCACACTTTATACTAGCCAGCTACAGACAACACCTAATGCTGATCCTTTTTCAAGAGCCCTCTCCTAGCATCAGTGACCCAGTCTGACCAGTGGGGCTGGCTGAGCAGACGTGTGGTCAGAATAGCTTGTCTCAGACTCTTCTCCATACAGCAATGTTTTGTATGGGAATTACAATCTTTGTGTGGGCTGAGCTGTCGCCTTTCACCCTCCAAGCCAGTAGTTTGGTTATGCGTGCTATGAGTATAAACAAGAATGGCTCAGTGGTTTGAGCAGTGGCTGCTAAAACCCAGGGTTGTGAGTTCAACCCTTCAGGGGGCCATTTAGGGAACTCGGTAAAAGTCTGTCTGGGGATTGGCCCTGCTTTGAGCAGGGGTTGGACTAGATGACCTCCTGAGGTCCCTTCCAGCCCTGATATTCTATGATTCTCCTCTATAGCATTATACTGCAGTGGAACTCAGCAGCAATGTTTTGTTGGGACAGTCACTTGTCAGTACCACGTATAACTGATAAATGCAATTTTTTCTTTGTGTGCCTGTTAAGCAGGGGCAGCTCTAGGGATTTTGCCGCACCAAGCACAGCAGGCAGGCTGCTGTCCACAGCTTGTCTGCGGAGGGTCCGCTGGTCCTGCGGCTTCGGCAGACCCTCTGCAGGCATGCCTGCAGAAAGTCCGAAACCGCGGGACCAGCGGACCTTCCGCAGGCAAGCCGCAGAAGGGAGCCTGCCTGCCACCCTCGCGGCGACCGGCAGAGCGCCCCCCGGGGCTTGGCGTGCTGTTAAGCTAGATAGCACCAAAGCAGTTAACAGTGGTTGTGAGCATGGAATCTTTCAATTTGTAAAAAATAAAAATAAAATAAAAAATTAAGGAATTCTTGTTATATTGTCATTCAAAAGCCTATTTACATCACACACCTGGTGTCAGCTGTCCCATGATGGATCTGATGTTGGGATGAGTGCTGGAGCTGGTGGAATGAGATGTAAAGTGTTCTGTCCTCTTGTCACCTATTCCTCTCTGCACTCAGCTGAAGATTAGTCCCAGCTGGTTTCAACTCCCAGCAGTCTCGGTTCTATTGTTAAACCAGGCTGACAATTTTCATTTTTTTAAAGTTACGTTTATTTTCAGTTCATGTTTTGAGAGAGTGCTGAGCTATATTGTTGAAAGAGCAATAACCACAGTGAAAACAATCTAACAGAGCTGCCATGTACATCCTTGTGATGGAATAGGCATCAATATTGCTGAATCGCAGCCCTGCTCTGTGTGTTTGCCAATGTATTATGTTGTTTGTTACAATGAAGTGTTTTCACCTCTGGTCCAGCTTTACAAGTGAGAAAGATGGCTGGTTGGTAAATGTACCTTTTGGCCACTATGAAAGCTAGAGGGTAGGCTAAGACCACATACAACTTAAAATATCTCTGGTAATTGGCCATATGTGGCCTAATGTTTTTAAGATGTGATTATTTAATAAACCGGCACTGCATTCAGCATGAAATGGCAAGGACTGATCTTTAGGGAGCGTGGAGAGCAGTCACTGCAGCAGTGCAACTCAACTCCAGCTTTTCACCACCATGCCCTTTCTCCTGCACACTGTTTTCAAGGCAGCAAGCTGGCATGTGTTAATTGGCCATTTATAGCTTCATAGGTGGGCTGGGCACAGTGTCAGCTGCTATGCTGGTCCATGCCAAAATGTACAAGACGAGAATGAAGGATCTTTGCTTCTCAAAGGTTTGATGCTTTCAGGAATTGTTTCATGAGATGCTTTTAGCACAGCTGTAAAGCAGAGTCTGTACCCATATGAACCGTAAGACATTTTCATTACACTTGGCACAGGCTGTTAAAAGTCTGTTTTGTGCAGAAAAAGCCTCCTGTTTCAGATAACTTTAATCGGAGATCTCATTATCAGCTGTATGATTAAAAAAAATTCTATTTCCCTCCTGTGGCAGGGCCACCTTACCCCATCTGGTTTCAGGCAGGCTGCTGCCTCAGTTTCCCCTCACTCAGGCTGGCTCTCCCCACCTTCCTAAGAAGGACTCACTGCCACACCCATGTCTCTTTCTAGGCCCAATTTTAGCCTTCGAACACAAAACTTAGGAAAAACATTAGACAAAACCAGCTGCTCTGCCCACCCTGGCTCCAGCTCCCAGAGGCTCACTCAGTGCTGGAAAAGAGGACAGACTCTTCCCACCAGTCCCCCTGAATCAGTGGGTACTGCAGGAGCCCACCTCCCTCCTACTGCACTTCCTCCACCCTTTATAGAAGACACCTGACCCTGTCCCAGCTGGTTGTGATAAACAAACAGGGCTGACAACCCCCAGCCCTTAAAGGGCCAGGCCACCCTGTTCCACCTCCAGAACCAGGAAGTACCAAAATAAATCTTACGTGGAAGTTCGTTCTCATAAGCCTAATTCTGAAGGCTGGAGCAGTTCAGATATGATTCATATAACCATCCAAATCTTCTGGCTAGGTTTTTATACCACATCCATCACAATGGTATTCAAGTATCAGAGGGGTAGCTGTGTTAGTCTTGATCTGTAAAAGCAGCAAAGAATCCTGTGGCACCTTATAGACTAACAGACGTTTTGGAGCATGAGCTTTCGTGGGTGAATACCCACTTCGTCGGATGCATTCACCCACAAAAGCTCATGCTCCAAAATGTCTGTTAGTCTATAACGTGCCACAGGACTCTTTGCTGCTTTTAATGGTATTCAAGTGAACACACACAGGCAGTGTTATGTTCTTCATTTCCCCATAATGTGAACGGTGAACGGTACTTAAGAGAACAGTAAGTGAAGTTAAAATAGCAGACTTTACATTTCATTGTGAAGGCACTGAACTCCTTGTTCATTCTGACCTCTTCCAGAAGTCAGTTCAACAGTACGGAGCCAGTTGTGCCAGAAATCTGCCTCCTGTGTAATTTTTGGATGCTTAAACCAAATGAATCAAAAAGCCAGCACCTTAGAGAGTCCCCATAAACACACTTCTGTGGTAGCACAGTATAGATATAAGAAACGATTGACATTTAGAACATGAGCTTCTTGGAAACTGGACCATCTTTCCCTTTTATTTTATAAAGCACTAAACTCCACCAATCCTTATATTATCAGATTTGTAGGTAATCCTGCCCTTTTCTGCCTAGAGTGAGAATATTCAGACACTATGCGATGGGGTCATTTAGTAACTTCTGAGGCAGTGTAGAAAACAATAAGTAGACTCTTCAAAGCATGCTTTGAACCATGGTGTTCACCCTGAAATTTTCTGGGTGCAGCTCTTCATTGGTGTAACAATGAGGTATTAAAGTGACATATTTCAAAGTTGTTCTTACGGGGTATCTGTCCAAAGCATAAACAATTTATGCAGATTTAGTAAAAAGTCATCCTTATTTTCAATGCAGGCTTAACCAGAGTCACACTCAACCTTTCACGGATCCCTTTAGACCAGCCTGTCCTGCCATAATGCATAAGCTCTAGCAAACAAGGGTCTTTTCAGACAAAATTTTGCTTATTTGAATAAGCAAAAATTCTAGCCTTTCAGTTTAACAAAGTGAATATTATAAATAGTGATTCCACCGTCCACAGTTTCCAGCATGTAATTGTCAAGGCTGATTCCCCACTCTGGCACTTCAAGTGCAGAAGGTGACGGCCTGCAAGGAATACTGGCCACTCCAGGCTTTTATTAAACTCCCAAGGTTACAGCTTTTTTCTGACCTTGGATGGGTAGATGCTGCCACCACCCAAGTGCAAAAACCCCATTTCTGGAACCCAGGAAGGCACACTTGGGAATTTCTTCCAGTGGGGTACCCTCAAGCCCTTTCACCCCCCCTCTGGGGAAGAGGGGAGAAAGAAAACAAAGGAAATCAGCTGTTGCCACCAGCTAATTAAACAACATGTGCACAAACCTCTTAGGGACACAAAAATCTAATTCTGTTCTTAAAAAAGGTACATTTTATTAAAAACAAAAAGAAAATACATCTGGAACTTAGGCTTTGTGCTAGGGTTAAAAAGAATTACAAGGATTAAGCATCAAGATAGCTTCTTGACGTCCAGCTTAAAGGTTACAAGCAAAGCAAAAGCATTTGGGGTTAGCACAAGAGGAGTCCACAAGCCATAAAGAAATAAAAGAGATAAACCTAATTGCATCTTCCTAGACATTTCCTGATCTACTTACATATCTGGGGTTCCAAATGAGTAGTTTCTAGGTTTGATTTGATGATTTTCTATACCTGACCCAAAGCTTTTTACAGCATAGTTTTAGCCCTGTCTCACCTCTGTCCCCTCTCTCAGGAGAGCAACAGAGACAGACAGACAAAGGGAAAGTTCCCCCCCAAAAAATTTTAAAAGTTCTAGCCTTCCCATTGGCTCTTTTGGTCAGGTGCCCACTCCTTTCCTTTTACCTATGCAGGGAGACTTTTTAACCCTTTGCAGGTAAAGCAAGTAGAGAACTACTATCAAGAGGGATTCTACAGCTCACTGGCTGGCTGGCTGTCCACAAAAGGGAGCTACCCCCACTCATTTATCACAGTAATTAATGTAATTTTGTGGTCACTGTCTTCACAAAAATCTAAGATGCCTGCAGTTTGAGATTACTAGATTCACCAGAATTTTGTATTGTTTTAAAAAAAAAAAATCAAACGGTCTCTGAAAATGGGAGAGAATTTTACATGAATAAACACCACATGGTATATTGGTGCCCTTTTGAGCTCCCATTACAATCAGAGAAACCTGGATCACGTCATTAATTATAGTAACAGGGCAACCACTTCCTGAGCATTCCCTCATGGCCAGAGCTTGCTCTGTAGGCATCCTGCCTCAGTTTACCCTCTTTAGGACTCCTTAAATAAACTCAACCAGTGCAGAGTCCTTAAAACATTCCCCTTCTAGATCAAATTTATTTATAGAATTTTAAAACAAACTCACTCCTGGGGCTTCTCCCCTGTCTGGTTCTTCCCTGATTTTTGCAGGCCACTCTCAGCCCTACCTGTTTGAAGCCTTTTCTTCTTGGTGTCTCAAACTCACTCCTCAGTCACTTTGCTTTGCCACCATTTCCTCTTTTATAAGGCCCAGGTGCCTTCCCTTGAACTCAACTGGGCAGCAGGTAATCAATCCCAGCTGCGCTGTTCCCCCCTGCCCCTCATTCCTTCTCCAAGGGCCCAGTCACACTGTGATACTGCTCATAAGCAGCATTGTACAGTATTCCTATTGCAGATTCCAAAAGGTTCTGTTGCTTTGAAGTTGCTTAAATATAGATTTGTCTTAGATGAAAACTGACATTATAAATCATCACCAATAGTGTGATTGACAACAATCCTGTTTATAATACCACTTGCCATAGCTCTGTTCAAGGGCTCCATAGTGGCCTGTATAGGAAATAGTTACTAGGGTGCCCACACAATCATATTAAAAAGTAGGGTTTAAGTACATCTTTTGCATAACTTCAATGCTAGCGCTAGAATAGCCCACTTAATGCAGTTCTGCGATGGGGCCAAGACTCTTTAAACAGAATTGCAACAAAAATGGAATTCCTACAGGTTAAAAATTTGAAAGTAGATCATGAACAATACTAGGGATGACTGCAGAATTCCTCTACACAGTATTTACAGAGATCTGAGATTGTCAGCATCCATTCTGGAGGTAAGGACCTGATGAACAACCATTCTCTAGCTGGGTAGCGAGTTATCCTCCTACAATGAAAAGTAATTTTTTCTAAAGATTTCAGATATTCCTTGCAACTTTTGGATACACAAGGCTGTAATGTACAGGAGATCAGAATTGAGTTAGGCCACAGGGAGTAGCGATGCTGCTTATTCTTTTAAATAAAAAAATAAATGTTGTTCACAAAATGATTTCCACCATAAATATCATTTCAGATAGAAGTAGAAGTAATTTATAAATTATAAAGTCTATGTCATCAATCAGGGGACTGAACCAATGCCATGTGATTTAAGTGGCCAATCACGAATCATTAATAATGGTGACGCGTATTGTGCCAATAACCCATAGCGTAAAATGCATGCACTAAAATGATTCAAACAATTATGAAAAGAGCATAGTTGTACAAATCACTACAGACCTGGTTGTGAATAGAAAAAAGGTCTAAAATAGTCAGATAAACTATTCTTCCAAATAGGTCACTTTGCCGTGGGTCTGACCATTAAGCTGATACATTGTATTCTATTGCAACAACTGCTCTATGGAACAAAAATTACCTAAGTGCAAATGTCTGTGAATCAGAACAACTCTGACCTCTTTCATTAGACTGAGTAGCATGAATGACCATGAAAACCCCAGCAAATAAAAAGTCAGAAGCACCAAGGTAATATCAAGAGCAGGATGAATGTCACAGCTCAGTGACATTAAACTATGGATGAAATGCAACAGTAACTAAAATGAGAAGTTTGGTTAGATCTCATCTAGTAGAAAATAACCAAGTTGCCTCCTTATAAAACTTCAAGAAGTATTCATGATAATTTACTGAATGAATTTCAAACCAAGTTCTGTTTTCAATAACATCTCACTCCATATCACGAAAAGAAAAATGACGGAACATTGTCAAGCAGGGAAGAATCAGACCTTAACTTTTATTATAGTTACATACATGAGAAAAAATCTGGTGTGTCATTGGCTGAAACAACTTTGTAACAAGTAGAGATGTTTCCATTGTTTACCTCCTTACAGGTCGATAATACTGACATTTGGAACAATGTTAACTGATCAGATCACAAATCAAAATGGAAAATCCTGAGTAGCTGCAATGAGCTACATGAAAATCTATTATTTACTTCTTTGAGGCTTCTATTTCTAACCCTCAAACTTCACCTCCCCATTAAAATGCTACTTCCAAAGGAAAAACTGATAAACTTTTGACATTCATCACCACAGTGAAAAGAGTCCCAGATATTTCTGATGAAGACATTCAGATTGTATGTAGCAACAAATATAAAATGGCTTCTTGTTTCAGTGAACTTGAAGATTTATTGTCCCTCAGGGAAAATACTGACATTGTTTGATCAATATTAACTTCTCAGGTCAGTAAATATGGAGGTTTAACAGAACAGAAGTAAATATTTGCTTGTTCTATCAAGATACAATGTTAAGAGTCGCTTCCCGCACTACTTGTTTGATCCTACAATCTTACTCGCTCTGTTGTGTCCCAAAAGTTTTCCTCTCATTTGGGCCTCCAGCTGCAAGGTTTGTGCATCTCCTGCTAGATATTGGGCACGCTCAACTCCTGACTTCAGTGGCAACTGAGGGCACTCAGCCTATTGCAGGACTGAACCCAGGCAGGGTTTATATTCACACGTATTATATACTCTTTTCTGGCGGCTAAGGAGGTGGGATATGGATACCACAAATGTTGGGTGCTATGAATAATGTTTCAGGACCTCATGGCTTGCTGAAAGGTATACTAATAAACTGAACAAGGGTGACAAGTCATACGCTCACTGGGCCAAATTCACCCGGCATAAACAGGAGCAGCTCGACTGGAGACACATCTCCAGACTGTTTCAGTCTGAATTTGGCTCATCATGAGTAAATGCGCTGAGCTTCCGTTGAGGTATATAAATAATTTTTTACACACTTTAAGTGATCTCTTCCTGTCCCTCCCTTATTTCTCCTTCAAGGACAATGTGCTGACATTTAAAAGTAGGGCACCCAAACGTTCAGCTCCAAGAACCAGGACATAGCCCTTCTCGCTGCTGGATGTTTGGGTGGTCACTTTCTTTGCATTCCAGGTGCCTTTTACCTCTGAACTAGGTTTCCCCTGCCTCACAATCTGTTCAGCTGACAGCCTGAACTGGGCTACTAAGCAACTAGAGTAACAATATTTAAAGCAGCTTAAGTACAGTAAATTCTTAACAGTAAGAACGAGCAAGTTATTCAGCTCTTAAACACATAGCACAAGTTGTCATAAAGCTGAACCTGTCCCTAAATCCTGATTCCACCAATACTAGAAATGTTGGTTAGTAATATTAAATTCTGCATTAGTTAGTCTTTCATCCAATCCTCATAAGATTTTCCTTCACATCTCACAATATTTAATAGATTATTTTTCAAAAGGGTAAAAATAATTTGTAATGTGACAGTAGTGACATATGAACCCTCAGTAGTTTATCTTTTCACAAACAAAAGTAATGCCGTCATGCTGGAAAACAAAATGGCAGGATGACAAGAATAATACATATATTTTTTAAAACACTTACTATTTACATATTTTCCATTTTTTAAAATTTGATCTGGCTGATTAAATATACGTATATAACATTTATTCAATATACAAATTCTAGTTAGCTGATTAGTTATTAAGGTGCTCAGAAGTGTGGATGAAAACAGAACCTACAATAGATCAGTTGTGGTTATACTTATTTACAAAGTAGCGTTGTTTTTCTACTGACTTAGTAACCGTCCAAGGAAGCTGAAAGCAAAGGGCCTTGGAAAGATCTGAATATTTCTTCATATCTGAAGTGTATATACTTCATATATACACACTGTATATATACATATATATAGTGTAAGAATCGAATACCACCAGTAAGGGGATCACCTTTCCTTGCTGGTCGGTCCCTATTGTGCAGCCTGCACAGAGGACCACCTCCAACAGCCAAACCCCTGGTTTAAAGTGACCACTTGAACGTATCTTGAAAGTTTCCAGTATGATTTTGTTCAAATTTTAGCCAAAGACCACCAATTTCTGTTAGAAAAATGATACAACAATACTCAGCACTTATATAGTACTGTGGCTATTCAAAGCACTTTACAAGCTTTGGCTAATTTACCTGCCCAACATCTATTTGAGCAAGGTATTATACCTATTTTGCAGATGGGAAATTTGTAATGAGACATTAAGTGACTTGCTTAAGGCTACATAGCAAGTAAGTGGAAGAGCCAGGATCATAACTCAGTACTCCTGAATTTCCAATTCTCTCCTCCCTTGCAGACCACACTGCCAGTATTTGCTGGTCCTTTCAGCAGTTGCTTAAGACAGGTTTCGCTGCATTATGTTTTTTTAATTCATCCACCCATAGTTATGGTGCTGGATCATCTAAAAATGGCAGACTTCAGATCCACATCTAGACTGCAAAAGGAAAGACTTGTTTATGTGAGGAACCAGATTAGAAGAATGTGCTTATTAGTGAAAATTCTCTCTCTCAATGAGACAAACAAAATGACCCATACACTGTGGGTCAAATTCTTTCCCCATTAATATTGCAGCCTCATTTTCTGTCCTGATGGCCAAATTCTGCCCTTAGTTACATTCTTCCAACCCCTATTTCCTGATTAAAGGCAGAATTTGGTCAAAGCTGTATATAGGACTAATTACTGAAAGAGATGCCCTTACATTACTCCTTTCTGTATAGACAATACTCAGATGAGTTCATCAAAGAAGCCCTCAGGTTCAACGTGTTTTGAACCTGCCAAACCAGGGGAGCATCTGACCATAATGAAGGGACTCCCCTTCATCCTTATTCCTTTAAGATATTATATATAAAAAAGGAAGTTGATTCAACTTCTGTTTGTAAACTTGTACAGTCATCTCTCCATTGTACATTGAAGTACCAAATAGGTCCCAGAAGTTACAAGGCAAGATTGTTAAGGCAGCATAAGAAACTCAATATTTCATTCACACCTCTTGATTCCTTTAAGTGTATTTCTAAGGCATCAAAAGGGGTTCCTGGTTTGTGCTCACCTTTTAATAAAAAGGCATTCATTATAGTGTAAGAAACTGACATGTTCAATAACAGATCAAACCTTAATTACTCTTCACCGTAGGGTAATTGATGCATTATCAAAGACTTACAAAGAGATTAGCAGTGAATATCAGACATTGTTTCTTTACCACCTCTCTTTCTGAAACACCTCTGTTTGTACAATCTCATTAGGGTGTTCTGAAATACAAGCTCCATTGATATCATTGAGCTTATTGTCTGGGAGATCCTCAGGTTTCGTGCAAAGTTTCAGCGCCCTAGAGATGAAGACATCCAAGTCAAACTGAGCGTCTGTTTCACTGTTTACATCCTTGGATTCTTTATGATGCTGGTGAGGAGAAGAGAGCAGACTCTGTTCTTGAAGCTCTGGAAGAGGACTAGGGCATTCAAGCCCTGACTGTGTGCTCTTTACCCATTGAGCTATCTCTAGAAAGAGGTTAGATGGTTCTTCTTCCAGTGATAACTCTGCAGTGGGTGCTATAGTTGCTGTTTTCCAGTGCGACAAGTCTAAGATAAGTTTGGGCTCTGAGTAATGATGTGGTTTATTGTCTCTCCAGAGCAGTTTGTCCAAGTAGGAAGGTGACCCCACTTTGTAATCACATGATTTCCCATAATCAATATCAAACATTCGATCCATTGAGGAATGTGATTGCTCCAAGAATCTCTCTGAGCTGCTTTGAGAATATTTGCGTGGATCAACTTGTGCTTCTTCAGCAATGGAGTCAGATCCTGCGCGTGGGTCCCGTTGTACCTCATCTATATCATGGTATTTGTCATGTCGCCACTCCAAATCAGAAGAGAGACTTACTTGATACCTGGGAAAGACATTCTGTGATTAGATGGACAATTGTTGGCTTTGTTCTTAAGTAGGAGGAGTGTTTAAATAGATGTTCCCACTACTGCTGCGGCTTTTACCTTTCCTACGCTAAAGTACCTTTTATCCAAAAATTTCAGGGGTCCAAACCTGAAAGGTATTTAGGCACCTAACTCCCATTGATTGCAATGTGTTTTACAAAGTGGAATTAATTATACCTTCAAAAGCTATTGTGAAATAAATACATTTTACATATGTGTTAAAGGCAGAGGGTTTAAGTGATTTGCCCAAGCTTATACATGCAAGCAGGGGCAAAGATGGGAATAGAAACTAGTAGACCAAACATCCAGTAATTCATCTAACCACTAGACATATTCTCTCGCCCTAGAACATTAGACTCTTGGGCCAAAATTAGTGAGCTTTGGGGCTCTACCTAGAAACACCTTTAAAAGACTTGTTTTTCAGAGGGCAGGTGTACTTTCTGAAAATCAGATTCCTTTACGGTGGGTCCAAATATCACTAATGACTTTTTAAAATCTTGCCTTGTGTTCCGAAATATTCTTCCCTATATCAAAGATCTCCAGGCAACTAGGAGAACAGTCAGAGCCACTGCTTTAATGTGTCATACCAGGAACTATAAAAGCAAAGGGATAAGAGAGTGACAAACTGACCCTGAGATATTGATTTGCTGCTTCAATGACCATAACTGACAAGGATCTAGTATATGCAGGTTTACACTGAAAGCATGATTAGTGAGGCTCCCAAAATTACTCCTTACTTAGCTTAGCTTGTTTGCCCCCAGATGCTTGTTCACTCAGGCAGGGAAATTAATAACGTTGAACAGGACGGATTTTTAAAATTTTTATTTTTTAGTGATGGTGAAATGTGGTGAATTGACAGTTCTGGAGACTTGACGCCCGACCTGATATGACGCCTGGAAGGAGCAGCTGTGGGGATGTGAGTAGAGTTAGGTCTCTCTGGCCTATTCTGTCATTGACCTCTCTGCTTCGACTGCCAACAGAGCTGCCAGTTAGCAAATGTTTTTTGTGATAAAGGACACCTGTTCACTGGGAACGGAACCAAGACAACCGAATTCATTTCACGCAGGCTGCTGAACTGTATCAGATGGTAACAATTCTTAGTCACTATCCACCTGCTGTGGATTTGAATGTGCAGCCTGGATTTCAAAGGTTCCATAGCACAGTAAAAATCCTCTGAGCCAACCAGGCTCCCCAGGAAGGAAGGAGTTAAAACTGAAACATACATTTACCTTCTCACACCTCCTCACAATTCATAGCCTCTGTCATTAAAAGTCATCATTTGCCAAGAATTGCCAAAAAGTAGTAGCTGATATACCACAGTTATTTCATACTCAACATATATGCAAATTGAATATAATTAACTTAGGTTTAAACAGAGACTGGGAATGGTTGGGCCATTACACTAATTGAATCTATTTCCCTATGTTAAGTTCTCCTCACGCCTTCTATGGGGCATCTCAATTATCACTTCAAAGGTTTTTTTTCCTCTTGCTGACGACAGCTCATCTCAATTGATTGGACTCTTCCAGTTGGTATGCATATTTGCACCTTTTCATGTTCTCTGTATGTATAAATATCTCCTGTCCGTGTGTTCCATTCTATGCATACGATGAAGTGAGCTGTAGCTCACGAAAGCTTATGCTGAAATAAATTTGTTAGTCGCTAAGGTGCCACAAGTACTCCTGTTCTTTTTGAGAACTTCCAGTATCTCGGATAGCGCTACATGGAAACTCTAGGCAAAGACTGACTTTTTAATGGCAACTTTTAAATTACACGGTTACTAACTAAAAATCACTGATGTATTAAAAGACCAGCTTCCTGAGCACAATAAAACTATCCACCTGGTGTGTCACTTGTCCATTTTTTAAAACAAATATATCTTATTTATTTTCAGTCCAAAGCGTCACAAGTCAAAGCTAGCAGCACTTTTTAAACAGCAGAAACAATGAAAGAAGGTATTCAAACAGCTGCTGTCTCATAAGCAAATGCCTTTTTTAGAAAAGATGACATTTCGAAAGATCCTTGTAATTCATTCAATTGTCTTGTTCATCTCATCTATTTTTATTTCCCTCAAGACAGGAATGGAAGGGAAATTATGTCTCAGGAGGAAATCACATCAGTGATGGCTTACAAGTCTGAGCCCCACTTAGATAGCTTTCAGAGCCTCAAAATATAAAAGTGTTAATAATAGCCAAAGGATTGAGACATCATTTGCCTTGACAAACTTTTACTCCTGGAGAAAGTGTGTCTATGAAACTCCATGAAGAGATCATAAATCTTTGAGACACTCAGCAGCTTAATAGCACTACTTTGCAAAGCTGCAGTCACTATATCAGGAACTGCTAATGGAAGGCCTACAGACCCCAGTCGTCAGCGGATGGGATCAAACATGGGGCCTCTGGAGTTTAGTGCCTGAGCCTCTACTGCATGAGCTAAAAGCCAACTGGCTGTTAGCTAAGGCTGTAGAGCAAACTCATTTTATCTCTCTCTCTAAGTGGTCTCGGTGCCACTAGACGGGACAGAACACCACATCCAGCAGGTGTGTGGGTTACACTAATACACATGGTGAATCTTCTCCAAGCTGTAGGATTCCTCCTTGGAAATACAGGCTGTACACGGAATATCCAGTAGGGACAGAATTTCACAACTTGGTTCAAAGAAAATGTGTTGCTGGATATATAGAGAAACAGAAAGATGCTCAGCAGCAGAATTGTTTAAACATGGTTATTGCTGGTAGGGTTCTGACCTTTGTCAACAGGGTTGATTTGTCTGAGAACCATGTCAGAACCATGACAAAGCTATGCTAATGACTGCCTAGGAGGATCATCTGCAGGCATGGTTCTCAGAATGAAATATCCCTCACCTTATGGTTAGAAGAAGCCCTGCTCAAACCGTGTTAGCTATAACTGTGTTAAAATATAATGGAGAAATAAAATAATGTAAAACACAGACCAGAATCCCATTCCCAACGTGGCTATGACAATGCTGAGTGCACTTATCAGCCGAAGCTGAGATGATAAAGTTATAATTGTACACTACAAACAGAATAGATACTTTCACTATGCAGGTCAAAAGATCTAAATTATTTTGCATATTATTATGATGTCTTCATAGTTTGTTTGGTTTTCCATACAAACAGCGACTGATTCACCTGAACAATCTACATTAAAATGGGATGGCAGCAGCTATCTTAAGTCTGTGTGTTCTGCAGAAAAGTAACTGATAAAGATGATTTTGTGGCTGATGGGCATTCATAAATTTATGGATTACAAGCCTAGAGGAGAGCATGGCAACATCTAGTCTGACCCCCTGCATAACACAAGCCAATGGACTCCCCTGAATTCATTTCTGTTTCATTAAGAGCATGTCTTTTAAAAAAAAATCCAATTTTGATTTAAAGATTTCCAGTGATGGAGAATCCACCACAAACCTTGGTAAATTGTTGCAATGTTTCATTACAGACATTGTTAAAAATTTGCACCTTCATTTGTCTAGCTCAGCTCAGGCCATTGGATCTTTTATACCTTTTGGACTGAAGAGCTAATAGCAAATTTCTGTTGCCCATATAAGGTACTTACTGACTGTAATTGAGTCACACATTAGCCTTGTCTTTGTTAAACTAGACAGATTGAGCTCCTTGAGTCTTTCACTATAAAGCAGGTTTTCTAACCCTCTAATCATTCCTGTGGTTCTTCTCTGAACTGTTTTCAATTTATCAACATCCTTCCTGAATTGTGGACATGAGAACGGGACACAGTATTCCAGTGCCAAATGCAGCGGTTAAATAACCTACTTGATATTCTCCTGTTTTTACATCCACATTAGTCCTTCTGGCCACAGCACCGCAGTGGGAAATCATGTTCAGCAGATTGGCTGCATGACTCCAAGTCATTTTCAGAGTCACTGCTTTTCAGCACAGAGGCTCCCATACTATAAGTATGGCCTACATTCTTTATTCCTGGATGTAGTACTTTCAATTTGGCCAGTATCATTAGCACCCTTGTGGCTGAGCAGCATGGGGTAGTGCTCAGAAGGAGAGATGGGATTTGGCAACCTTTCTGTGATGTCTGGATGTAGGCTCCAAGCAGGCAGCACACCTCCCGGGACATCATGTCAGGTCAGCAGCTGGATGCCTCCATCTATCTTACAGTATCCTATCTTAACTATCTTAACCCTCCTTTCATTCTTTATTAATCCAGTCCCGTATCAGTCATTCCCTTAGTTTGCCTTGGATTGACTTGCATCTGGTATGTTCTTAGAGAGCCTGTTTCTGTCTAGAGAAGTCATGGAAGCTCCTTCACTGGAGGTTTCCAAAAGGAGGCTGGATAGCCATCTGTCTCGGATGGTTCAAACACAACAAACCCTGTATCTTGGCAGGGGGTTAGACTAGATGACCCTTTTAGCCTTATCGTTCTATGAGCCAATCATAAGAGCAGTGTAGGTCCTCTCTGCACTGTGTGAAGTAAATAGATGTGTACAGATCATGTTTTGGAGCAATTAGACAAAATGGATATTTACATGCATTGGAACTGATCTGGACATACAAGCCAATAAGGCTGAAAGAGCCTTGAAAGCTCCATAATCACAGAGGCAACCAGATTTTTTTTAAGGAGATATCCCGCCCAGCCACTCCTAGTGCCTCTAGAGTGTTAGATGGTGCTCAGTATCTGCTCCTTTCCTAGGAGTGGAACGTGAAACTGCATGAAAAAGGAGCTCTTTGGGAGTATGCCCAGTAAATCTCCCAATGCGCTCAAAGACGAACCTTATTCCCAGGTACATTTTTAGTTTCTTAAAAACATGGTCCCTATACGAGGCTCAGACCTCTCCACCCCTCCCTTCCACCCATCTGTGGCAACGAGGGAGATTTATCCTAGCCACAGAGCTACAGTAACTCAGTCAGACTGCACAGCCCAGCCCAGCCCTAGGAGGGGGGATGAAGTGTCCCAAACACGGAGAGATGCAAAGCACAGATGGGGAGAGCACCACATTTCATACCTGCAAAACTGGGAGCTTGTTGCCATTTTAGGAGTTCTGCAGCAAACCAGCCTTTCAGCTTCTCCATTGGCTAGGTCAGGCTACAACAGACCCAGTATCTGTGGCCTTATGCAGCTTGAAAGGTGCAGATATAGTGTTCTTAATCAGACCTTTAATGGTCCGAAAGGGTACCAGAATGAGTATAATAGCATTTGGATCAAGAAATAGAAAATAGAGAAAAGAAGCCAAATTCTTCTCATTTAAACAGATGCAACTCAGCTAAAGTCAATGTAATTCCACTCATATAACTGAGAGCAGAATACAGCCCAGTAATTTATATGCCCAGTGAAAACTTGGTCCCACTGGAAATCAATGACAAAACTCTCATTGACTTTAGTGGGACCAGATTTGAGTTAGAATGGTTAGCTGCCTAATAAAAGATCAGTGTCCTTCCTGGTTTTAAAGCATGTATTGCTGATTCGTATAACGATGGATCAGAGAAATTCCAAATGAAGTCAATGGGTTTTGCCTGAGTAAGGAATTCATGACTGCCTAGCCTGTTAAGCCATGGATACTGCACCTGTCCCAGGTGGACATCTGGCTCTGGTTGGCTTCCATCAGTAAAATATCATCAATCTCATCCTCAATCCGAAATGGATGCTGAGAAATTGGTTCATCTTCAGGGCAGGAGTATGGGCTCATGTAAGGATGCTGCAAACCCATCTCTGCAGTCAATCGATCCCTGGGGTTAAATGTCAGGATCTTCTCCAGAAAATCAATAGCTGTGTACCACAGAGAAACAGGTTCATTAATTCCCCAAAAGCAAAACTGATTTTATTAACAGAAAAACAGGCTCCAGAATCCATACAGACCCATCTGTTTGATGTTAATCATCATTAAAATAAGAGCAGAATTAAAGGTTAAGTCCTATGTACATCTAACACAGAGGCATATTTGTTCTGGATGCTTATGTACTGATCTTACCCTCGTTGGGAGTTATGGGCATGCACTGGAACGGTACTGTAGCCTACAGTTTTTAGTTCTATTAACAAAACAGAGAGTATGGCAGAGATAGAGCTACATCTCCAAGAGAGAATTGTAGAATCAAGGCTTTGATCCAGCAGGCAGGTCCTTGTACCTGAGCACTAATCCAATTTAAGGATAAGGGGCTAAAATGTTATTATGGAATACTAACGTCCCAGTCCAGCTCCCACAGAAATCAGTGGGACTCTTCATGTGTAATTCTATAAATCATTCAGTGTCTCAGAGTAGAGACATGGCTAATACTCTGAAACCTGCTTAATTTGGATGTGTAACCAGTACTTTCATGCTTTCAAATCCATTTTATGGACTCACCTCATAGCCAGAAACAGGGACAGCTGTAAACTGTTAAATGTTTATGTGCATTTGAGGTGGAATTAAATTAAAAGTGCTATTTTTAAAGTGCCTGGCGTAATCAAGACCATGAAATAATTCTGCCTGTTAACATTTAAAGAATTCTGTGTGCATAATTTTTTCTTCAGAAAATACAGTACAGTGTGACGCTTTCAATGTACGCAAACACATGTGATGTAAGAGCAGCTATAGTGCAATTAAAGTGCATATGAAATTAAGGTGCAAGTGAAAAACATTTATGATTTTTCTATCTGTTTAAGGTTCCTTTGCATAGGGTATGTGAAAACATCAGCTCTTGTTGTTAAGGGCATTTGGTTTACTGGGATGCTTCTCAGGCCATGGCCTTAAATTCAGATAATACAAATAGAGGTGTGCGTTATTTTTTCTGTCAGATCATGTTTTTAATCCTAAATCCTGGAAATATTAACTTACTATACCTGTAACAATGCTGGTAAATATCCCAATTCATCTGGAAAGAAACTGATCTGGAGGCTTCTTTGTGTGCTCACAAGAAGAGTTAACAGTTAATCACAAAGAGGAAGGAAGGGCGATACCTGTTATACCTGTGCATAAATATTAACCAGTACCTGGTTGTCTCTCACTGGATGATTTTACTGTTTGCATTAATTAATTATGATGGACTCAACAGTTTTATAAAGTCATTGCTTGCAACAAGGATCATGGTGAAACAATTCACTCACAGTTCAAGTCATTTGGGCAAGAAAACTTCAGTAAATTATGTAAGCATGGCATTCCTTCCCACAAATCTTCAGAGAGAATAAATCCCTTCAGTACTTAATGTCTGGAATCTGACTCAGACTTGAGATAATGAAGGCTGATGGGTATCACTATTGATAAGGACCAATAATGGCCTACTCTAATTAAAAGTCACATTGATCTACATGCCCAGGTCTCTGTTTTGACTCTTTACCCACATACAAGCAATTTTTTCCTTGCAGATCTTATGTATGGAATGCCAGCCACACTGATAGTCCAGGATTCAGAGCAAAGAGAACAGAGAAAATACACTGCCACATGGCAGCACCTGAGCAGGCTTGGCCAACCATGGATTTCAAATAAGAGCCTAGGGAGTTCCCTTCTTTTTCATCATGCAAGGGAACAGCACAAATATGAATGCAGAGCCCGTGACTTGGCATTCGGCAAGAGGCACAGAGACAGCCTTGGCATCTGCACCCTGCAATGCTCTTGAAATTGCCCTGTCACCCCTGACCAATTAAAAAGCTGCTGCAGAGTACCGATGAAATGCTCAAGCTCTGGGTCCAAAGGCTCATTGCTTGCAGCACTCAGGGACAGAAACAGAAGTCAGTTTTACCTGGCCCCTTGACCACAGAAGGGAACGATTGTGCTGGAAGTGATTGAAGTGCTACCAGTCATTCCAGGTGGGAAAGTCTTGAAGGTAAATACACCTTCTGCCCCAATCAAAAAAACACCAAAAAAAACCAGCCAGGAGTTTGCAAAAAGTCCTGCCTTGGGATACCGTAGAGGGGTGTCAGGGATCTCAGATCTACATGGAAGAAAGGAATTATTCTCTGACTGTGCACATATGTATTTGTCCAAGAAGAAGGGAAACAAGAAAATTATCCCAACTTGGGGATAAATTCTGGGTCAATATATTAATAACAACTCCAGAACAGACACATATGAATGCAGCCAAAACAGCGTTCACTGGGCTATAGAGGGCAACACATCATACTTTGCTAGTGTTACAGCTCTGTAAAGCAAGGTGCTCCCTCTAACAGTACTGCACTGCTGCCTTGTAGCCAGATTATTAAGGAAAATGTCTCCTTTAGGACCTAACACACCTCTCCCTTCCCCTGAGCAGGAGTAGGGAGGAACGAAGTGATTTGGGCTGAGGCACAAAGGAAAGGTGAGAGAGTGCCAGTTCTGTGAGATGATCCCCATCTCCGTTGGGCTCTGCGAAGTCTGTGTGTGTGATCCACGAGGAGGTAGGGGAAGTGTGGCATGATGCACGCCAGCTGTCCTCCTCAATATCATTGCTCACAAACCTGGAGCAATTCCCCAGCATAATACTGATCCGGGTAGCATTAACTTACGACATTTCCCCATGCCCTGATGTGATTCCTTCCTTATGATGTGGCTGGAAGCCTAGTGGCCTGGGGGACACCTCAGGGCTTAGCTTCTGAGGGGCTGGGAGGGGCAAGATGAATCATGGAGGGAATTCTTCCTGGAGAGAGCAGGTCTCCAGCAGCTCTCCAGTGGTGTTGTGTTTGAGCCTGGGGGATGGCTGCTCTTGTATAGGTCACTGGGGGAGATCTGGTCTTAAAATCAGGAGGATGAGAGAAACCTGATCAAAATGTGACTTAAAGCTACGGTACCTTCGCCGTTCACTTCTGGGAGCAGCTTGCGTAAAGGTTTCTTCACTTCCCAGGTGCTGTTGATGAAAGTTGGCATCACTTTGAGCAGCTCCTCTTTGTCCTCTTCATGGACAACGGGGATCGTCTCCAGAATGAGCTGCATCTGTTCCAGTTCATGATTCCCTGTATGAGCAAACAACAGGCTGTCAGTGCCAGTGAGATTTTTTTTTCATCATTGGTGCCTCTATATTGTTGTGGTTTTGGCTTGGAGTTTTTGAAGACAGAGGATTTTTTCCACTTCTTTTTTTAACCTTACGAAAATCAAGAATATAAAGTCTTGAATTCATTGGGTATTTCCCCCCTAAAAGTCTCCTTGTCGGAGCAGAAATGCGGGAGGAGAGCTTTTGCAGACCTTACTTAAAGGAACTGGGATGTTGAACCTTTAACTAAAGTTTTCCTCTCAACGGCTTGTTTTTATTACCACTAATTCTAATCAGCTGGAATAAATATCCCTTCCCCATTCAGTTTCTGATGTTTCACTTCCTTGATACTTGTGATGTTGTTACTGGAGAATTAATTGGGAGTTTCAGTCCGATGGCCCAGACTGAATGGACACAGAGATGGAATTTCCCCCTTAGAGATGGGAACTCTCCAGGTCAGGGTTATAGCAACTAGTGGGCATTGCAAGAGAAGCTTACACTGCTACTGTCTGTGCTGTGTCTGTTGAATAGTTAAATAGAGGAGAACTTCACTCCCCTGACCCATTGACTTGACACCTTCCATAAGCCCTATATACACTAAACAAAACAAGAGAGGTCAAACTTGGCTTTGGCACCTCCCTTTTGTTCTTGAAGAGGATGGGCCAATGACACAGGACAGGTCTACTCTGGAAAAGGCCGCCAGCAAACCCTCCTAGTGGAGATGCAGTTTATATGGGCAAAAAAGTCCTTTTGCCAGTATAACTTATATCAGAAATAAATGATACCAATAAAAGCACAGTAGTGCAGATATGTGTCTACACTAGGGCATCTGGACGACATAGAAACATCACACACACACAAAAATCACACCCCATATCACATTGCTATGCCAGCAAAAATTACTAGTGTGGACCTGACCTTAGGCAAATCCCTAGAGGAGGCAGCATAATGACCTGTGGGGTTTCACACTGGGATGCCTAGGGAGACCACCCTCGTGCTTCCTCTTTCTATGTGCAGGTTTGGAACTGGGGAGCAGGGCTGAGTTGTTTGGAAAAACTCCTGATTTAAAGCTTCAGTTCTGGAGCTGGGTGGACGGGAAACTGATTCTTGATAAGAAATATGTATACGGGCAGTGTTAGGATATAAATATTCAGGCCTGTCTGCAAAGGCTTAGACTTCAAGAATTTAAGTGTATTCATCACTTAGCTAGTTATAGAGGTATAAAAGAAAGAATCAAAAATCACTGTCTGTCTGTGTAATGGCCTTCTCTTACTGTGACAGTCTGAGGCCTGGTTCTTCAGCTAAGCAGCGGAGGCCAGCCATAAACTGGGAAATGTATGGTCACATCCTCACATTCCAAACTAGGCACATTGCAATAAGGCAATCTGAGGCTGTTAGGAAGGTGATCTGATCTATCTCCTCCAGAGAAAGGAAAGAGCTTAGAACATGTAAAAGGAAATTTAGTTTGATAGTTTTCTGTCTCGTAAGAACTCATTTATCAATAGACACAGCTGGAAAACCCTTATGTCTGTATAGATGTAGTTGTGAAATCCTCACTTCTGTATAGTTTTGTATGTTTATTTGCATGGTTTCTGTCTGGTTCTGTGATTGTTTCTGTCTGCTGTATAATTAATTTTGCTGTGTGTAAATTAATTAAGGTGATGGGATATAATTGGTTAAATAACCATGTTACAATATGTTAGGATTGGTTAGTTAAATTCAGTAAAGTGATTGGTTAAGGTATAGCTAAGCCAAACTCAAGTTTTACTATATAGTCTGCAGTCAATCAGGAAGGGGGAGGGAATGGAAACAGGGACTGGGGATGGGGTTATCATAACCTTAGTCCCACATTTGGACCTTAGCGTCCAAAATATGGGGGTTAGCATGAAAACCTCCAAGCTTAGTTACCAGCTTGGACCTGGTACCTGCTGCCACCACCCAAAAAATTAGAGTGTTTTGGGGCACTCTGGTCCCCCTGAAAAACCTTCCCTGGGACCCCAAGACCCAAATCCCTTGAGTCTCACAACAAAGGGAAATAATCCTTTTTCCCTTCCCCCCTCCAGGTGCTCCTGGAGAGATACACAGACACAAGCTCTGTGAAACTACACAGAGAGACTCCCCCTCTCTGTTCCCAATCCTGGAAACAAAAAGTACTTTCCTATTCCCCCAGAGGGAATGCAAAATCAGGCTAGCAATCCAACACACAGATCTCCCCTTGACTTCTTCCTCCCACCAATTCCCTGGTGAGTACAGACTCAATTTCCCTGAAGTAAAGAAAAACTCCAACAGGTCTTAAAAGAAAGCTTTATATAAAAAGAAAGAAAAATACATACAAATGTTCTCTCTGTATTTAGATGATATAATACAGGGTCAATTGCTTAAAAGAATATTGAATAAACAGCCTTATTCAAAAAAAATACAAATCAAAGCACTCCAGCACTTATATTCATGCAAATACCAAAGAAAAGAAACCATATAACTTACTATCTGATCTCTTTGTCCTTACACTTAGAAACAGAAGACTAGAAAGTAGAAACTACTTCTCCAAAGCTCAGAGAAAGCAGGCAGGCAGACAAAAGACTCAGACACACAATTCCCTCCACCCAAAGTTGAAAAAATCCGGTTTCCTGATTGGTCCTCTGGTCAGGTGCTTCAGGTGAAAGAGACATTAACCCTTAGCTATCTGTTTATGACACGCCCCCCAAATTGCAGACAGTGGGGAAGCTCACTGGCGGCGATTTTCTTCTAGAACTTGAAAATAAACAGATTAATACAACACATACACCTTTACATATACTCCTAAGTATATAACTAACAGACTTCTACATTTTAGGAACACTTTTTAACTACTGAATTCTGGGAAAATCTCACGGGAGAGTGCATCAGCTACTTTGTTAGAAGCTCCTGTGATGTGTTGAATTTCAAAATCAAAATCTTGGAGAGCTAAACTCCAACGAAGAAGTTTCTTGTTGTTCCCCTTGGCAATATGAAGCCACTTTAGTGCAGCATGGTCAGTTTGTAGTTGGAACCGCCGTCCCCAAACATATGGGCGTAGCTTTTCCAGGGCGTACACAATGGCATAGCATTCCTTTTCACTGACTGACCAGTGACTTTCCCTC
Source organism: Gopherus flavomarginatus (assembly GCF_025201925.1). Lineage (NCBI taxonomy): Eukaryota > Metazoa > Chordata > Testudines > Testudinidae > Gopherus > Gopherus flavomarginatus. The sequence goes on along the minus strand of NC_066619.1, from coordinate 17,312,050 downwards.
TCAGACAGTTTCTTGCTGAGAAACACGACAGGATGGAAGTTGTGATCTGTTGCTTCCTGCATGAGCACTGCTCCTATACCATGCTCAGATGCATCCGTGGTTACTAGGAATGGCTTGTCAAAGTCCGGGGCCCTGAGCACAGGGTCAGACATGAGCGTTGCCTTAAGTTGGGTAAAGGCCTTTTGACACTCATCAGTCCACTTAACTGCATTTGGCTGGGTCTTTTTGGTCAGGTCGGTCAGTGGGGCAGCGATTTGGCTGTAGTGTGGTACAAATCGCCTGTAGTATCCGGCCAAGCCTAAGAAGGATTGGACCTGCTTCTTGGACCGTGGGACAGGCCACTTTTGGATAGCATCCACCTTGGCCTGTAGGGGGTTTATGGTTCCTCGACCCACCTGGTGCCCCAGGTAAGTCACTCTGTTTTGGCCTATTTGACACTTTTTGGCCTTAACAGTTAGTCCTGCCTCCCTGATGCGCTCAAAGACCTTTTCCAGGTGTAGTAGGTGTTCGGGCCAGGAGTCTGAAAAAATGGCCACATCATCGAGGTAGGCAACTGCAAATTCTCCCAGTCCAGCTAGTAGACCATCTACCAGCCTCTGGAAGGTGGCGGGTGCATTTCGAAGGCCGAAAGGAAGGACATTGAATTCATACACCCGCGCATGGGTGACGAATGCTGACCTCTCCTTGGCAGGTTCATCTAGCGGTACTTGCCAGTACCCCTTGGTTAAGTCTATTGTAGAGATGAACTGGGCACGTCCCAACTTCTCCAATAGCTCATCGGTGCGTGGCATTGGATAGTTGTCCGGACGAGTTACCGCATTTAGCTTATGGTAGTCCACGCAAAAGCGTATTTCCCCATCTGGTTTGGGTACCAGAACCACTGGAGATGCCCATGCACTGGTAGATGAGCGGATTATACCCATCTGTAGCATGTTCTGGATCTCCCGTTCTATAGCAACTTGGGCATGAGGAGACACTCGGTAGGGTGGGGTTCTGATTGGGTGAGCATTACCTGTATCAATGGAGTGGTATGCCCGTTCAGTCCGTCCTGGGGTGGCTGAGAACAATGGGGCGAAGCTAGTGCACAGCTCCTTGATTTGTTGCCGCTGCAGACGTTCCAGGGTGGTTGAGAGGTTCACCTCTTCCACGCCACCGTCTTTTTTCCCGTCGTAGTAGACACCGTCAGGCCACTCAGCATCATCTCCCTGGACTGTAAACTGACAAACCTGTAAGTCTCTGGAATAGAAAGGCTTGAGAGAATTAACATGGTACACTTTAGGCTTTAGTGAGGAATTGGGAAATGCTATGAGGTAGTTTACAGCTCCCAGGCGCTCTTGGACCGTGAATGGCCCTTCCCATGATGCTTCCATCTTATGGGCCTGTTGCGCCTTCAAGACCATAACCTGGTCTCCTACCTTGAAGGACCGATCTCTGGCATGTCTGTCATACCAGGCCTTTTGCTCTTCTTGAGCATCCTTTAGGTTCTCTCTAGCAAGGGCTAAAGAGTGTCGGAGGGTGCTTTGTAGGTTGCTTACAAAGTCCAGAATGTTAGTTCCTGGAGAAGGCGTAAACCCCTCCCATTGCTGCTTCACCAACTGTAATGGCCCCTTAACCTCGTGACCATACACAAGTTCAAATGGTGAAAACCCTAAACTGGGATGTGGTACAGCCCTGTAGGCAAACAGCAACTGCTGCAACACTAGGTCCCAATTATTGGAGAATTCGTTGATGAATTTTCGTATCATGGCCCCCAAAGTTCCATTGAACCTTTCCACCAGGCCATTGGTTTGATGGTGGTATGGGGTGGCAACCAAGTGATTCACCCCATGAGTTTCCCACAGTTTTTCCATGGTCCCTGCCAGGAAATTAGACCCTGAATCTGTAAGGATGTCAGAGGGCCAACCTACCCTGGCAAAGATGTCTGTTAGGGCCAGGCACACAGTGTTAGCCCTGGTGTTGCCTAGAGCGACTGCTTCTGGCCATCGGGTAGCAAAGTCCACTAAAGTCAGTACGTACTGCTTTCCTCTGGGCGTCTCTTTTGGGAACGGGCCCAGAATATCCACAGCTACTCGCTGAAATGGGACCTCAATTATGGGGAGTGGCTGGAGAGGGGCCTTGACCTGGTCTTGAGGCTTTCCCACTCTTTGGCATACCTCACAAGACCAGACATACTTGGCAACGTCCTTGCCCATCCCCTCCCAGTGGAAGGACTTCCCCAACCGGTCCTTGGTTCTGTTCACCCCAGCATGGCCACTGGGATGATCATGGGCTAAGCTTAAGAGCTTCCCCCGGTACTTAGTTGGAACCACCAACTGTTTTTGCGGCTGCCATTCTTCCCGGTGTCCACCAGAAAGAATTTCCTTGTATAAAAGTCCTTGGTCTATAACAAACCGGGATCGATTAGAAGAGCTGAGAGGCGGTGGGGTGCTCCGTGCCGCCGCCCAAGCTTTCTGAAGGCTGTCATCTGCTTCCTGCTCAGTCTGGAACTGTTCCCTTGAGGCTGGGGTCACCAGTTCTTCCTCAGACTGTGGACTTGGGCTTGGTCCCTCTGGAAGCGATGTAGGTGATGGGGTTGTTTCCGTTGCTGGTGAACCGCTCTCCGCTGGTGCACCTGAGGGTATTTCAGGCTCTGGCTGAGCCTTTTGGGTATGGCTGTCTTTTGCTTCTGCCAGTTCTGGCTCGCTGGCGCCCTCTGGCGTTGAGTTTGAAGATGTGGTTGCACTTGCTGGTGCTGGTTGCTGTTCCAGTTCCGGGCCTGGGACTGGAGATGCTGTGGCTGTTTCAGTGGTAGGCATGGAATCCGGGTCCACTACCTCTGTCTGGGTCTCTGGTAACACAGACGGGGCCTCTGTGGACGGCTCAGGAACAGGAATGGGTCTGGAAGCTTGCCTGGTTTGGCTACGTGTAACCATTCCCACTCTCTTGGCCCGCCTCACCTGGTTGGCCAAGTCTTCCCCCAGTAGCATGGGGATAGGATAATTGTCATAGACTGCAAAAGTTCACATTCCTGACCAGCCTTTGTACTGGACAGGCAGTTGAGCTGTAGGCAAGTCTACAGCTTGTGACATGAAGGGGTAAATTGTAACTTTGGCCTTTGGGTTGATGAATTTGGGGTCAACGAAGGATTGGTGGATAGCTGACACTTGTGCCCCCGTGTCTCTCCACGCAGTAACCTTCTTTCCGCCCACTCTCAAATTTTCCCTTCGCTCCAAGGGTATTTGAGAGGCATCCGGGCCTGGGGATCTTTGGTGTGATGGTGGAGTAATGAATTGCACTCGCATGGTGTTCTTGGGACAGTTGGCCTTGATATGTCCCAGTTCATTACACTTAAAGCATCTTCCATCTGATGGGTCACTGGGCCGAGGTGAGTTACTGGAGACTGGTGAGGTGGAAGAGTAGGGCGTCTGTGGCTTGACTTGGGTTGTATGTGGGGTCTTTGGCTGTCCTCGGTTGTAGGGTGTATGGTCTGTGTGCCCCCTGGGGTAATCGTTCCCCTTGACAGTAGCTTTCTTGCTTTCTGCCAGTTCCATCCATTTGGCTCCAATCTCCCCCGCCTCAGCGATATCTTTGGGATTTCCATCTTGTATGTACCGTGTGATGTCTTCAGGAACACCATCCAAGAACTGCTCCATTTGTATGAGGAGGTGCAGTTCTTCCAAGGTTTGAATGTTGTTTCCTGTTATCCAGGCCTCATAGTTTTTTGCAATGTAGTGGGCGTGTTTGGGAAATGACACCTCTGGTTTCCACTTTTGGGTTCTGAAACGCCGACGGGCATGATCTGGGGTTATCCCCATTCTGTATCTGGCCTTGGTTTGAAAAAGTTTATAGTCATTCATTTTCTGCTTAGGCATTTCAGCTGCCACCTCTGCTAAAGGTCCACTGAGCTGTGACCTCAATTCTACCATGTACTGGTCTTCGGGAATGCTGTACCCAAGACAGGCTCTTTCAAAATTTTCCAAGAAGGCCTCGGTGTCATCACCTGCCTTGTAGGTGGGAAATTTCCTGTGCTGTGGAGCAATAATGGGCGCCGGGTTGTTAGGGTTGGCTGGCACATGCAGCCCAGCTTTTGCCAACTCCAGTTCATGTTTTCTCTGTTTTTCCTTCTCTTCATTCTCTTTTTGTTGTTTTTCCATTTCTTTTTGGTGTTTTTCCATTTCTTTTTGGTGTTTTTCCATTTCTCGGAAGGCCGCCTCCTCTTCTTCTTGCTTCCTTCTGTGGGCCAACTCTTCTTCTGCTTGTTTCCTTCGGTAGGCTACCTCTTCTTCTTCTAGTTTTCTTTTGTGTGCTGCCTCTTGGGCTGCCTGTTCTCTTTGGAAGGCTGCCAGTTTCATGCTTTCTTCCTTTTCTTTCATCTCCATCTCTCGCCTGTGTTCAGCTTCTTTGATTTGTTCTTCGGCCTCAATTTTTGCCTTAGAAGTCATGGTTCCTGTTTTCTTTTGTTGGGGTGCCCTCCGGTGTTTATCTTCTGAACTGCAGGTTCTGTTGCCTCCTGAAGTCTGCCTAGCAACAGTGCCTTTAGCTAATTTTCAATGTTAAGTAAACCTGAAAAACCACTTTATTTGCATGCATATAGTGCTGGAACTTGCCTCCTAATGGGAGGGCTATTGCATGACAAAAGACCCTTAACAGTCTGGTAATGGCTTCTTGCTTAACATGCAAGCCACAAACTGCCAGAGAGAGCAGAAAAAAAAAATTCTCTCTGGTTCCCTTTTAAAACCAAACTGTTTCTCTCTGCTAAAAAGCCCTTAGCAGAGAAAAGAAAAATATAATATTCCTACTGGCTTCTGGATTCTGTCTAGATCCCACCCGCTGCTACACCATATCATAACCTTAGTCCCACATTTGGACCTTAGCGTCCAAAATATGGGGGTTAGCATGAAAACCTCCAAGCTTAGTTACCAGCTTGGACCTGGTACCTGCTGCCACCACCCAAAAAATTAGAGTGTTTTGGGGCACTCTGGTCCCCCTGAAAAACCTTCCCTGGGACCCCAAGACCCAAATCCCTTGAGTCTCACAACAAAGGGAAATAATCCTTTTTCCCTTCCCCCCTCCAGGTGCTCCTGGAGAGATACACAGACACAAGCTCTGTGAAACTACACAGAGAGACTCCCCCTCTCTGTTCCCAATCCTGGAAACAAAAAGTACTTTCCTATTCCCCCAGAGGGAATGCAAAATCAGGCTAGCAATCCAACACACAGATCTCCCCTTGACTTCTTCCTCCCACCAATTCCCTGGTGAGTACAGACTCAATTTCCCTGAAGTAAAGAAAAACTCCAACAGGTCTTAAAAGAAAGCTTTATATAAAAAGAAAGAAAAATACATACAAATGTTCTCTCTGTATTTAGATGATATAATACAGGGTCAATTGCTTAAAAGAATATTGAATAAACAGCCTTATTCAAAAAAAATACAAATCAAAGCACTCCAGCACTTATATTCATGCAAATACCAAAGAAAAGAAACCATATAACTTACTATCTGATCTCTTTGTCCTTACACTTAGAAACAGAAGACTAGAAAGTAGAAACTACTTCTCCAAAGCTCAGAGAAAGCAGGCAGGCAGACAAAAGACTCAGACACACAATTCCCTCCACCCAAAGTTGAAAAAATCCGGTTTCCTGATTGGTCCTCTGGTCAGGTGCTTCAGGTGAAAGAGACATTAACCCTTAGCTATCTGTTTATGACAGGGGGAATTGGGATCATGTTTTGCTAAAGGGGGAAATGAGAACAGGGGATGGGAACAGAAACAAGGACACAGGCAAGCCTCTCTGGTGTCAGAGCTGGGAAGGGGAACACTAAGGAAGGAAACTGGAATTGTGCTTGCTGGAAGTTCACCCCAATAAATATCGAATTGTTTGCGCCTTTGGACTTCGGGTATTGTTGCTCTCTGTTCACGCAAGAAGGATCAGGGAAGTGAGAGGGTGAAGGAATGTTTTACAAACACGAGGCCAGATTACTCACTGCCCAGGAAGGACAAGAGGCAAGAAGCTCCAACCCTTGTGCTCCCACATTGTACCTGCTGGAGTCCTGTGCTTCCTCAAGGGTAAGGACTGCTCCCTCCTCGCACCCCAGGTCACCCCAAAGAGTATGGTGAGTGCATGGGCTGAGGGGCCAGTTCCAGAGCTCTCACAGTCACTCAGCTATGACATCAGGAGAGAAAGGAAATGAGGCTGGGCTGATTTTATACCCTGATGTAACCTCTATCACTGGCACACTGTATCTAGTGCAGAGCCCCGCAATGCCTCATAGAAACCAAGGCAGGGACGAGGGGGAGACTGGTCCACACTACCAACCAGACAAGTGGCCTTTGCTGTCCCATTTGACTGTACCCAGTTGCCATGTTATGTCTCTGATCTGGCAGCCTTGCAGAATCTTTGCTAATTAAATGTCCCCCTTGCCTCATTTTAAATTCTCATGCAAAGGAACAAACGTATTCCTGACACACTCCTTCACAGTGTGGCTAAATGTCAGCTGCAGGCTGGTAGTTGCTCAGAAACTAACAATGAGAACTCCCAGTGAACCTATAGCTCTGCCTGAACTCCCCATCTGTCTTTTCCAGAAACCACTCAAACAGCCAGGTATTAAAAAATCCTCTTAGCATTTGTAGACCCGGGCTTTTAGCCAACATTTTGGCCTCACGTGGGCTTTTTCAGGCCAGTGTTTTCCTGAGCACAGTTAAAGGTGACATCCTATGATTATTTATTTCTATAGCAGTAGCATTTAAGGGCTGCAAGACACCAGGCACTGCCTAAGGTTAGGCTCCTAACTCCGTACTTAGGAACTTAAATAAAAGAGGCCCAAATTCCAAAGGTCCTCAGTGGGTTTTCTGGGTGCGCCGAAGGACAGGCCTCTTATCTAAACAGATATACTGGACAAATCACACCCACCACCAGGGAACAATCTGTTCCATTTAGCAGGGCACAGCTCGACTACATGATAGTTTAGAGTGGGTGATAAAGAATCAACTGCACTCAACTGTAACTTCAGGCAGTGTCTTAGCTGCTACCAGTGGGATTTCGGTAAGGCGAGGGGCCAATGCTCCTACTCTTACAAAAAGTACTGTGAAATCTTTAATGATCTTCTACAATATATGGGTGACTGCTACAGTATTACAATCTGAAGAATGTCTGGTTTACCTCCATGTGGCTGTTCTCTTTACACTATCCCAGTGCTGGTGCATTATCTGAAATGACTAGCCCAGTCCACACATGACCACTATGACAGCTAGGATATTTGTCTCAGTGTTTCTCCATCTGTTATATCCATTTGTTGTCTCTTGTGTTATGCTTAGAGTATAAGCTCCTCTGAGCAGGGCCTGTCTTTTTGTTGTGTGTTTGTACAGTGCCTAGCACAATGGTCTAGGACTGGTGTCCCCTAGACGCTAACACAATACAAATAATATTTAACAGGATAAAAGTGGGAAAAAATTCAGTCACTATAAAATCACATTTTTGCTTTGTCCACGTTCACACTCCTTTTGTGTTCATTTCTCACAAACATTTAGCGCAGCGGACTTTTCCTGGCATAAATGTTTGTGAAAGCGAATTTCAGAGGCCAAGAATATTCATACACATCAGTGCCGTAACAAGGGCGAGGCGAGTGAGGCACTTGCCTTGGGCGCACAAATCTGAGGGGCGCAGGAAAAGACAAATAAAGTTTTAATTAACAGGGAACAGGCGCTAGGCGCGGCAGCCCCGAGCACTCGGCTGGGCTGGGCCCCCCTGCTGTCTGCACCCGAGGCCTCTTCAGGCCCTCCCCCACTCCCCCCTCAGCGCTGCTGCTCTTTGCCCTGTTGCAGGGGGGTCCCGCACTCCAGGTGACAGGCAAGTGCCACAGGGCGGAAACGCGGCTGGGTTTCCTGCCTGAGGCCTGCGCTGCCCGGCTAGCACCATGGGCGAGTGCCACACAGATGGCTTCTCCTGCAGGTGGGACCCCTGTGCCCGGAGCGCTCCTCCTGGGGTGCCGCTGGGAGGATGTGGCTTTTGGTTCCTGTCCACTGCCCCTGGTGCTGGCCTGGACCATAGCCTGGCAGTGGGAAGGGGCCCAATTCCCCCCCAAACTTGGCAGCTGAGAGCCGCCATCTTCATCTGCCCAAGTCGGGGGCAGGTGTGGGGCTCGCCCAGGCAGGACCGGGGCCCCTCCCGCTGGGCTGCCCTGGAAAGTGAAAATAGCGGCGGCCAGGGCTCCTATTCCTGCTGTGTGGGGAGGGGCCCATGCAGGGTTGGGGGGCACAAGGGCCAGGAGCCCTCCAGCCTCTCCCCTAGAGCCTGGGGGGTTCAGGCCCCTCCAAGCAGGAGCCTAAGCGGGGTGGCCTGAGGCTCCAAGGTCAAGCTGTCCCAGTCTGGGGTGGGGGGCCGGGCTTTGTGTCGCTGGCCACGAGATGCCCCCCACATGTCTGGGCCCCTTTTCCAACAGCTAAGCCGCCCGGCTGCAGGCTGACAAGCCCCAGCCCTGGGACTTTGGTACGGGTGATGGATGCAGAGCGCCTCGGGTCTCCAGCCTGATCTCCCAGGCAGGGTCTCCCTGGGACAGCACCAGCCTCAGTCTGGCGAGGCAGAGGCCAGGCTGCCCCTCCCTGCCTTCACAGCAAGGGCAGCGAGAGCAGGGGCCGCCCCTGAGCAGAGCAGCCAGACCGCTGAGGTTGGTGGATCACACACAGGCAGAGCCCAGCCCTACGTGATTCAGATATGACACTTTTTCCTTTTTTTTTTAACAAAGTAATTACTATGAAATTATATGGACGGGGAGGGCACAATTTTTTATTCTTGCCTCGGGTGCAAAAATAGCTAGTTACAGCTCTGATACACATGAAAGGGAATTTTGCGTGCATCAGTATTTGCTCTAGAAATACTTGAGCACTCATCCGAGCAGGGACCACAAACGCTATCATGTGACTTAGCTGACAATTCGCAGTAAAGCAACACAGCTGGAACAACAGAGAGAAGTGAACTGTTTTCAAACAATCAGCAATGTTCAAAAAAATGCCATCACATAACAAATTCAAAGGAACCAAGTTTGGCTCATGATTGTCTGTGACCAGAAAAAGAGGCTGAATTTTTCAAACAAGTCTTCATTACAAATGACCTGGCTCTAGACACTAACATTCAGATCTGGTTCCACCATTCCTTCGCAGCTGAGCTCAACAACTGCAGTTTTCTAACGGCAATCTATCTAGCAATCTATCTATTAAGAGCAAATAAAGGCCAGTTTTGGTGCTTGGAGATTGGTGCTTGGAGACTCTACTAAAATATTCTTTTTCTTGAAGCATGCACCAACTGATATAAGAAAAGATCGACACAGTGAGAATTTCTATAAAGAAAACAAACAAATGTATTAAAGCTTCACAGACAGCACAGGCAAGGATTAGCACTGCCAAGGGAAGAAGTTTATCAGTACAAGCAGTTTTCAGATGTTCTCAATGGGTAAAACGAACTCCAGTGCAGAGAGGGCTGGAATAAGGCCCTAAGCGCCATTTAAGCCCCAATTAAATCCTTGATGTGGGACTTGAGTTGCTCAGTTGCTTATTGATATGGAATGCACAGGAGCATTTGTTGACCCTCTGCACTAGGATGAATTTCACCTTTGGGTGAATTTTGCTATATTCTTAGCTTTACTTTGCACTGGGCCAGCACTACCAAAGTCACTCAGCCTCGGTCTACTCTGAAGAGTTAGGTTGAGAAAAGGCAGCTTACCTCAATCTAACTCTACACTAAAATGCAGTGATGTCACTCTAACACTACACTGACTTAATAACTGCACCTCCGCGAGAGGCATAGCGCTTAGGCCGATGTAGTTAGGTCAACACAGCGTCGGTGTAAACCAGGAATCGGCAACCTTTGGCACACGGCCCGTCAGGGAAAGCTGCTGGCGGGCCGGGATGGTTTGTTTACCTGCAGCGTCCGCAGGTTTGGCCGATCACAGCTCCCACTGGCTGCGGTTCACCGTTCCAGGCCAATGGGGGCTGCGGGAAGTGGCAGCCAGCACATCTCTCAGCCCGGGCCGCTTCCCACAGACCCCATTGGCCCAGGACAGTGAACTGCAGCCAGTGGGAGCTGTGATCGACCAAACCTGCGGACGCTGCAGGTAAACAAACCATCCCGGCCTGCCAGCAGATTTCCCTGACGGGCCACGTGCCAAAGACTGCCGACCCCTGGTGTAGACACTGCGTTGCTGACATTGACTGTTGCTGCCCACAGTGCCCCATACTGACAGTTAAATTGGTGCAAGCACTCCTGGGGAGAATGCACCCCGCCAATACAAGGAGCATAGTGTGGAGATGCAAAAGCGATTTAAGTACTGCGGTGGCTGTAAGATGACGTAATTTAGGCCGACTTAATTTTGTATTGTAGACTTGCCCTTAGACTACTCACTGCATAAAGTTAAGGACATGTGCAAAATTTTGCAGGATTAGGACTTAAATTAAATGGTTGCCATGCATCAATAGAACTGTCAAAGATACCTCTTTTAATACTGGTAAGTTTCTCCATTGCTTAAAATCCTGAGATTTAGCAAAAGATGTATTTTTCCAGATATTACTAAATTTCCATTCAGGGGTGATTATCAATCAGTGGCAAGTAAATGATGGAGGAGTTAGAATGGATCCAGAGTTCACTGTGTCATCAGCTCTTAATAGAGCAAGTCTGGGGCGAAGTCAATATTTTAACTGTTAATTCTATTCTTTATCGAATATTGAATTTGGATCAAGAGTTCCCATGATGGTTTTCACTTTCTTATGTGTACCGAGAAGTAGCACTGCATAAATACTGAGCTGTACTATCAGCCTTCTGTCTGCTTGAATCTCTGAATATAAACATCCCGTCACTAGTGCTAAGCCTATCTGCTAAGATCAGCTGCATGTCTATAGCTGATCAAGAGGGGACTTTTGTACCACAAAATTCCTTGACGGTTGAATGATTTTTTTTCAATCTGCTTTGCCAGTAAACAGTGGACTGCAGAGCTACAGCAGGAGTAACGAGCACTTATCTGTGAAATATTTACAGGCCAGCAGTTCTGAGAATGCTGCTAGCGATGGCCAAGTGAGATAGAGCGATCCAGCCCAGAATGTGGCTACTGCAGGAGAGTTTGCTGGAATCTCATCAGTGTTGTTCTAATTATTAACACTGCTATCAAAGTCAAACTCACATCTACCTGCATTATTATTTTAGTAACTGAAACTACCTGCCTTTATTAACCAGGGATGCTAGAGAGAGACATCATTTACAGGGGGCAATCACCTCTCAGAGAATTAACGTAAGGAATTCATGACAACAAACAACAGACACCATAATCGCCAGCTGAACTACCAAACTGCAGCCTCAGTGACAGAAACTAGGACTGGCAGCTCCAAAACAAACTGGCACGTTCCACTTCAGTCACAGGAGAAAGTCTATCAGTTACAGTAGCATCAGTGCTTACGCTGTGAGTAATCTAGAGGAAAACACAGGGTCAGAGTTTGCTGTTACCCTGTGTAAATCCAGAGTAACTCCTACTCCCAGTGAAATCAGTGCAGATTTACAGCAGTATAAATCAGATCAGTTTCTGGCCCATTGTCACAAACACTTAATCATGCCAGACAATCCACCTGGAAAAGGGCAATACACACTCAGCGCACATGGTGCCTGCCCCTTCTGTGGGTGCTTGGGGAAGGAGGGGACAGGGCCTGGCAGAATTATAATCCCTGGGTTTAGGGGAGAGCAGTGATTCTTCTGGACCTTCTTTGCAGGGGACGAGGCACACAGAGTGTGAAAGGGGCAGGGAGGAGGACCAGAGGGTAGATAGGACCATGCCTCCACCCCCAGGAACCAGCAGGTGCAGTGCAAATGGCATGCAGGTGGGAGGATACGCTGTGGCCTAGAAATAGGTATGGCAGTGGATGGGCTCCCTCTGTGTGCTGGGGAGTTCAAGGAGATCTTTTTTCTCCCTAGTGTATAATACCTCCCAGGGCTCTCCCTGGAGCAATGCATCATCATGCCTCCCCCACCCAGAGTTCTGCCTACTGGCCTGATATAGCCCTTACCCAGTATGTGACAATGGGTTTAAATAGACATTCCAAAAGGCAGCGATTAAATTAGTGCTGATGGTCATCATCCCCCAGTCCACACCATCAGTATGGGGCTCATATAAAGATATTTCAGATTTGGGGGTGAGAAGAAAAAGAAACAGCCTAATTTAAATGACAGAGAGACCTATTCTGAGGCCCTCCTGCAGCGCTCTGCTACAGTGATGCTCCCTAATTTCCATCCAGCGGCTAATGAATACTTTTTCCTATAGAAAAGCTATGTTTTGGACATTTAGAGATTTGCATAGTGACTCCAGGTGAAGCTAAAAAGAAAATAACAGGAAACAAATGGTTTGTTGTTAGGCTAAATCCCTAAGTGGGATGCAAATTACAAGTCGTTAAAAATCAAAAGGTCTTAATGGTTATTCTTATTTCACCGCAGATCCAGCCACTGATTACTGAATGTGTTCAACATGAGGGAAAGGCATATATCCATTCACTCAAAAGCTGCTCACTGAAACCCAAGATAGCTATTGCTCTTAGGACAACAGGTCTCTCTATCTGTTTATCCTGTATTTATACGGCAGTTGTGAGTGCATTAATTTATGAAAGACAAGAGAGGAACTAAAGATACTATGTAAATATTGTTATCTAGAGTATTAAGAGTTGAACATCATGCCATATCTCTTTGGAAAGCTGACTTCCCCTTAGACTTGCAAACAGGTCTAGGATCTGGAGTCAGGACTTCAGCCTCAGGATAATTAAACTTTTCAAACAGATCCCCACACTATGTTAAAAATGAGAGAAATGTGCCAGAGAAATCCCCGTTGGCAGTGTTGTTGTAGCCGTGTTGGTCCCAGGATATTAGAGAGACAAGGTGGGTGAGATAATATATTTTATTGAAGCAACTTCTGCTGGTGAGAAAGACAAGAGTGTTTCTTCAGGTTTGCGTAAGCTCAAAGCTTGTCTCTCTCACCAATGGACATATATCCTATAGAAGATATTACCTCACCCACCTTGTCTCTCTAATAGCCTGGGACAAACACAGCTATCACACTGCATACAACAGTGTGATATCAAAATCAATCCATGTGACACCTATGAATTGTTAAGCTAAGCATCCTGAAACTGTCCAAACCAGCATTAAAAGCCATCACAGAGCTATTATATTCTCCCCAATAACTAAGCTACTAAATTTAAATTGTTGGTTTGTTGCAAATTTCTATGACATTGACTGACAGGTGAGCTGACTCCTAGCTTTAATTTTTATAAATATGTCAAAATCTAAGAACTTTGGTCTGCAAGGGGCCCATGGAAAACTGCAGGCATCCCTTTCCATACACCGTGCAGCTGGTCTCTTCTGCAATGGGGCATTTCTCCTTCACTAGAGACCCTGGGACTAATCTGCTCCCATTGAAATCAATGGTAAAATTCCCACTGATTTAGCAGGATCTAGCTCTTTCTGTTACATGTATTTCAAACATCATAAAGCAGAAACTGATAAATGCAATGTATCTTTGTGAACGCTAGGAGGAGTGCAGGGAAAGAGCTGAGAGGAGAAGAGAGGAGAACAGTAAGATTAAGGTTAGAATCCAAACGTTACACAGCTTGTTTTGTTCTTCTATGCACACAGGAATCTGATCATTTCCATTGACATCAGCGAGACAGGCATAATGCACAGAACATAAGCTTAAACAATTACTTCATTAAATAAACCACTTAGCCAAGGATGCACGTCATGATACATTACGGTAGGCATCGCAAGGTGCCGCTGTTATATATAGTCTTTCCAAGTTCTTTTTCTTAATGTGCAAGCAAGTTTTTAGTCATGGAAGACATGCTACGCTATTAGTTCTGGGGTATGCAAGCTGATATGTGGAGTGAGCAATGCGAGCAGCAGGAGAATTTACTGTCTGCACTGGGCTCTGATTGGAAGAGGGCTTTGGTGTTGGGCTGAGGTTCCTAGGAGAAGGAATTGCCCTGAATGCTCTTTGACCATCTCATTTCAGGGCTGATGCACCTGGGTAAATAAAACAAGTTCTACTCGGCATATACCCAGAATCTTCTTCACTGATTTCTCCACCGCTAGGAAGCCAACTTGTAAAGCCTGGGAAAGTCTGCTACGACTCAGGGAAGGGGCAATGCTGGTGTGAGAATGGGGACACTGGTGATAGGAGAAGAGACAATACAATAATATGCTTTCAGTCAGAATTGTTATTATTTGTATTACATCAGTGTCTAGGGACCTCAACTAAGATTGGGACCACACTGTGCTAAGTCCTGTACAGACAGAGAATAAAAGCTAACTCCTGCCCCAAAGAGCTCACAATATCAATAGATAAGAGAGACAAAGCGTTGGGGGGAAAGGGATAGAACTTACAAGAAGAAAGAGCATTGGGATGATTTGCAAACAGCATGCTAGGCCCTTGATTTTTCTTGTTGTCATTACTTTGTTTCTTTTTTTTTTTTTTTTAAAAATAGGAGGCGGGTATTAGGTGAAAAGAGACAAGGAATGTAGAGGGGCATTACATTGGGTGTTACAAGAAGAAGGGGAGCACAGAGGGCATGTGATCTGAGCATCTGGGCAAGACCCACCAGCCAGACACCTGGGAAAGAATTCTCTGTAGTAACTCAGAGCCCTCCCCATCTAGTGCCCCATCTCCAGCCAATGGAGATATTTGCTACTAGCATTCGCAGATGGACCACATGCCTGTGTAGGCAATCTCATCATACCAATCCCTCCATAAATCTACCAAGCTCAATCTTGAAGCCAGCTAGGTTTTTTGCCTCCACTGCTCCCCTTGGAAGGCTGTTCAGAACTTCACTCCTCTGATGAGAGATAAGGAGGCATTAGTACCCTTATACAAGGCACTGGTGAGACCTCATCTGGAATATTGTGTGCAGTTCTGGTCTCCCATGTTTAAGAAGGATGAATTCAAACTGGAATAGGTACAGAGAAGGGCTACTCTGATGATCCAAGGAATGGAAAACCTGTCTTATGAAAGGAGACTCAAAGAGCTTGGCTTGTTTAGCCTAACCAAAAGAAGGCTGAGGGGAGATATTATTGTTCTCTATAAATATATCAGAGGGATAAATACCAGGGAGGGAGAGGAAATATTTAAGCTCAGTACCAACGTGGACACAAGAACAAATGGATAAAAACTGGGTATCAGGAAGTTTAGACTTGAAATTAGAAGAAGGTTTCTAACCGTTAGAGGAGTGAAGTTCTGGAACAGCCTTCCAAGGGGAGCAGTGGGGGCAAAAGACATATCTGGCTTCAATACTAAGCTTGATAAGTTTATGGAAGGGATGGTATGATGGGATAGCTTAATTTTGGCAATTAATTGATCTTTCACTAATAGCGGTAAATATGCCCAATGGCCTGTGATGGGATGTTAGATGGGGTGGGATCTGAGTTACTACAGAGAATTCTTTCCTGGCTGTTTGGCTGGTGAGTCTTGCCCACATTCTCATGGTTTAGCTGATCACCATATCTGGGGTCGGGAAGGAATTTTCTTCCAGGGCAGATTGGCAGAGGCCCTGAGGGTTTTTCACCTTCCTATGCAGTGTGGGGCATGGGTCACTTGCTGGAGAATTCTTTGCACTTTGAAGTCTTCAAACCACAATTTGAGGACTTCAATAGCTCAGACATACATTAGGGGTTTGATACAGGAGTGGGTGGGTGAGATTCTGTGGCCTGCATTGTGCAGGAGGTCAGACTAGACGATCATAATGGTCCCTTCTGACCTTAAAGTCTATGATGGTTAGAAACCTTTGCCTAATTTCAATCCTAAACTTGTTTATGGCCAGTTTATATCCATTTGTTCTTGTGTCCACTTTGGTGCTTAATTTAAATAACTACTCTCCCTCCTGGGTATTTATCCCTCTGATATTTTTTATATCGAGCAATCACATCTCCCCTCAGCCTTCTATTGGTCAGGCTAAACAAGTCTTTGAGTCTCCTCTCATAAAATAAGCTCTCCATTCTTCTGAACATCCCAGCAGTCCTTCTCTGCACCTGTTCCCATTTGAATTCATCTTTCTTAAACATGGGGGACCAGAATTGCATACAGTGTACCAGATGAGGTCTCACTAGTGCTTTGTATAATGGACTAACACTCCCCTCTCTCTATGGAAACACCTCACCTGATGCATTCTAGGATGGCATTAGCCTTTTTCTGAGCCACATCACACTGACAGCTCATAGTCATCCTGTGATCAATCAATATACCCAGGTCTTTCTCCTCTTGTCACTTCCAACTGATACATCCCCAGCATATAGCAAAAATTCTTGTTATTAGTTCATAAATACATGACCTAGAATTTTGCACTATTGAATTCCATCCCAGTTCTATTACTCCAGTTTACAAGATTGTCTAGATCTCCTTATATGATATTCCAGTCCTCCTCCGTAATGGCAATACCTGCCTACCATGTTTCATCTACAAATGTTATTAGCACACTCCCACTTTTTGTGCCAAAGTCAGTAATAAAAATGTTAAATAAGATTGTCCCCAAGACTAATCCCTGAGGCACTTCACCTTTCAGCATGACCTATTGTAGTTTCCCCTTTAATCAGTTCCTTATTCACCTTGCAATTCTCATATTAATCTCAATCTTAACTAATAATTTCTCATGTAGAACTGTATCAAATACCTTACTGAAATCCAGGTGGAGAAGATCTCCTGTATTTCCTTTGTCTAAAAAATCAGTTATCTCTTCAAAGAAGGAGATCATCTGGCATGATCTACCTTTGTAAAACCATGTTGTATTTTATCCCAATTACCGTTAACCTCTATTTCCTTAACTACTTTCTCTTTCAAAATTAGTTCTAAGACCTTGCATACAATTGAAGTCAAACTAACAGGCCGATCATTTCCCAGATCATCCCTGCCTCCCACTTCTTAAAAATAGGAACTATATTAGCAATTCTCCAGTCTTAGGGTACCACCCCTGAATTTACAGATTCATTAAAACCCTTGCTATTGGGTTTGCAATTTTATGTGCCAGTTCCTTTAGCAGTCTAGGATAGAGATTATCCAGGCCCCCCGATTTAATCCCATTGATCTGTTTGACTTCCACCTCGGATGTGGTAATTTCTACCTCCATAGCTTCATTGCCATTAGCCACTCTGCCACTACCGCTAAGCTCATTAGCATCATTAAAAAGTAAGGCAATTATTAGTTTAGGTGTTGTGCCATGCCTAGATTATCTTTAATCTCCACCCCATCCTCAGTGCTCAGCGGTCCCACTTCTTGTTTTCTTCTTATTTATATGGCTATAAAACATTTTACTATTGGTTTTAATTCCCTTTGCAAGGTCCAATTCTGCTTGGTTTTTGGCAGTTCTCACTTTATCCTGGCACTTTCTGACTTCCAAGAGATAGCCTACAAGGAATGGAAAAAGGGAGGGATCAGCAAGGAAAGCTTTCTGCTTTCTCTTAATTACCTGTTTGAGATGCTTTTTCACCCAGATTGGTATGCAACCCTTCCCTATGAATTTTTCCCCTTGCTCGGGATGCAGGCTTGAGCTAGCTTCTGCAACTTCGACTTAAAGTAATTCCAAGCCTCCTCCACATTCAGACCCTTCAGTTCTTCAGTCTAGTCCACTTTCCTAACTAATTCTTTTAATTTTTTAGAGTTAGCTCTTTTGAAATCAAGGACCCTAGTTGCAGATCTGTTTTTGTTTATCTTTCCATTTAGTTTAAACTGAATTAGCTCATGATCATTTGAACCAAGGTTGTCTTCTACAACCAGTTCTGCAATGCGGCCCTCGCTATTATAAAGTGAATCCACAGACCATAACACACAGAAAAATTAAAAAGAGACAAAATCCTCATGACATTGGACATATCATGAAGCAGAGAAACAGGAGTGGAGTGGGAGGTGGCAATACTTTTTGCCACCTGATATTATACAATCCCAGTACTTCCTCCTTTAATTTTTCACTCCCAATTTCATGTAGCTTTTACTTGTAAATTCATATGTCTATAGGAAGGACAGGTCCAATGGGCCAAATTCAGCCCTGGCATAAGTGGGTGCAGCTCTTTCAACTTCAATGGAATTGCACTCAATGATCCCAGCTCTGACTTTGGCCCTAGAATGCTGGCACATAAAGTATGCTGCATTGTTGGATCCTGCAATTCAATCACAGATTCCTTCTCTTGTTCACAGGAGGGAACCAATCTCATGTCCAAAAATATGTTTGTACCAGCAAAGCAATGAAACACATTCTGCATCCCCACTGGACCTTCCCTGGAGCTTCGCTGGGTGGAGCAGCACCGCCTCATCTTGACCTAACACGCTGCTCTGTTTTTTAAAATATCGAATTTACTGTAAGCTTGCTGTGCTGGGTTGGCTGAGAACGAGCTGAGAATGTGTCAACTTGTTTGCACCTCTGAGTCCAAACCATCCTTCTCACCAAAAATGGACTAAGCTATTGTTGTAAACAGCTAACCTCAGGGAGTGGATGGCTCGGGAGTTAGTGAAGGCCTTTAGAGCCTTTGTCAGAAGGCTACCAGTTCAAATCCAGAAAAGGTCACTAGTGATAGGCATTCAGTGGCTTCTGTGAAGCACACGCTGGTGGGTCTCAGTCCTACTCTTAGGCCTGGGCTACACTGGTGGGGGGGGAGGGGTTCGAACTAAGATACGCAACTTCAGCTATGCTATTCGCGTAGCTGAAGTCAAAGTATCTTAGTTCGACTTACCTAGCCGTCCTCACGGTGGTGAGTCGACTGCCGCGGCTCCCCTGTCAACTCTGCTTACTCCTCCTGCCGAGGTGGCGTACGGGGGTCAATTAGCAGATCGATTTATCGCGTCCAGACGAGACGTGATACATTGAACACTACTCGCTGATCCAGCGGGTAGTATAGATGTACCCTTAGTGGACATATAATACCTCCCCTCACAAAGGGCATACTTGTTGGCAGTGCCCGAAGAGGCAGAATACCGATGGAGGCATGTCGGCAGCATGTGGCAGAGAGGGAACCCTGCAGTGCTATTTCTTGTGCTATACCTCCTTTGTGTGTAAACAGAGGATCAGCCTCTCCACGGCTATTAATCTGGCATCTTTCACAATCTGTTTCTCAGGCCCTTAGTCAATAATCTATTAAAAGATCCCCATTGACTTCAGTGAGCCCTGGATCAGACCCGTAATATGGTTTAACTGAAAATCCCGGGTTTGGCAAATGTTGAGGGTAAGGGAAGCAAATAAACATGCAAAAGTCTTTTACAAACAGGTGGCAAGGTGTGGAAAAGATGTTCCAAAAACAGGGGCCCGTTGTATGATCATTACACAAAGACATGGAAAAGTTGAAGTAAAGATATTGAATGCAACCGCAAGTGGCCAGGAAGAATTTTTTTTATTCATGAAATTGTACCACCGTGTTCAGGGAGGCAGTGTGACCTAGTGGCTAGAGCAATCAGGCAACCTTGGTTCTATACCTGGTTGTGCCACTGGCCTGCTGGGTGACTCTGGGCAAGTCATTTCCCCGCTGTTTCTCAGTTTCCTCACCTGAAAAATGGGGATAATGATACTGACTTCCTTTGCAAAGCACTTTGAGTTCTACTGATGAAAAGCCCTGTCTCTGTATTACAGTATAGAATGATTCATGATATGCTTTTGGATTTCAAGCATTTTCTCTTAAGGGGACTGGAGAGAACAGGATTCATGTTAGTTCCTTGGCTGTGAATTCTGTTCTCAAGATAAAAACAATAAATCTGATTCTGGTGGTATTACAGATTACCAAAGCTTCAATTTTCTGAGCTATTTTGGTATACTCAGTGCCCTTTGATGTATCTGTACACTTCTCATTTATTTTCACCCTCTGTCTCTCACTCCCCTCTCCCCATCTACTGTACAGATAGGCACAGAGGACAAAAGTCTAACAATAGACCCTAGTTTAAGAGCTGTTGTTTCCAATAATTGATCCTCATCATTCATCTAAATTGTTTAAGCATTCCAGACAGTCTATTGAGCTAATGATATTGATTCGTGGTAAGCACCCAAATTAAACTATATCATTGAAGCATGTACAAGAACCAATTAACCCAGTAGAATGCAATTATAAAGAGGTTTACAATGGTCTCTGTGAGTAAAATCACGCAATTGTCTTTTATGGTCAGAGACAATTGCAGAACCATGCTATGTAAGCTCAGAGTGACAAGGTCAGGGACCATATAGGCACTGTGTTTGTGCAGCAGGGATGGAGCAGCTAACCTGAGCTGCTGTGCTGCCTGCGTACGCACACAACCTGACCTGCAAACAGATGTAAACCAGACTGCCAGTCAAATCCCTGATTTAAAAACA
Source organism: Gopherus flavomarginatus (assembly GCF_025201925.1). Taxonomy (NCBI): domain Eukaryota; kingdom Metazoa; phylum Chordata; order Testudines; family Testudinidae; genus Gopherus; species Gopherus flavomarginatus. The sequence goes on along the minus strand of NC_066619.1, from coordinate 17,291,745 downwards.
GACTCGTAAAGAGGGAGCCGGGAGAGATCCTCAGCTGTAGACAGAAACCTGCCTTTCTCTTTACACTGAGAGTTGTGTGTCCATGTAGAGAGATCCCTCTCCTGAAGCGGTCCTTAAGTGCCGAGCATGAAGGCCTGGGTAGGTGGGATCTCTGTGCCATACCGTGGCTCTGTAATCAGGGAAGCAGAGAGAGATGCCATGTCCACAGCCACAGAAACATTTTTAGAGTGGCAGAAACTGAAGATCAGTAAGAGCTAGTGGTGTTAGGTTGCCTGGTCTCCACTGCTGTCAGAGCAGGAGTATTACCGATAAATACACACACACTATGCTTGGTCAGGTTTGAGTGATTCAGACAATTGGGTTTTTATCAATCCTCCCCCCGGGATGCTGTTGCACAGTATCATGTGTTTCAGACCTGGCCTGCACACAGCTTTTGTACCAGCATAACTACGTTGAGTAAGGGTGCAATTTTTTACTCGATATAGTAATACTGGTACAATCCTAGTAAAAATGTGCCTGATACTACTATAGTTTACGCCTCTTCTCATACAAGAACAGGTACACCAGTAAGCACACTTACACTGATATAACTGTATCCATACTACAGGGATTGTACTACATTAACTAGCCTCATACAGTTAACATGATACAACTTTTGTGTGTAGACACAGACACAGTCAGGAAAGTTCTCTTCTTACGTAGCCTAAATTTTAACTTTTTAAGATGTCATCCTATTACCACTAGCTAGTAGAAAAGCCTTACAGGAGATGAAGCTCAGGGTACGTCCAGACTACCCGCCGTATCGGCGGGTAGCGATCAATTTTTTAGGGATCAATATATCGTGTCTCATCTAGACGCGATAGATCAACTTCAACGCGCTCCTGTCAACTCCGGAATGCCACCAGAGTGAGCGGCGGTAGCGGAGTCGACAGGGGGAGCCGCAGACGTCAATCCCGCGCCATGAAGACCCAAGGTAAATCGATCTAAGATACTTCAACTTCAGCTACGCTATTCACATAGCTGAAGTTACATATCTTAGATCGATACCTCTCCCCCAGTGTAGACCAGCCCATAGACTAGTGGTTAACCTACAGATCTGATAGGTTGTGTCTGTGTCTATCACCGATGTTGTACAGGTCACTGCATACCTTTCTATGCTTCAGCTTCCCCTCCTGTAAAACAGGAAGAGTAATACTTACCTTACAGGGTGTTATAGGGCTTAATTCATTCATGTTTTGAAAATACTTTGAGATCCCCTGATAAAAGTTGTATAGAGATGCTAAGTACAGTACTACTCTTAGGAAAAACAAAACAAAGGGACAGGTGTTTTTTGTCATTTTAATTTTGATCTTCACCTGTAAACTAAGTATATTAGCATTATGGGGTCTACTAAGGAGTCATAAAATGGTGGAAATCAGAAAAACAAGGAGCCAAACACTGTTTTAAACTTTTGTCCAATCTGGTTTATGCCAAATCCTGCTGTCTTGGACTATAATCTGGTCTGGGTTCTTAAAAAACAAACAAAGTAGGTTTCAGGTTTTGCGGAGCAGTATTTCTGAGGGTAAGTCTACACAGCAATTGGAGGGTACTTCCCAGCACAGGTAGTCAGAGATGCGCTAGCTCTGCTTGAACTAGTGCCTAAATGGTGACACAGGGAGTGACTCAGGATAGCCACCCAAGGACGTACCCAGATGATTGAGAGGGTTACTCAGGCAACTACCCTTAGCTGTCACCTATGCCACCATGGCTACACTACTAGCTAGAGAACTTACAGGGGGGAGAGAGAGAAAGAAACAGAGAGACACACACATACACAAAGACAAGGGCAATTTTAACAATCTCTTCTACGCAACACTGAATGCTTAATTATAGCTTTTACAAGAGAAATATTGAAGTTGAAAGCTTTGGTCCTTGGCTGAAATAAAATAAAAGGGATGAAGAGATCCAGGGAGTGGCTGCAGACCAAGAGTTACACAGCTGCAGCACAATGCAGTGCACTGAAATATTTTTAAAGAAAGGGCTGTTCTACATTATTAATGGATCTGATGATTTATTTAGAAAAATCTACGCTTGGCTGCTTATGAATGCATTAAACTCCTCCTGTCTTTCAAAATAATAATAGGCAGTGATAATGATAATACAGAAGGAAGACTATTAAATACCCAGGAAAGAAGACGGGTATTTTTGATCACTTCAGAGTATCCACTTGATTCTTGAAAAAATTACTGAATATCCCAGCTTCATATAGTGCTTAAGGGCCCAACCAGTGTTTAGCAAGTGATGATATAGCCCCTGCTTCTTACAGTAACAGCTTAGCAAATACATTGGATAAAGATTTTCTTGAGAACATCAGGATACCTTCCACGCTTTTATTGCTAAAAGGTTCTATGTTTCTATGTGGAGCTACAAAACAATGATCCCTTTTTATTATAGGAACATAGGAGTAGAAGGGACTTCCAGGGTCAACAAATCTAGACATGTCATATGATCAAATCAAATGCACCTTTAGATTTCTAGTAACTACCCCTTCCATGCAGAGTTCAGCAGCCATTTTGTTCTCAGGTCTGGTTCTAGCCTGTACTAGCAGAGAAATATGCATATTGCACAGTAGCCATTGAAGTCAGTGGATACCAAGCCCTGCTCTGTGATGGGGCATTGACCAAAACTTTCCATAGTGATTAGTGGTTTTCGGTGCCTCTATCTGTAAGTGCCCAACTTAAATTACTAAGGAGCTTGCTTAGGCTTAACGCCTTCTAAAAATCAGGCCTCCTTAAGGTGTTCTTTAGTCGCTTGTAAAAATCTTGGCCATTTCTAACCTTTTCTAAACCTGATCCACTTCCACAGAGACTAGCCTCACACCTTATTCTTTGTTTTTTGTTTTCCTTAATGAACAAGAACTCTTTTAGAGCAGACATGCATGTTTTGAAGTTAGTGTATGGAAACAGAACTCTCGCTAGCATAAATACGGCAAACGTCAGACTCTGAAAGGAAGCAAAACTATCCTGAGCTTCTGATGTGCTCACTAGTAGGCTGTATTCTCTTCTATGCAGCTTAGAACAATTTCAGACTTGTTTTCTGATCACACTTTTATTTTTTGCCCAGTTTCTCAGTAACTATACTCTCTTTTGCTATGTTTTTATTGTTGCATCTTTTATTTCATGCTTCTTTCTCTATTACTTGCTGATATAACTTGTCAAACTCCCAAAACAGCTTGGGCCAAAGCTGTGAAAGGCAATCAAAATCATGTCTGCAAGATTTGGGGGCATGTTCATTTACAAGCCTCCATTGATACATGCCACGCAGAAGCCCTTTCAGTGCATTTCCAGAAGTGTGACCCCTGAGGAGTAGCAGTCACCTCCATAATGTGTAGCAAAAAACCAAAATGATGTCAATTTTTCCATCTTGCCTTTCACTATAACACAGTGGGCCTGTTTCTGAGCTCTCTTTCACAGGTGTTAATCAGAAGGTAACACCATTGGAGCTAATGGAGGTATGGCAATATGAATGCGAATCACACTTCATATCTGCTGAACACTAAAGTGGATTTTCCCAGTGACCAGTAGAACCCAATCCTGCAAAGGTGCATGCATGTGTTTACACAAGGGCAGTATTACCCTTTGACTTCAATGGAACTAGTCATAGTGCAGAAGGTGAAGCAGGTGTATAAGTCTCTGCAGGACTGATCTAAGATATTTTATAGGAGACAGTTTTTAGATGTAGGGGTTTTTACAGCTGGTTTTCAAGAATATTGTAGAAACAATTAGTGCAGGGTGACAGGATTCTGGCAGAAGAGCAGCAGGCACCAACCAGCATATAGCAAACTTCATGTCCTTTCCAAAGTGAAATGTTATTGGTGGAAATTTTGTAGCATACGTTAGGATGTTCTCTCTCACAGCAGAGGAAAAGATCTTTAAGATACTGACCACAATTCGAATCCACCACAGAGTATAGACCTCTTGAATAGGGCCATGTCATCTTATGCATCTGTACTAGTTGTCCAAAACTTTTCATAATTTTTTTTCCAACCAAACTAGAAATTTTTGCAAGAAATCTCCATTTTTGCTGAAAACCCAAACCTAAAAAGTTTTCAGTTTTTAGCGTTTGATCAAAAATCTGAAAAATTCTGATAAATCTAAATCTATAGATAGATACATACCCATTACAAAACTGAAAACTTTCATTTTCATTTAACTGTTTTTGTGGAAAATAAAATCCATTTCCTGAGCAGCTCTAGTTTGTGCAGACCCTTGAACAGCGAGACCCTGATCCTAAGTGTAGTTTCTATGCACTGCAGCAATAAAAATGTTTAATGATAATTACATGTTTTGTGGCCAGTTCAGTTCCCAGAGGATACAGATGTAACAAAAGCCACCATCACAAGCAGCAGAGTTGTAGGCAGGGTTACTAGGCCTGAACGGAAATGAAGACAGTGAACTATCTTCTTACTCTTCGGGTCTATCTACAGTAGGGGAATTTGCACTAATACAGTTGAATCCGGGGCAACTCTAATGCTGCACCAGTGTAAAATAGGGCTTGGGCAGGTGCAACTTACTCTGGTCAGAGGCGTTACCTCTAGCACGAGGTATTATAGGATACTCGCACTGCTGCTGCCTGGGCTGTTCCTGACTGCAAGTAGAGAGGGATTCAGTTAAACAGCTAAACATTCGAAACAGCTTTAAACATTCACCTGAGGCGTAGAAGTGGGGAGGGGAGTAGCAAACAGGAATTAGAAACCTACCAGCAAACAACATCCTTCCCGTGAGCATTTCCGCCAGGATGCACCCTGCTGCCCACATGTCAATGGCTTTGGTGTAGGCGTTAGGTGAGAGGAGCAGGCGTGGAGATCGATACCATTTTGTTACTAGGCCTTCAGAAAGATAACCCTGAAAGATTAAAAATATACATGTCTATATAAATAACTTTGGAAAACACACTTCATCCATTCCTGCCTTTTGCTGTCTAATCGCCGGGTGAAGGGATGAGTTTCGCGCTCGTCATCCCAGCGTGGAAAGATTTTGCTTTAACTCATCACATCACAAAGAAGCAGGCAGCATTTTTTTTCTTTCAAAATGTCACGAAAAAGAGGAATGCTGAGCCAGATGGTCAGTACTGTAGGAAACTGCAAGATTGACATCCTCACTGAGCCTGACAGTGAGCGGTAAATTCAATCAAACTGTGCGAGCGTGTATATAAACACACACAGCCACACAGTGGTGATCTCCAGGTACCAAACTGCAGAGCCACATGGCTGCATTTGTCATGCACCTTTCACCACCTCCCCTGCACTCTGACCATAATCCCTCCCCACTGAAAATACCAGGGCCTTTGCAAGTTACTGGTAGCTTGTTTTAATGATGGCTAGAGAGCTGCATTTACTGCTACTGACTCCCTACTGATTGTATCCATGGCTAATTTAAATGAAAGCATCCTATTATTTTTGTTACTCTACTCTCCCTTCCTGCCTCCAGACTGTGGGCTCATTTCATCTTCTCTTTTAGACTGCAAGTTCTTCAGGATAGGGACAGTCATTTACTATGGGCCAGCATTTTCAAAAGTGCTCAGCACCCACACCTGGGGCCAGGCTGTCAGAACAGCCAGTACAATGGTTGCTGAGCTCTTGAAAATCAGGCCTGACACATTTGTACAGTGCCTAGCACAGCTGGGCCCCAACCCCAATGCTGGACTATAAAACAATGTTTTCTTCTATAGGGCCGGCTCTAGCCATTTCGCCGCCCCAAGCACGGCGGCACGCCGCGGGGGCGCTCTGCCGCTCGCCGATCCCGCGGCTCCAGTGGACCTCCTGCAGGCGTCCCTGCGGAGGGTCCGCTGGTCCTGCGGTTCTGGTGGACCTCCCGCAGGCATGCTTGTGGATGCTCCACCGGAGCTGCGGGACCAGCGGACCCTCCGCAGGGACGCCTGCGGGAGGTCCACCGGAGCCGAGGGACCAGCGGACCCTCTGCAGGCACACCTGCGGGAGGTCCACCGGAGCGGCCTGCCCCCCTCCCGGCAACCAGCAGAGCGCCCCCCGCAGCATGCCGCCCCAAGCACGCGCTCGGCGCATTGGGGCCTGGAGCCGGCCCTGTTCTTCTATTCCCATACTGGTCCCATCAAAGGTGGAAATTCTGCCCCCAGAGTGCACGAGTCTGAGATGTAGGACAAGCAATACAGAATCCTGGTCAAATGACAGGTTGATTGATATCGCACAGGAGGTAGAGAGGGAAATGATCAACTCTCCAGCACTCGCTTCTAACCCAAGCCGATCTGTCTTGGGGTTTTATACAGCTGCCCATCACCGTAGTGTCTGAGCACCTTCCACAGACCATCAGTAATGAAAGATAAGTGAACTTAAAATCGCAACATTATTTTGCATGCAAATGCTATTTTAGATACTTGTTAAAGGATTCAGAAATGTATTGTATTAAACCCAATTCAGCAAAGCACTTAAGAACATGCTTTAAAGTTAAACATGTGCTTTACTGAACTGGAGCTAGTTATAATTTTTCTGTGTCTCTGAAATCTTTACAGTGGACCTATTGTTTCTATGCAAAGCACCACAACACGAGAGTGGACTGACTGATGATGTGATGGAACAGGTCTAACATTTTACTATTGATCTGGTTTTGGGTGGGGAGCCCGAGGGTTAATAGAACTTAACTGTTCTGGTTTTTGTTTTATGTTATTTTATTGTACAGGCATTTAGAAAAATTCCCAAATTAAAAATCATCAGTAATTCACAGAAAGACACACGGTATATTTACTAAGCTCATTTGTTAGTGACTGTGTTTGTATACACACAGACATCAACACCTTAAAAGCGGAGTTGAAACTGCAGCCTGAATTATAATGCTGAAGGTGTTAAATAGCTGACACCGCATAATAACTAGCTGTGGAGGCAGAAACCCTGAAAGCTCCATGTGTGATTCTGTATCTCTCCTGAACTGGTACCTCAGAGAACATTAACTCTGATGAACTTGCAGGTTTTTTTTAAATACAATTCACTGTTGAATTTTGCATGCATTCATCGTTTTTATGCAGGGGCAATGGGCTTACACTTTATTTTGAAGTTTACACAAATGATTCGTCGGATCAGCACATGACAATCTGCTAATCACTCCTCGTTAATTAGTGTCGTTAATATCAAAATAAAGTCTTGCATGGGAAGGAGGCCCTGATTCTGTTCTCCTCTACTTTAGGATCAGTCGGCCAAATCTTGCTCAGAGTTTCACCAGGACAAATCTAATTTCACAGTTGTTATTGACCTGTGTAACTCCATAGACCTCAATGGAGTAACGTCTGATTTATACCAGTGTAAGTGACATCAGCATCAGACACAGAGCTGCAACTGGTGCACAGTATCAGAGAACTGAATTTGGACCATTAAACCATGTGCTTTCTGGGCCTGGGTTTCCATTTGGTACTAATTTTAAGGAGATTGCCCTTTTATTATAATACTACTATTACTTCGCTCTTCAATAGCACCCTCCATGAAGAATTTCAGAACGCTTTGCAAACATTCACAGATTCAAAGGCCAGAAAGGACCACTGTGATCATGCAGTCTGACCTCCTGGATAACAAAGGCCACAGAACTTCCCTGAAATAATTCCTAGAGCAGATTTTTTAGCAAAACATCCAGCCTTGAATAACCTAAGCCTCAAAACACCCTTGTAAGACTGATATTATTGCAGCTTACAGATGTGGAAACTGAGGTACAGGAAAGTTAGCACTTGACTTGACTAGGGCCATCCAGGGAGACAGGCTTTCAGCGTTTAATAAAGTCCAGATTTATTTACACTCAGGCCAGTGCTTTAACTTCTAGGGCCAAGACTGTCAAACCTGGGTCTAAAATTTTCAAAACCACCTATGACTTAAGAGCTTATGTTCTATTTTCAAAAGTGACTGAGGCATGTAGGAGCTAGAGACACAGGCTTCGAAAATAGAGCTTAGGGTCCTAAGTCACTTATGCCTTTAAAATTTTTTTACCTGGGGGAACTATCCTTCCTCTCCTAAATCTTTATTCAGGCACCAGAATAAGTAATGTGACTTTCAAAAATGCTGAGCATACAGAAGCCCATTGAAGCCAATAGGACTTGTCACATTATTAACAGTACCTAGCTGGAGCACAGTCCTTGATATTAAAGGAAAGGTACTGCTCTGAGCAGGGGCACCTCTATGTTTTTTGCTGCCCCAAGCTCGGCAGTCAGGCAGCCTTCGGTAGCAGTTCTGCGGGAGGACCGCAGGTTCCGCGGATTCAGCGGCGGTTCTGCGGGTGATCTACCGGTCCCGCACCTTCAGCGTACCCGCCGCCGAAGGCTCCCTGGCTTCCGCCCTCATGATGACCAGCAGGCTGCCCCCACCCCCCAGCTTGCCACCCCAGGCACACGCTTGCTACACTGGTGCCTGGACCCACCCCAGGTTTTGAGAATTGCCCCTCTTATCCTCCAATAGTAGTTTCTAGCTTCCTTAATTTACTCTCACCAAATTTAACTCTGGTGCACATCCACTCTGTTCTAGATTACAAGCTGATGGTTCATTTTGTAATAGCAATGCTGATACTAATTTCATAATTATTTATTGCTTTCTGGACAGAACCCAAGGCTAACGTGACCCTTACACTTTAATTCCAAGCTAAGGCACAGCTTTCCCAGACAGCCACTGTTGACAGACATTAGAGAAGGTTAGTGGTGCTCAACTGGGAAGGACAAGAAGTTATGCAGCAGAACCTACGGAACTCAATTGTTACAAATGTGCTCTATAAACCAGTGATGTCTGTATAGATGTAAATAGTCCTTGGTAGGTGCCACTAGATGGTGCTCAAGAATACAAAGCATAGTTCCCAGGTTTGGTAGGATCCATATAAATTGTTTTTATTGTGCACTGCAAATAGCATATCTCTTTAGGTGGCGTTCTTAACGTGATCAGGGCCTCATGGTAATAGCCATGGAATAACAATGAACCACAGAGACTGTCCCCATCCCAGACAACTCAACATCTATGGAAGGTTGGGTATTAGGTTTGCCAACTTTCTGACTGCAGAAAACCAAACACCCTTGGTCCGCTCCCTGCCCTGAGGCCCTTCCCCTTCTCACTTTGTCCCCCCTCCCTCTGTCACTTGCTCTCCCCCACCCTCACTCATTTGCTCATTTTCACCAGGATGGGGCAGGGGGTCAGGGTGCGGGGTAAGGGCTCCAGCTGGGGGTGTGGGCTCTGGGATGAGGGGTTTGGGATGCAGGAGGGGGCTCCAGGATGGGGCAGAGGGTTGGGGTCTGGTGGGAGGTTAAGGGCCTCATCTGGGGGTGTGGGCTCTGGGGTGGGGCCAGGGCTGAGGGGTTTGGGGTGCTGAATGGGGCTCTGGGCTGGGGTTAGGGGGTTTGGAGTGCAGGAGGGGGTGAGGGGCTGGGACAGGAGGTTGTGATGGGGAGGGAATGAGGGGTGTGTGCTCTGGGTGGCGCTGACCTCAGGCAGCTCCTGGAAAGCAGCGACATGTCCCTTTGGCTCCTAGGCGCAGGGGCAGCAATGGGAGCTCTGCATGCTGCGTTTCCCGGCCAATGGGCGCTGCGGAGCAGGTTCAGGGTGGTGCCTGCGCTGGGGGTACGGGCAGCGCACAGAAACCCCTGGCTGCCCCTGCACCTAGAAGCCAGAGGGACATGCTGGCTGCTTCCAGGAGCCGCACAGAGCCGGGTGCTGAAGCCAACCAGACTTTTAGCGGCCCTGTCAGCTGTGCTGACCAGAGCTGCCAGGGTTCCTTTTCGATTGAGTGTTCCAGTCGAAAACCAGATACCTGGCACCCCTAGTAGGTATACATCACCAGACTGGCAGTGCCAGAAAGGGATTTGTAGCCATTAAGCTACCCATCATTCCCAGTGATCAGATTGGACCTGCATCTCTCATGGCAGCACCCTAGATTCTGTGTTAGGTTCACCTGCTGCCCTTACCTTTAATATGGAAGTTCAGCGTCTCTCACAATGCAGTGCTCCATCTTCCTCTAAGCATCATTAAGGTTGAGCATTGCTTGCAGACTTCAGGCTGTAACTGCATATTAAATGATGGCAGCCACAGGTTACCTTATGTGACTCTGTGAGGCTGAATTTATTCCACAGGCCACATTTTGCCTGTCTCTTATCTAATTCCTTCAAAACAACATCTCTGGCAGAGGCTCAAGGACACTCTGAAAGGAAAGCAGTGTGGAAGCGATTAACTAATGAAAGAGGAGACTGAGCTACAGGCTGCTTTGTCCTCTGAGATCCCTGGGATGTAGGAGAGTCCCTCATTACCAGACAAGGAAGCATTTCTAGTGACTGTTCGGAGGGATGCTGAGAAGAGCGAAAGCAGAAGCCACAAGAAGCAGCAGCTAATTATGAGACTGGAGTCTGGCAAAAAGTGCAGCAAAACAAACAACTCCATTAACCCCAGGGGAAGATGGAAGTGGGTGAGCACAGAGAACCTGCATCAAATGAAGATATGGCGGGAGAATACCAACCACGTAAGAAGAAGAACAGCACCCGCTCTTCTCCTGAGGAACATAAGTACATAAGACTATTTAAGACAGGCTTTTTGTAGAGATAGGTGCTGACCCTTCACCCCCCAAACTTTTGGGAAAATCAGATGTGGATTCCAACTTCGCAGCTCTGTAATAGGTCAAGTCAAAGCCCTAGATGTGAACGCACTGAACTTTGGATCTGAACTATCCCAGCCCCACGACCCCAGCTGGAGCACGGCAAGCCCCACAGCCCCCCTCCCCTGGCCAGCAATCCAAAGTGCCGCCAAAGACTGAGAGCGCTGCCCAGTGAGTACAAGCCCCAGGAATCGGGCCCTGCACTTGCTAAAGCCAGCCCTGGTGCTCAGCACTCCTGAAAAGCAGGATCTTGGACTTTAGGTGCTGGTTATTTTTAATACTCCTTAGTGGAGGTAATTCGCTTGGTTCAGCCATCTGCTCTGTAGCAACGGGTCAGACTCTCTTAGCAGGGGCGGCTCTAGACATTCCGTCGCCCGAAGCACAGCAGCACGCCGCAGGGGGCGCTCTGCCGGTCCCGCGGCTCCGGTGGACCTCCCGCAGGCATGCCCGCGGAGGGTCCGCTGGTCCCACAGCTTTGGTGAACCTCCCGCAGGCGTGCCTGCGGAGGGTCCACTGGTCCCGAGGCTCCACCGAAGCCACGGGACCAGCAGACCCTCCACAGGCACGCCTGCGGGAGGTCCACCAGAGCCACCTGCCGCCCTCCCGGCGACCGGCAGAGCGCCTCCCATGGCATGCCGCCTCAAGCACGCGCTTGGCGTGCTGGGGCCTGGAGCCGCCCCTGTCTCTTAGGGTCCAATACAGACGCAGAGTGTGACTCAGCTAAGTACCAGGTAAAAGCGCTGTGCAGGACAGAACATGGGAGGCCTGACCCTAGCCAAGTGAGAGCACTGAGATACCCCTGCCTAGTCATGCCCAAAAGGGAACATTGAAACTCAGTGCCCCATGATAGGAACAGTGTTTATGTCACTCTCTCTTCAGACACACCCATTTGTTCTCCATGCCCTGCCCATTTTTTGTTCTGTGATCCTGCAAGTAAAGGAGCTGGCGAGCTGTGGCTCGGAGATCCCTTCCTAGTGTAGGGGACAATGCCTAGCATTTAACCATGGCTGCACCTATGTGGAGCCTCCTCTAACAAGAGCCCTGCACCACAGGCAACCTGCCGTGCACCAGGGTCTGAACAGCAGACCTACAGTACTAACCACATGGGCCTCTGCCACATGAACTAAGTCCTCTCCCCGGCAACTGTAGCAGCCTCAATAACCTCTTATGGGGACTGGTTACTAGAGGGGGGCAAAGAGCAAATAATACTTTTATGCATGTGCTTGTGAACTGATACAAAGCTACTCTGAGGCACATTAGAACCAATGTGATTCCCTGCAGCAGGTGCGACAGCGAGTTTGTGTGGCATGATCTTGGGTTGCTGTGGGCAGCGTGGAAACAAAGTGTGATCGCTAGGTTAAACGTGCACAGGAGATTGTCTTTGAGAAGCAAAAGAAAGAGACAATTTGCCACTTGTGCTTTTGGGCTGTATGCACCATTGTGTTAAGCCGGTGTGGGGTGGGAACCCATTTATTTGCATGGTGAGAGGTGAGCATGGTGTCCAGTGGTGAGAGAAGGAGACTGGGAACTGGATCTCTTGGGTTCTTTGCCCAGCTCCTGTAAGGTATGCACAAAAGGGAGTGCACAGTGACACAAAAGAGAATGCATGGTGGTGGAACTTTTTGAACAACCTCCACACTGCATTCCCCTGCAGTGGTAATCTGTAGACACTCCCTGTGCTTGCTGGCGGTTTGCTGAGGATGATATATTGTTTTGGAGCCCTGTTTTTGCACAGACCCCTGAGTCTTTGCTCTGTGTTACAGGTGTGTGCTGTGTGTTTGTATTGACTGAAATAATAAAGAATCCTGTGTTTTCAGAAGACAGAATCTGCATTTTGACACATTACACTCAGTCATTGATTCCTTGTGGGACTCTGAGCAAATCACTCAACCTTTCTGTGCCTCAACAACCCCTTCTGTAAAATGGGCCTGATACTTCCCTGCCTCACAGGAATGTGAGGAGGCTTCATTTGTAAAGCACTTTGAGATCAGCAGATTAATCGTACTATTAAGCTACCCAAAATCTAGGAAGAAAACGTGCGAGGTGTCATGTTCTTGCAACATGCCAGGAAACACAGAGTTGTATTCAGAACGTGCAAAGCAATCCAAAACCTTAGAAAATATATTTGTTCAGTATGTGTTTACTCCTTCAACAAAAGGATCTCTAGCTGGGCAAAGGTCACCAGTGGGGTATGTCAGGGTCAGCAATCGAGAACACACTTGTTTAAATGTTTATTATTTAAATGTTTATTACTTGATCTGCCAAGGAAAGAAAAGGTCAGCTGTATAAATACATGATACCTCCTAAAAAGCCAAGATAAGAACAATTTAGCCATTTAAATCGCTGGGCAAAGCATAACCACAGCTTTGTTCCTCTCCCTGTCTAGGCAAGGAACCAGTCACCTCCAATTGTGTGTTGTTCAACTGGTTCATTTACATTTGGGATTAGCCTTGGCTACACTATTTTTGTACATGTTAAGGGTGGTATTTATGTATGTTCCTGTGTGAGGGCATTAATGGGGAAAAGGTACAGGGAGCTCTTCTCACACACTTACCCAAAGGGAAAGGTAGAAGAGGAATAATGGCTCCATAGTTAGATGCTAGCTCAGAACTTGGGAGACCCGGATTCAATTTCCTGTTCTGTTACAGGCTTCTTGTGTAACTCTGGGTAAGTGACCTAGTCTCTCAGTGCCTCAGTTCCTCAGCTGTAAAATGTGGATAATAGTATTTCCTTCCATCACCAGGGTGCTCTGAGGATAAATACATTAAAGACTGTGAGGTGCTCAGATACTATAGCCATGTAAGTACCTTAGATGGCCATGAAGGACCCTAGATAGGCATTATTTGGCACAGAATGCTAGGGAAGAAGAGCCAATCAGTGCTACCCCTTGTTAAACCTCCCACGAAATCGAGATACCAACCTACAGTCTTAGGATACCTGAGAAAGAAATGAGCAGGAACTGTCAACTCTGAGGGCAGTACACTGTATCAGGGTGAATGGCACTGGAGTGGAAATCAGAAGATCTAGGTTCTATTCCTGTCCTAACCACTAACTAATAGTGTGATCTTGGAGAAGTCACTTCATTTCACTTGTATACATCTCCATGAGTCCATCTTGGAAATAAGACACCTGAACAACAATGCTCATGAGGCATCGTGGCCCCACTATTTCAGTTTTTGATATTTTGCTGAAAACTTCCATTTGTGGGTATTTTGTGTTTCATCAGAATGTCTATATTTTCTGCAGCAAGCAGACACTTGTAGCAAAAAGTTTTATTGAGTCAAAACCCCACTTTTCCTTCAAAAAATTTTTATCTGGAAAATTTTCAACCAATCCCACTAGCTCCCCATTGCTGCGGGTGTCCAGTCACCATTACTGTCAATGGGAGGTATGCTTGTTTATCAAGAGAAATACTAACACTGCCCTTAAAAATGATCATGAAATGGATTCAACTATTAAAAAGCCCAACACAGCAGTGTCACTTACTAGGGTAACTGGATTATACGGCTTGTGATCAATGGGCACATTATGATCCATTTTTTCTGCATAAAAGCAGGGACAGCTAAATACAACAAATGATAAGAGAGTTTATATTTTTCCTGTCTTCCCATAAATGCAGGTTTTTGTTCTGATTTCTAAATGCATGAGTCAATACTTTAATCAACAGCATTTGCTATTAAAAGAATGCTGTAATTTCTCTCTCCCTAAGGTACAAATTAATTGAGACTGATTAGCCGAGCATTTTGTTGCTGTATCAGATATAGCACACAAGCCCTGAAGTGTTATCAGATCAGACTATTCGTTTTCAGACACTGCTATTATTCACTTCAATGGAGACACTCTCCTTTATTGGAAGCTATACAAGAAAATCAACAAATGCTTGTTGAGTAACGTATGGAAATGGACAATTTGGGGCAATTTGTTTTTCTATTCTCCAAATGCTCAGAAGTAATAAATATTATAAACAAACCAAGTCAACAGAATAACACATCCAATATTGATCGGGCTGATATCGATCCTTATATGTATAACAATTCAAGGAAAAACACAAATGAGAAAATATAAAAACAGCAGCACATATAACATCTGCGCTTCTCTTGTATATACACCCATTGTCTCTTGCCTTCTAATTAGACTGTGCACTCTTCCAGGAAAGACTATCTTTTTGTTACGTCTTAGTATATAGACTAGCACAATGGGGCCCTGGTCTCTAATAAGGTCCCTTAGGTGCTATTGTAATACAAACAACAAGAACAGAGAAACTCAACACTTCATTACAAGAAGCCAAAGTAGAATGAACACTCCTATGAGCAAGTCCCATGAACTACAGCTCTGTACACTATTAGAAACTGGTAAGTATACAACAATCTTATACTCTCAGTAAACTAGTCTATAAGCATTAAATTGATCCCATTCACTGTGCTGGCCCACTGCATGGATGAATTTCACCCTTGAGTCTCTGCTACTAAAGTTATTAACTAGAGATGGGCCTGATCCACAACCCTGAAGAAGTGGCTCTAACTGATAGAGCTAACCATCTAGTGAGAATGATGGACACTAGACCATCATAGATGGGTATAATCTATTCAGAAGAAAGGGAGCAACAAAATGGCCAGTGCAGATTTGGGCTGCAGATGCAGAGACATCAAGAGCAGGGAAGTGACTGTTTTCCCTACTATGGGTATGTCTACACTGCAAGTAAAGGTCTGATTGTAGCATAGAGAAGCATACCTTGCTAGCTTTAGTCTACCTAGTACAGGTAACAATAGTAGTGTAGATGTGGTGGCACAGGCTAGCAATCAAGGTACTTACCCAGGCTCCCCAGAAGGATACTGGTTATCAATGACCTAGATTAGAGATGTCTATCTGTGCTACAATCACATCTCCATATGCAGTGTAGACAAACCCAGTAATGGCTTCAGTGCAGTCATACCCGGAATATTGTATTCAGTCCTGGGCATCACATTACTAGGATGAGAATAAAAAACTGGAGGAAAGTCAGAGAGGAGACAAAAAAATAATAAGGGGCTGAAGTGATGAGCAAAGATTAAAAGATATAAATCAGAGCTCAAAGAGCTCAACTAAGCAGTGACTACGCTGGACACGACAGTTTAAAAATATTTGTAGGTTGCTAACACAAAGAATGGAGAGGAATTATTGAAGGCAGTACCACAGGGGAGAGCTAGGAGTAAAGGGATAACTTGGGCTAAATATCAGTGGAAACTTTGTGACAGCAAGAGCTACTAATTCATGGTGCAGCCTCCCAAAGGAAGTTCTGGAAGAACAGTCTCTTGGAGCACTTCAAACAAGATTGGACAAAGGACTGGGTGAGGCCCTGTCATAGTATAATTCCCCACTCTGAGCCTTAGCGTCCAAAAGATGGGGTACCAGCATGAATTCCTCTAAGCTTGATTACCAGCTTAGGACCTGTAGCGCTGCCACCAACCAGGAATTCCAGTGCCTGGTACACTCTGGTCCCCCCAAAACCTTGCCCAGGGAACCCCAAGACCCAGACCATCTGGATCTTAACACAAGGAAAGAAAACCCTTTCCCTCACCGTTGCCTCTCCCAGGCTTCCCCTCCCTGGGTTACCCTGGAAGATCACTGTGATTCAAACTTCTTGAATTTTAAACAGAGAGGAAAATGTACCTTTCCCCCTCCTTCTCTCTCCCCCTCCCAGACTCTCCCTGAGAGAGAAAGTAATCCTAACCCAGTGAGAAAATAACCTTTTTCTCCCCCTTCCCTCCTTTCTCCCCACCAGTTCCCTGGTGGATCCAGACCCAGTCCCCTGGAGTCTCACCAGAACAGAAAAAACAATCAGGTTCTTAAACAAGAAAAGCTTTTAATTAAAGAAAGAAAAAACAGTAAAAATTATCTTTGTAAATTAAAAAAAATGGAATAGGTACAGGGTCTTTCAGCTATAGACACTGGGAACACCCTCCCAGCCTAAGTATACAAGTACAAATTAAAATCTTTTCAGCAAAATACCAATTTGAACTCCTTTCAGCCAAATACAAATTTGCAAATAAAGAAAACAAACATAAGCCTAACTCGCCTTATTTACCTAGTACTCACTATTTTTGAACTTATAAGAGCCTGTATGGGAGAGATTGGAGAGAAACCTGGTTGCACGTCTGGTCCCTCTGAGCCCCCAGAGTCAACAACAACCAAAATCTAACAGCACAGCACAAAAACTTCCCTCCTTCAAGATTTGAAAGTATCCTGTCCCCTGATTGGTCCTCTGGTCAGGTGACAGCCTGGCTCATTGATTTTGTTAACCCTTTACAGGCAAAAGAGATATGAAGTACTTCTGTTCTATTAACTCTTAACTATCCGTTTATGACAGGCCCACTGAAGAACAAGCTTGCATTGGCAGGCAGAGGGACTGGATGAGTGGCACCCATCTCTAATTCCCACGAGCGGTAATGATTCAGATGAGACATTGCCTGACTGAGAAACCACCCAGCTTGATCTCCTACAAATGCCCGCCTCTCAGAAACAGGAAGTTGCAAAGGTGCCACTGGAGCTGTAGCTGCCTCAGTGTACTCCGTTACACTACCTGCAGCATTGGCTCAGGCTTCAGTCCGCCCTCCTTGGGTCATGAAATAATTTTTGTTGTCAGAAGGGCATCGAGGTACAATGAAGTTTGAGAACCTCTGGTATAGAGTCTAGCACAATGGAGTCCTGATATCTGTTTTCAGAGAATTTAATACCAGAAGGGACTATTAGGCCATCTCAATGATCTGTCATAGGCCACAGTCTTTAATCCACCACTTCCCTTGGTAGCCTGTTCTCACTGTTAATTTTTTGTGTTTTATGCCAAATTTGAATGTGTTGAAATGTGTATAGAGTGGCTAACACAATGGAGACCCAGTCTGTGACTGGGGGCATTAGTCACTACCATACAATAATGATCCTGAGAGGTGCTGAGCACCTAAACTCATTAATGGGCTCAATGCTTTTAACAAACAGGCTCTTCAGTTAAGCATTAGAGTCCTTAATGGCTTCCTTGTCCTCCCTGATCTGTTTCCACCTGCTTTGAGGCGAGGATAGTCCTTTTGTGTTTGTACAGCACCTAGCACAACGGGGTCCTGGCCCATGACTGGGGTTCCTAAGCACCACAAATAATAAACTAATACTGAAAACGGAACTCTGTTCAATGTTTGCTTCCCCCACCTCACATATTTTTTTGTGATGCGTATTTTGGACTTGCTCTTTGCTTTTACTGCTTCCTTCACTCTGGTTTTCTGTCCCCCCCTCAGTTACTCCCTTCACTGAGCTTCTCGCTTTTTGTCCTTTCACTGAGTGTTTTCCCAAAAAGTGACAAAAACAGATGCAGAACAGTTTTTCTATGGCAGCAGATCTCAGCCTGAGGTTTTGGTGCATCACGCAAGTGAACGGCCGCATTGTGGGATTACATACAAGAAAAGAAAATGCAACCTCACTCCGTGAACACTTATATAAATTAAGCCTTGGTTCAAAGTTGTTCCTTACAAACCATTTGCTAACGTTCAAATATTTCAGATATTGAACAACTATATCTCCTCATTTCCTTCCCCATCTCTACAGGAAACACAGCCCTCCAACAAAGAAAATGGTTGGGGTGACTTGATCACAATCTATAAAACCAACATGGGGAACAGAGATTTGATAATAGAGGGTTCTTTAATGTAGCAGGTAAAGTTATGACAAGATCCATTGACTGGAAGTTGAAGCTAGATAAATTCTAACTACAAATAAGTCACACATTATTCAGGGGAGGGTAATTAACCATGGGGACAAGTTACCAAGGGTTGTGGTGGATTCTCCATCCCTGGCAGTTTTTAAATCAAAACTGGATAGTTTTCTATCAGAGATGGTCTAGTTCAATCCACAGCTATTGGGCTGGAAGAAGGAATTAATTCAGAAAGTCCTGTGGCCTGTCTTATGCAGGAGGATAGGCTAGAAGATCAGAACAGTCCTTCCTGGCCATCCAATCTATAACACACCCACCTATAGGGATCTGATAGTTAAGGCCACTGGCTAGATTCTTGCACTGCACTAAAAGCCTCCTGTCCAAAAAAGGCACAAGCATCCATTCCCATATAGAATATCACCAACCAAAAAAGTATGCATGGATTGCTCTGTGTTCACAGATAGGGCTGAAGTTGGGTTGGCATGTGTAGCCACAACATTCCATTCTGACGAAGTGGGTATTCACCCACGAAAGCTCATGCTCCAAAACGTCTGTTAATCTATAAGGTGCCACAGGATTCTTTGCTGCTTTAACATTCCCGTGGTGATTCAATGTGACAGTTGCTATATGACACAGTACATACCCTTGAAAAACATGATGAACTCACCGCTCCCCTGTATTTTTCCAAAACTACACGCAGCTCTGCAGATGCAGAAATGTTATCATAGCTTAACCTCTGTTCCCAAGGCAATACATTTGCTCAGTTGTAGGAAGATTATATAAGGGTTTAAATAATCTGGCCTTAGATAATTATGCTAGATTTTAGATGTACTGTGTCAGAGTTTAGATAGTTATAGCAAAACTGACAAGGTAGAAAGGTTTTTAATCCCTTGTAGTTTTTGATGTGCTTAAGTTTTCTCTGTCTTCGCATGGGCACACAGCCAAAGTGCCTGGATCCTACAAACCCTTTCTGAGTCTCATTTATTTTAATGCAATTTGTGAACAAGAACTACTTGCTTAATAGGGGGTTGGAAAATTGCCCCAGGTTACTTGCTCCTAATGCTTGCCTCTTCCTTGTCTGCCTTTTTTCTGATATCACCACTTAACCTCCTCTTCCGAATAACAGACGTCACTTAGACTCTCTTTGCCAGCCCAGGAGGACAGATGTGCAGACAGCAGAAGGCACAGAGTGAAGAGGCTCAGAAGATACATTTTTAGGTGGGATACTTTCCACAAGAAGTAGCTATGAATGTAACAATACCTAAAACCCTTTAGGGAGGACCATGATCCTAGCCTCACTGATGTCAGTGACAAAACTCCCTTTGGCTTCAGCATGGCCAGGATTTCACCCCGATGTACATGAAATCACTCGCTCATCACTGTACCCTCTAGGCAGTGGCATTTCAATGTGGCAGCCTTTACTCAGAGAGTAGAGAGCAACCTATCATGCAACATACTGGCTAATCTCTCATGATGGACTATAAAACTGCTAAGTATCAGAGGGGTAGCCATGTTAGTCTGGATCTATAAAAGCAGCAAAGAGTCCTCTGGCACCTTATAGACTAACAGATGTATTGGAGCATGAGCTTTTGTGGGTGAATACCCACTTCATCAGATGCATGAGACGAAGTGGGTGTTCACCCACAAAAGCTCATGCTCCAATACATCTGTTAGTCTATAAGGTGCCACAGGATTCTTTGCTGCCCTTATAAAACTGCTCTGGAGTTGTTAAACTATATTATGCAATAAATACACCTTTCGAGAGTGACTAGTCTCTATGTTCTGGAAAGCAGATACTGCATTTAAATGTTCAGCCATTCAGTCATTTTCAGTTACTTGTGCTTCCATCTCACAGTGTAGCTGCCTCTACCATTTGGCTTTCATGGGGCAAATCCTGACCCTAAGGTTCTCTGGAGTTCACAGTCAGCCACAGCTCCAAGGTCCAGTGGTCTAAATTGGCTCAGAGGCTTGGAATACTGCATTAGAAGTAGGTTCAGGAGAAGCAGATCAGTGAGGAGAGTTCAGGTGAGACTGGCAAAGATGTAAGACAAATGCGGTTTAGTATGAGTCCCACCACATGAAATATAAATATGCGTACACAACCATAGCAGAGCAACAGCAAACTCTACAGTAAGATGTCATATGTGTTTCCACAATAACCCCACACTTTGAGTACATCATAACTTTCTCAAACTTTCACATTTTGGAGCTGAAATATACCATGGAGTATCATTAAAAGACACTGACAACTTAAAATCTAGATAATTTAAAATAAATGATTTAAAAGTAGTTTCCGGTGTCCCCATATCATTTTTTTTTTTTTGTAATTTTACAGTGTCATTTTCCTATTTTTTCCCTTCTAGGCCACTGTTATGCCTAAAGGCCCAGATCCTCAAAGGTATTTAGATGCAAGACTCCCATTGATTTCAATGGGAGTCAAGCACTTAAATAACTGAGGATCTGGGTCAAGATCCACACAAACAATATGGGAAACTGACTAATCAGCTACAGGGAAATAGTGAAACTGACTTGTGGTGGCGCCCCTCACCCCTGCAGCACCCCCGGGCAGCTCAGTGCAGCATCGCCATAATATCTGACTCAGTTTCCTCTAGTGAGCTTTCAGTAAGTCCCATGAAGTTTATGTGTATTGAACAGTACCCCATCAGGGGTCTGTCTCATTTATTTAACCCAAAGGTAGAATATCATACAAATAGGCCTTCACCTCAGCATCTCCAGCTCAAGAGGGAAGAGGGCTGAATTAACCCCCAGTGGTCAAACCACAGCAACCTTTCTCAGAACAGCATATCATTCCTCTCATCCGGGGCTTCTGCTGCTACCTGGCAAAGTCCTGCCATAGGGCTAGGTTTTGCTGAAGTCAGCATTCAGAGTTCCTCCCTTGCAGAGCCTATCCCACCCAAGGAGCATTCTTCCTGGGTTCCCTTTCCTGGTAAGCTCCCTCACCAGCCCTTTCCTTGGGACCTCTCTCTTTCTGTGTTTTACAGACTCTTCCTCTCTGCCCAGGAGCCCCTGTTCTCTAGCCTCCACTAAGGCTGTGTCTACACTATGCAGCTTTTAGTGACACGGTGTGTTGGTACAGCCGTGCCGCTAAAAGGCACGCAGTGTAGCCACTGTTTGTCAGCTCTCCTGCCAACAAAAAAACTTCCACCCTCAAGGAGTGACATTAGCTTTGTTAAAGTGCTGTTTACACCGCTGCTTATCCTCAGCAAAACTTTTGTCTTTTAGAGAGGTGCTTTCTAACACTTCTGAAAGACAAAAGTTTTGTCATTCAGTTGCCAGTTTAGACATAGGCTAAATGTGTTTGGGGGTGCAGTGTGGAGGGGTGGAACATTCCTTTCATCAGGCCCAGATGCTTCTCTGCCTAATTAACTTCTTCCCAACTACTCAGTGAATTAATTAGTCCCAGGTGAATCTGAACTGCCTCATTCCTCCTTGTGGAGCCTGGTAAAGGTAGGCTGAGCCCCCGATTAACTCAGAGGGCGAGTTACTCTCTGACATGACTACACACAAAGTAGGGTCAAACAATAAAAGAAAAACTGAAACATGGGGAAATATCAGTTGCTCTTTCTAATCTTTCAGCTACAGTAATTTTAGGTGTTGCTTGTAACAACAACAGAAGGTAAAACACATTAGAGAGAGAAAAGTGTTTGGTTTTTTTTCCTGTATGCCTTTAATTCACACACTGACTGGGAGGCACATGGCACATAATGAAATTTTGTGATGTAGTAAATGAACAGATACACACACGCAATCAAGATTACTGAATTACAAATGTACTTTGTTCTCTCTCCCCATGCCCCGCCCTGCCCCAGGGTGTAGTTTTGTTCTGATCACGTCATACTTTACTAGTTAATATTCCTGGAATAATGGAAAAATCATACCAGCGTGAGACCTCACTAAACACTTTGCTGAGAAGTGGTGAGAAGTTTTTTAAATTTGAGATTCTCCTTTACTTTTCTAGCTCTCACAAATCAGGCAGCCCTGCAAGCACATGACCCAAAGCCAACTCTGCTTCATTGGATTTACTCCAGAGTTATAATATACCTGACATTGGACCCTAGCCTTCTGAGTAGTATGTAAAGAGCAAAGGATGGGTACAAGGTACCAATCTCATATGACAGATTGTAGCTCCTGCAATCAGTGGGATTTCTGCCATTGACTTCAATAGGAGCTGGAATGGTTCCTGGTTCTAAGAACTGCAAAGGGAAGAGGAGGAAATCTGAAATAAAAACAAATAAAAGCTTTTGGAATAATGCTGATACAACAGCAGATTGATTCCACGGCAGCTTTTTTTTTTTTAAGCATTTTTTAAAAAAGAGTGGGTGACAAATTGAATTTGTCTGGTTTACAGGCCGAACACTGTTCCTGGCTCAGAGCAAAGCACAATAAAACCGTCATTTTGCATGATTCTTAAAAAACGTGACATGTATTCTCATTCTCTTTGGGTTACAGAATCAGTTTACTTAATTATCCTGGCCTATTATAAGCTTTGTCAAAGGAAGGAATAACAAGGGCAAGGGGAAAAAATAAAAAATAACCAAAGTCTGTGCTCTTGAGAGCACCGTGTTCCAGAGGAGCAAGAGCAGCCAAGGGCTGGCTCATCCATCAAGTGCAAACAAGCAATCAAGGCTTGGCATTGTCTGAATGTAGGGCATAGGCAGTACTTGAAGACAGCACCGGTGGGACCACCAGAATACCAAATGTTAGCTATTTAGTAGATATTTGTTCTGCAGTGATTGTTCAGCAGTGCTGGCTAAGTTACCTCAGAAGACAACACAGGCATATAAAATAATTAGAAGAACACACGAAAGGGATGAAAAAAAATGCATGTTATTTCCAGTTACTTCCCCCTTCTTAATAAAGCAATCTGCTCACATTTATTTAACTGTGAGGGCACTGGGTTCCACCACTGTAACTGGGAGAGGTCCCATTTTTTCCTATTTTAAAGATTTCCTCATGATTAATCAACTGAGATTTTGTTTTGATTGAGCAGAGAACGATTATATTGGACCCATTAGCAAGTGCACAACAAATGAGAGGCTTTAACTTGCAAGATTTAAAGACATTTTGGAAACAAGTTACCAAAAGGTCTCCCTTAACAAGGGTAATTATGTCCCTGCTAAATGCAAATTCATGCTCATGAAAGTCATAATTAAATTCGCAAGTATTAGGAGTAAGGAACTTGCAAAAGAGACTGAAATTGTAGTACCCTGTCATATCATTTACAGGGACTCACCACTACAAGTTTTTTTTCTCTCCTGCTGGTAATAGCTCACCTTAACTGATCACTCTCGTTAGAGTGTGTATGGTAACACCCATTGTTTCATGTTCTCTGTGTATATATAAATATCTTCCTACTGTATTTTCCACTGCATGCATCCGATGAAGTGGGCTGCAGCCCACGAAAGCTTATGCTCAAATAAATTTGTTAGTCTCTAAGGTGCCACAAGTACTCCTGTTCCATTCTAATTGGTTTCATTACCATACAGAATGTGGTAGAGATGGTTACGACAAACCAACCGAAATCATATCACTCATAAAAAACAACTCCACGCAACCTGTGATTTATCCTTCCCAAATGATAAAACCAACAGGGACCTTGGCGCAGGGATTTTACTGGAACTAAATGACCCATTGGGGTTAACAGGATGAGACTGCCCAAGGGTCTGAAAATAAAACAAATGTTCACAAGTTCCAAAACAGCAATTTTCCAGTTAGGCTACAGAGGCTGCAGCAATTGGTCAGCTAATTAGCAGAAATGGGCCTGAACTAAAACCACATCTGAAAGGGCCCTCCTCCCCACCCTCCACCCCCAGTTATGGAAAAGTCCAGATTTCACTGCTGGTCCATATAACCATACCCCCAGATCAAAACAGCTGCAAAACTGAGCCAACATCCAGATTCACACGTTTAAACTCAGGTCCATGGAGCCACTAACTTGTGGTATCTTTGACGTTTAAAAAATATTTATGATTCCACACAACATCTAACAGCCACGTGAGACCCTGAAGGTGTGATCATTCTAGCACAGTGTGTACAGGCAAGTTGCATCTTAGGCGCATTTAATATGCGCAAATTCAGCTTTGCGCGGTCAGCAAAAACGGGAAAAAAAAGAAAAACAACAATATAAAAACTGCATCTGTAGTACGAGTGATTCCGCCCGCCATTCAACTCAATGAGTGTTTCATTATATGTGGTTTTCGCTTTACGCACTAACCACGGAACGAAACCCCAGCATAAGATGAGACTTGCCTGTAGTATTTTTAACCTGATACACTGCTGTCAGGAGAGAGGCATGTGGAGGTTCTACAGAATCACAGACTCATAGGTCAGAAGGGACCAATATGATCATCTAGTCTGACCTCCTGCACAAGGCAGGCCACAGAACCCTACCCATCCACTTTTATAACAACCCCTAACCCAGGACTGAGTTATTGAAATCCTCAAAATTGGTTTGAAGACCTCAAGCTGCAGAGAATCCACCAGCAAGCGAACCATGCCCCACGCTGCAGGGGAAGGCGAAAAACCTCCAGGGCCCCTGCCAATTCGCCCTGGAGGAAAATTCCTTCCCGACCCCAAATATGGCGATCAGCTAAACCCTGAGCGTGTGGGCAAGGCTCACCAGCCAGCACCCAAGAAGGAATTCTCTGCAGTAACTCAGTTCCCATCCCATCCAACATCTCCCCGCAGACCACTGAGCAGCCCCATCTGGTGATAATCCAAGATCAACTGTCCAAATTAAACTATCCTATCATAACATCCCCTCCATATACTTATCAAGCTTAGTCTTAAAGCCAGAAAAGTCTTTTGCCCTCACTACTTCTCTCGGAAGGCTGTTCCAGAACTTCACTCCCCTAATGGTTAGAAACCTTTGTCTAATTTCAAGTCTGAACTTCCTTATATCCAGTTTGTACCCATTCGTCCTCGTGCCTACATTAGTACTAAACTTAAATAATTCCTCCCCCTCCCTAACGTTAACCCCCCTGATATATTTATATAGAGCAAGCATATCCCCCCGCAGCCTTCTTTTGGCCAGGCTAAACAAGCCAAGCTCTTTGAGTCTCCTTTCATAAGGCAGGTTTTCCATTCCTCGGATCATCCTAGTAGCCCATCTCTGGACCTGTTCCAGTTTGAATTCATCCTTCTTGAACATGGGACACCAGAACTGCACACAATATTCCAGATGGGGTCTCACCAGCGCCTTATATAACGGTACTAACACCTCCTTATCCTTGCTGGAAATACCTTGCCTGATGCATCCTAAAATCACATTTGCTTTTTTAACAGCCGTATCACATTGGCGGCTCATAGTCATCCTGTTATCAACCAATACTCCAAGGTCCTTCTCCTCCTCTGTCGCTTCCAACTGATGCGCCCCCAACGTATATCTAAAATTCTTATTATTAATCCCTAACTGCATGACCTTGCACTTTTCACTATTGTATTTCATCCTATTACTATTACTCCAGTTTACAAGGTGGTCCAGATCTTCCTGAATAGTATCCCTGTCCTTCTCCGTGTTAGCAATACCCTCCAGCTTTGTGTCATCCGCAAACTTTATTAGCACATTTCCGCTCTTTGTGCCAAGGTCAGTAATAAAAAGGTTAAATAAGATCGGTCCCAAAACCGATCCTTGAGGGACTCCACTAGTGACCTCCTTCCAGCCTGACAGTTCACCCTTCAATACGACCCTCTGGAGTCTCCCCTTTAACCAGTTCCTTATCCACCTTACAACTTTCATATTCATCCCCATCTTTTCCAATTTAACTAACAGTTCCCCATGCGGAACCGTGTCAAACACCTTACTAAAATCTAGGTAAATTATATCTACCGCATTTCCTTTATCTAAGTAATCCGTCACCTTCTCAAAGAAGGAGATCATATTGGTTTGGCACGATCTACCCTTAGTAAATCCATGTTGCGATTCGTCCCAATTACCATTGACCTCCATGTCCTTAACTACTTTCTCCCTTAAAATTTTTTCCAAGACCTTACATACTACAGATGTCAAGCTAAAAGACCTATAATTACCCGGATCACTTTTATTCCCTTTCTTAAAAATAGGAACTACGTTAGCAATCCTCCAGTCGTCCGGCACAACCCCCGAGTTTATCGATTGCTTAAAAATTCTCGCTAATGGGCTCGCAATTTCACGCGCCAGTTCCTTTAATATCCTCAGATGGAGATTGTCCGGGCCCTCCGATTTTGTCCCATTAAGCCGTTCAAGTTTGGCCTCTACCTCAGTTGCGGTAATACCCACCTCCATATCCACATTCCCACCTATCATCCCTCCATCATCGCTAAACTCCTCACTAGTCTTATTAAAAACCAAGGAAAAGTACTTATTTAGATATTGGGCCATGCCTAGGTTATCCTTAACCTCCATTCCATCCTCAGTGTATAGCGGCCCCACTTCTTCTTTCTTTGTTTTCTTCTTATTTATGTGGCTGTAGAACCTTCTACTATTGGTTTTGATTCCCTTTGCAAGGTCCAGTTCAATGCGGCTTTTAGCCTTCCTCACTTTATCCCTACATGTTCTGACCTCTCCAAGGTAGCTTCCCTTGCTAATCCTGCCTTTCTTCCACTCCCTGTAAGCTTTCTGCTTTTTTCTAATCCCCTCTCTGAGTTGCTTGCTCATCCAGCTTGGCCTGCAAGTCCTGCCCATGGTTTTTTTCCCCTTCCTTGGGATGCAGGCTTCCGACAATTTCCGCAGCTGCGACTTAAAGTAATTCCAGGCCTCCTCCGCATTTAAACCTACTAGTTCCTCCGTCCAATCCACTTCTCTAACTAATTTCCTTAACTTTTTAAAATTAGCCCTCGAGAAGTCGAAAACCCTAATCCCAGATCTACATTTGTTTATCCTTACATCTAGTTTGAACTGAATCAGCTCATGATCACTCGAACCAAGGTTATCCCCTACCACCATTTCTTCTACGAGGTCCTCACTGCTCACCAAAACCAAATCTAAAATGGCATCCCCTCTCGTAGGTACTTCAAACAGAACTAGATTTTCCTCTCCCCAGGTTGCTTGTGCAGTGCCAATGAAACTCAGTTGAATTAATCATTCACTCTTAATGAACTTGATGTTATTTTTTCCCTCTCTCACCTCTGAGCTCCTCGGATGGAATCCTTACCACCCAACATGAAACTTCAGTACACAGGCTTTGTGGCGGTGACATACAAAAAGGAAATGGGAATGAAATTCTCCTCTTGGCCTGCAGAGCACCTCTGCTATCATGCAAACAACTGCTACTCTGGTAATGGTCAGGGATACATTTGTCTTACATGAAGTTCTGGGCAAAGGAGCTGTGTAGGTCACGGCCTTGCTGGCCAATGGACACACTGCTCCACGCTACTGCAGAGTATACTACCCTTAAGCGCTGCTCTGGATGCAGTCTCTTTGTATAGCATCTCTGGAACTCACAGGGAAACCTTGACAGTTCCGCTATAGTGGCAGAATTCAATATTTTTTTATAAAGTTTATTTTTAAGCATTTTTTAAATTTTTATTGATTTAAATTTTCACAGTTGTGGGCAATTGGGAGGGGTTCAGACAATAATTATTTAATGACAGTAGACATTGAGATTCACAAAGGTGAAGCTTTATAATCATTTAAATATACTTATATCGAACTCTGGTAAGTTCTCAACCAGCATTTTCCTTACTTTGCCTATCTGTACACTTCAATTTTTATCAATGAAAATATTTTTTGTCAGCTTGTGTATATGGTGAAACTGATGTCTACTGACATTTACTGATAACAACAATTATCCTTCCAAGCCTCCTTATAGTCCAGGCCTTGCACACTCAGAGTAAAGAAGAAGCAGGATTTCTCCCTGAAGGTCTATTACTCCAAGCACAGCACTAACCACAAAGCCAGGGGGCACAGATCAGCATTCACGTTGCACTCCCCGTTAGTACCCAACCCAGGCCGGGCAAGCTAATGCTCCAACCAGAGGACCAAATTTGGTGATGTATCCTAGTTGTGTGCCATCAGAGACATGTTGTGCATACGCTAAGAAGATGACGATGACTACAAAGCCAATTCCAGCTTGCGAGATGAATGGGTCAATGAATAAATAAATACACCAGAAATATTCTCTCTCTCTTTCATAATCTTAAATGGACTCAGAACAAGCATTATAAGCCCTGTTCTCACCACCACACCCAGGTCATTAGGAGCGGTTGGCAGATTTCTAGAAATTTGACAGCATTCTGAGGTCACTGGATAAAGTGCCAACAGATTCAAAGAGAGAAGAGGGCAAAGTGGGCAATGTAAAGTCCACACATTTTCTGTTAATTATTTGGTATCTCAATGTTTTTAAAATATATTTTGCTTTTTTAAAAGTAATTCCACTGAATTACTACTAACTTGCTACCTGACCAAGTGTGTTAATTTTGAGGCCTAACAAACTTGACATTGCCCTTTTAAATCATGAAAACGAGTATTTCTAAAGGAAGAGCCATGCCAGGACATTTTACAAGCATCAGTGGAGATGTCAAAACAAAGACAATTTCAGCTGTAGCAAATGGCAGGGATAGAGCCTTCACACACCAACTTATGGGCTTAAAAGTTTAAAGTTTTAATTCAACCCATTATAAAATATTAAAAAAATAAAATACAGAAAAGAGGAGAGAAGGGAAGAATCTAATGTTTTTGCAGCAACTTGCCAGCTTTTTGGATCTTTGGAATCATCTTTTTGGATCTTTGCCTGAAATTCACCTCTGGATGCATGTGCATTTCCCATTGATTTCAAGTCATTGGGCTTGGCTTATAGTGGTTCTGAGTAACTCCAGCCCCTACTGATTTTATCTGGAATTGTAGGGCCAGGTGTTCAAATGAGCTCAGGGTCAGATGATCAAGTGCTCAGCTCTTATAGATGGGGCCAGATTTCCTACAGTGCTTGGTACCCAGCAGACCCCAGGGGGACACTTATGACCTGACTTTGGAAAGAGTTGGAAAGAGCCCAACAAGATGAGCTCTTTTGGAAGACCCAGCCATTAATTTAAGTACCCTAATGGGAGCTGAGCTCTGGTTAAAATCTGGCCCTGATTGCGGGTGCTAAAATCTTTGGAAAATTTGAGCCTTAAATGTTCTCGTGTTAGAGTAAATGAGTCTTTAAGGTTAAGCAACTGATGTAGCATGACAGGGAGGGAGTGTGATAAAACAGATGCAAATAGGAGTCAAGACCCTTGGGTTCTTTCCCAACTCTGCTGTGTGATTTTTAGTAGAAATTGGCCTAAACTGTAAAATTCAGATCCAGATTTTGAACCCATGGACAATGGGACAGTGGAATTGAAGAGCTGTTTGTTTCTGCTCATTATAGAAAAGATGCCCTGACTCTGAAATCCAGATCTAGGTTCAGATTTCAGACTCTCCTCTTCCACTGAGACTGCGGGGTATCTGGATCCTGGATTTTGATTGTGACCCATCTGTAGCATTTCAGGGTGATCTGAAAGTGAGGGAGGCTGTTTGATAAATGCCAATTGGGCGGCAGCTCCAAATACAAAGGCAGTCTGCAAGAAAGCACAGAATCAGGAATGAATAAGGGAAACAAAGAGAAATGTTAAGGAGATTTGAGCAGAGTGCTGAGTGCAGGAGGGACGTACGAAGCAATGAGATCAGAGATGTAGGAGTGGTTTTGTGGAGTACTCTGAAGATGAGAAGTTTGAACTGAATGGGAATACAGAAGGGGAACTGGTGATTTAAGAAAGGGAAAAAGTGGTCTTGGCTGTGTTTTGGATAGATGAAAAAGGCTTGGCGTAGGCATCAGTGGGGAGGATAAATTTGATGTTTTTAGTAGGAGGAGCAGCAGGAGGATTTATTGACTGCTGGGATATAAGACAAAAGGAGCTCAGATGACCAGACTGAAGAGGTAGTAGTATCAGTGACAGCAGTGGGAAGGGAGAGGGGCTGGGATCAAGATGATGAATTCAGAGTTAATTATTCACCATTACTAGACTTGATATTCTCTGTCCAGGAGAAGCATTTGCAAATGTCTCAACATCCGGGGGGTGGGGGGGGGAATTTAGTAACTTGATCTGAGATTTAAGACTCCAGATCTGAACAGCCTCAGAATTTGGAGACCCGGACATGAGTCTGAATTCTGCATCCTGAGCTCATCTCTCTAGTTAATTGAAACATCTAATTATCTGATGCGTGAGAACCTTTGAAAAGGATCAGAAGGATACCTCAGTGATAAGCACTGTACAAATGCTTAGAGAGACACATAGATGAGTTTCTTTGTCATTGATCAATCTCAGTGATGAATGCGGCCAGCTTTTTCCACCAGCATCTTCCAATAGTGGAGCGCGCTCCCTTTCCATATAGAATTATCCTAATTAATGCCTGCTTGCCGTAATTCATATAAACAAGATACACTGCCAGGAAAAGACTATTATTAAGCCTGATTTTTTGAAAACTGTATTTACAGCATCAGTCACAATATGCAGTAGCTATTATCAGCCATTTTGTTACTCAGCTGGAGGGCTACAAGGGAGGGAGGGGTTGGACTGGAGACACATTTGGTCGGAACAGCTGCAGTCTTTTAGGGTATGTGATTGATATACAACGTGCAAGTTCTCAGATCCTAGACATCAATCTAAGCACATTCCAGCGATGACAAATCACCAAAAAACAAGCACTAAAGGGTGAAATTTTCTTGTCATGGAGTCTTGTAAGTGAAATGTTCTTAAGGGAAACAATTCTGCACTAGCCTCTACAGGGTTGGACCTGACAGATCTTTTATAGCAGTTCACTGCCTACAGATATAGCAGCTGTGGGTTGCATTTATTATCATTATATATTACAGTAGAGCCTAATGGACCCAATCAACATGGGCACAGAGTATGAGACAGTCTTTGTCCCAAACAGCTTACAGTCTAAATGGACAAGACTAACAAAGGGCCTTGTCTAAGGGCCACCCAGAAGGTTAGAGGCAAAACTGGGACTAGAACAAAAGGTTTTCTCCAGCCTAGTCTAGGGGGCCTATCCGGTGGACCACAGACCCTCTTCATGTCAGACGGTGCTGTGCCTACCACTTGCATTCTGGTCCTTGTAGCAATTCAGACTAACCGGGGATGCTCAGGGAACATTGCTGCTTCATCCAATATTTCCACAGGGAGTGACCCTTAGAAATGGGACAGAGCACTAAAAGAATGTGAATGTTGCTGTTAATGAAACAACACTACTCAGCCTCAGATTAGACACAGCAACCATGAAACACACCCACTAGAGCTACGCAACTGCCTGTAAAGAGGGATGGAGGTAAGGTTCAGATGGGAATTCCTCTGGCATATGGAAAATGTTATATAACATAACTAGCAGAGTTTATGATCTAGCTTTAAGTTTATGATCCTCTCCTCTGATTGGCAAATACAGCCCTCCCCATCACCTGACTGCCCAAATAAACTAACATACTCCAGAGTGTATCTGTGCTGGAAGCTCATAACACAACAGTTAATCTATAGCACACAGGCCTCTGTTCCTATGCCTGACCCTGTCCTAGATTCACAAATTATGAAGCCAGAAGGGACTACGGTGATGATCTAGTCTGACCTCCCGTATAACACAGGCCATAGGATTTCCCTGAATTAATTCCTGTTTGCACAAGAGCATCTCTTTTAGAAAAACAGCTAATCTTGATTTTAGAACTGTCAGTAATGGAGGATCTCCTTGCTATAGCCCCATATTGCTGGTAACACCCGTAGCTCCTTTCTTTTTTCCCTTCACTTGTTCAGTACAGATTTTGCCCTACCATGGGAATCCTAAGTCTTTGAATTTCGTGTGTTTTGTTTTCCTGTTGCAGAGCAGGGTGTTTTTATTCAACACCACAATCTCTTGACACCAGGAGGGAATCAGAAGGTGTTAACGTGATGGCATTTTCCAAAGAAATATCCCATAAGGAGACATTGACCCTCGGCATCTCTCTTTCTGCCAGCACTGGTTGTTATTAATCCAAAGCACAACTGTTTGGGAATAACAGTAATTCTGCTACAGAAGTGGTTAGACAACTGTCATTATCTTGTACTCTGATAGGAAGATGATATTCTTTAAGTCAGGTACGTTCCGTATTCACGCAGCACAGTGTTATTTGGAATACGTTTTTTTAGAAGTTACCTTTCCATAGGAAAGGCATTTGCTTTGTACATGTCTGGCCAAGGCACCTATTTCTAAGGTAGGAGCCTCTTGTTGGACTGGGAGGTGACAGTGTGCAATGATTGAACCAAGGGACTGGTAGTGTGCATTCTTGGCTTCTATTTCCTATTCTGCCAATAACACGTTATGTGAGAAGGGGCTGTACGGCAGCATACACACTGGTCAGCTGGGGAAGGAAAAAGAAGAGTTGCAAATACAGGTCACTGCACATCCCTTTCTTCTGGGCTTGTTTTACTTCAAAGCCAAGACTCAAAACTCAAACCACTGGGTAAATAACCACCCAAGGTCTTTCCAGGTACAGCCAGCAGGAGAGGAGAAGGCACCGCCTTCCTCTGCAATAGCCACTTTACATCATTTCCCCTTTCCCTTTTATAACCCCACCCAGATCAGCCATGTGATGGGCTGGAATGGAGTAATCCCATGCATGCCGGAGTGCATTTACACTTTGCCACAGGGATAAATTCAGCAGCTGCAAAGAAAGAGACCAACTCTTACGCTCAGAAGGACCCAGTTAAAGAGCAACAAACAACATCCTACTCTATTGACCTACTGCACAATTAACTAGTAATTGTACCAGAAACTAGTTGGGGGTATTTTCTT
This sequence comes from Gopherus flavomarginatus, assembly GCF_025201925.1. NCBI lineage: Eukaryota > Metazoa > Chordata > Testudines > Testudinidae > Gopherus > Gopherus flavomarginatus. The sequence goes on along the minus strand of NC_066619.1, from coordinate 17,258,681 downwards.
GTCAGCAGACATGATATTTTTGCTCTCAGTTTGATCACAGAAATCTGTGATCATATGGAGAAGAACTGCATGTTTTGGCAGGTCAGATAATGGAAGGATAAATATGGAAGGAAACAGCAGGACCTAGCAGCACGACAGCTAGAGCGAGAAGCATGTGCTGTAGGGTTTGCAATATCCCAGCAGCACAGATAACGAAGTTTTGCAGCATGGTAGCATCTATTCCCGATAGAGAATGTTCATTAAATTTCAACCAGGCTTCACTAATACTGCAAAGCCACAGACTGAGGCCATGAGGCATTAAGCATCCCTAGCTCCCATTGAAATCAGTTAGTATCAGACCCTTAATTCCGCAAGTTCTTAACTCTCTTGTGTTTCCATTACTCTGGGGGAAGCATTAACTCTTCAAACAAAGGTAGACTTCTGGACAGAGTGTGTCTTTAATAGTTTAAAGTTTCTTGGATCTGTTGGTTCCCAGCATTGGCAAAGCAAGCTTTGTAACATAGCTGGAGCCCAGATATAGGATCTTCATTGTTAATAGCTCAGGCATTGTCTCTTAACCACCCTAAAGTGTTATCAGGAGGTAGCTTATCTCAAGCTATTGTTTCACTTGTTGCTGTTTTGCCCAACAACTTACTATTAAGCTAAACCAACATATTCATACAGTAAACATCCCCATAAGCAGGTCAACCTATAGTATCTCTAACTAAGGCTACGTCTTCACTACCTGCCGTATCGGCAGGTAGCAATCGATTGCTCAGGGATCGATATATCGCTTCTCATCTAAACGCGATATATCGATCCCCGAACGCGCTTATATCGATTCCGGAACTCCGCCAACCCCAACGGAGTTGCGGAGTCGACATGGGGAACCGTGGACATCGATCCCGCGCCATGAGGACGGTGAGTAATTCGATCTTAGATACTTTGACTTCAGCTACGTTATTCATGTAGCTGAAGTTGCGTATCTGAGATCGATTTTCCCCCGTAGTGTAGACCAGCCCTTACTGCAGAGCAGCCACCTGTCCAGCACACCATCCTTGTTGCCAATGTAGTGGTAGAAAAGAGAGAGGACTCTGTTGTAATGTACAGAAAAAGGATTCTTTACTGAGGCTGTTGGACACAAACAGGACCCTTAGTTCTCTCTGGCTCAATTGCTGCCAGTCTAACTAAACCCAGCCTGTGCTGCTACTGTGACCACTGGCCTGGCCTGGATTCAAAAGTCTTTCAAGGGACAGCTGACAACAGCTGGGTGGGAAGCTATTTTCCCATCCTCTGAAAATTTTTCAGATTTAATTTTTTTTTCCTGCATCAGGACAAAAACAGAACCATTTTCCATGAAAAACCAGAAAGATCTCAGAATAGTGTGGTGATTAGGGAACTTACCTTGGATGTGGGACACATGGGTGTGAGCCCCTGCTCTAAATCAGGCAGAAGCAAAGATGTGAACTCTCCTAAATCTCAGCTGGATACCTAACCCACTAGTCTCGCTCACTCTAGTTTTGACCAAAAATTCCATCCTGTCCTGAGATGCTCTCACAGTGAAAGGTTCATCAGTACCCATGAAAATATTCAGTTTCGACAAACTGGTATTTAAAAAAAAAAGAGGTTTCAATGAAAAATTCCGTCAGCTCTACTGCAGACAATGCTGCAAGAACCACAGGAAATCTAGCAAGTGGTCATCACAGATGGATTTGATATAGCTCCTTCTCTCCTACCGCTTCCCATAGAAAACTTAACAAGAGAGGCTGCCAGAAAACAGCAGTGCCTTGAAAGATGGGTGATCAGTAGCATAGATAAAACATGATATCATGAACAGAGAGCAGCATATAGGATTACTAACCATTAGGATGGCTTAACTGCCAAGACACTGCCATGCTGAATTAAGTATGTTTGCAGCAAAAATACAGCATGTGTTGTTTTAATAACTGAGGGTGGAATTGACTTCAGTACCTTAAATAGATTACTTTGTGGGATGCTGTAGCTGCCTGTGAATATATTGCTGCACAGAGGAGGCTACAGTATATAACCAGTAATTGCTTTAGAGAAAGTTCCACTTTTGGAGCTGGGTCACTCCTCCCATGCAAACCCAGGGTCTGCGAGAGTGGGAAAGGGAAACTGTAAAGTAGCCCTTATTGAGCTTCCCAGATTATTCCATCGAGGAGGGGGGTTGGCTTTGTTCCCCCACCCCTGATGAAACAAACAGGTTCAGGCATTAGAGCTCAGATCTCTCAGGCCTTGGCTACACTTGGAGGTGTGCAGTGCTGGGAGTTACAGCTGTGTAGGGAAAGCGCTGCAGTGTGGCCACACTGACAACTACCAGCGCTGCAGTGTGGCCACATTTGCAGCATTTGCAGCGCTGTTGGGAGTGGTGCATTGTGGGCAGCTATCCCAGGGTTCAAGTGGCTGCAACGTGCTTTTCAAAAGAGGGGGGTGGAGTGTGACGGAGCGTGGGGGAGACAGAGAGAGTGGATTTTTGGAGCTGACACTGTGTCAGCTCCCTGCCTTGCAAGTTCTATGGACTGGAAGATATACAGCACCAACCTTCAATCATTTTAAAAGTTTCGACCCCTTTCCCCACCCCTCTCTTTTTCACTAAATGCAAATTATGCACTCCTAAATAGCCTTCAGACCACATAAGCAGCTGCTCCAACACGGACTCCTCCTTCCCCCTCCGCCGTGTGGCTTCTCTACTCAAGCAAACAGCTGTGAACATTCCAAAGCAATTCCCCTGCCTGCCTCTTCTCGAGCAAACAGGAGGAGCCCGGAGTTCAGCCACTCTTCCGGTTTGTTGTGAACATTCTGGGATACCTCCTAATACCCTGGAGGCCAATTACAGCGCTTTTGGTGGCCACACTCGCGGAGCAGCGCTGCATCACCAGTGCCGCAATCCTTATACCCGAGGCAGAGCAGGAGTACAACCAGCGCTGCAGCCAGGGAGATGCAGCGCTGTATGTGCCCTGCAAGTGTGGACGGTGAGTAAGTTGCAGCGCTGGTGGTGGATTTACAGTGCTGCAACTCTCCAGTGTAGCCAAGCCCTCGGACTAGCTGAAGGACACAGCATTCTGCAAGTCAGACACTGCTTACCCTACATGGATCCCGAGGCTCCCCTCCCTGCACATTTACGCTGCTCCCAAGCAGGCCTGGTGCCACCAGCGGGACATTTGCACCACCAAACAATCTTCAAGGTGATTCTGATTCCGATCAGAAAGACCAAAATTATAAATCACAGCAAAATAGTAACACAGTAGCCACATTTTACTTTTTTAAGCTCTTAAACTCCAAGATTTTCCAGGGTTCTGACTAGTTCCTGAACACCTGGAAGGTTGTTTGTTTTTCAAAACAGCAGCATCCAGGGACCTCAAAATACCCACTTGCCCCCACAATAAATGATACACTACCACCAGCCCTGCTCCCAAGGACTATCCATCTGCCACCATTTTGGGACCTTCCATCCTATAAAGTCAGGGAAGATTCAAACCACAGAACGTTTTCCCAGAAAAGTTAGCAAAGGTTCAGGTTCTTGTCATTGGGCTCAGCTCTAGGAAGGAAGGTCTGTGTGGTAAACTCTTCCTACCAGCAATTCAGTCCTACCCCCAGAACACCCCATTCCTGTATACGGATCTAACACAACACAGTGAGCTCTCCAGGGACAGGGCAGATGGTGCTACAGAGGCAGTTGTGGACAAGGGTTAAAGTAACTTAAACGAGTTACCAATACGCTGGAGTCCTGAGCAGGGGTCAGGGTCTCAACCAGAAGGGGCGGGGCCTCAACCCAAAGAGGTGGGGCCTTTAGAACCCTGGACCCTTTAAATCCAGATTTAAAGGGCTCCAGGCTCCAGCTGATGTAGTGGCAGCTGGGAGCCCTGGGGCTTTTAAATCACTGTCGGAACTACCAGCTGCAGAGGTGGCTGGGAGCCCTGGGGCTCAGGGGCCATTTAAAGGGCCCGGGGCTCCAGCCACCGTTATCGCAATGCAGCCCCGGGCCCTTTAAATCACCACCTGAGCCCTGCTGCTGGAGCCCTGGGTAGCAGCGGCGGCCGGGGGCGCCGACGGCGATTTAAAGGTCCAGGGGCTCCCAGCCACCACTACCGCAGTGGAGCCCCGTGGCCTTTAAATTGCCAACGGAGCCCCAGGGGTCCCAGCCGCCACTACCACCCCGGGCCCTTTAAATCTCTGCTGGCTCTGGCAGCGGGACTCGGGTGGCAATTCAAAGGGCCCGGGGCTCCAGCCACTGGTGGGAGCCCCAGGCCCTTTAAATTGCCACCTGAGGAAGCCGGTCTGGTACAGAGTACCAGCTCTTGCCAGTACACCATACTGGGTCGTACCGGCTTACTTTCACCTCTGGTTATGAACCACATTTTCTGACAGTGTATGGCAAGAACCATGTATAGATTCTAAGGGGAAGACTTGGCTTTGAAACCCCGCCCACCCCGCATCCTCCCTTGCTTTCTGCTTCTAAGGCCTTTTCTGTACAGGGACATTTTCCTGGTCTAAGCTAAGCTGTGAATTTAAACAGATATAGTTACAATAGTTTAACCATTGTGTGGACACTCTGGGAGAAGAGTGCCTACATGGGACTAAACAGGTATAAATATATCTGTATAACCAGTATAGCTTCCCAGGTAAGCAGGGCCTAAAATATCCAAGTCCAACTCCTGAGCTCTTTCCTAGTCCCTGAACCTGCCTCCCTTGTAACAATGTGTTAGTACCTCATGCCCCGAGCAATGTCTTCGATCTGGTGGAGTAAGGCGCTTACTCAATGGAAGTAAAGGTGACAGACTCTGCCCAACCTCCAATTTAAACTGTCCTGACTTAGGCAATACCCCCAATGATGGAAATAAGAGGTTGCTCTGAGTAAGGACTTCTGGGCATGGCCCCGACTGGCCATGGCATAATACTTGTCCTTTGTCCTCCTAAGTAATATTTAATGGACCTACAGTTCTATTCTATTACTATAAGTGGTTAACTCTACTCCAGTGGCTGGAACGAAAAGGGCATTTGACCTTCAACCTTTCAGCCTTGATCACAGCACAGACCATGCCGGTTTGAACTAGGTTCTCCTGGTTTAATTCAACCTTAAGCTAATTATAAGAGGGCGGATAGTTTGGGTATGTATAGCCCAGTACAATAGAAATCTGTGCAATGAGGATAGGTTCTGTTCATACAGCCAGTTTCCTACCTCGCTAACCTATAAACCCTACAGAACAAGATTTCTCATGAAACCTTTTTAATGCCAGATTTGTGTAGTTCACCTTTGTGCTGTTATCTGAGTCTCCCGATATGGAATGTACAGTATTTGCATTATAATGCACTATGCAAGGTGCCAAGGAGTGGGAGGCTTTATACTTTATTTGGTCCTTGACCTCAGTGAAAGAAGATAATTGCATCTCAAAGGTTTGCTCCTGGTTACGTAAGAAGGAATAAGTATAATCCAGATAGATGTGGTAGGTTAAAAATAATGGTTTTTAAACAGTGAGCTCCATTCTAATCTTTGCTGCTTTCTCCCTTATAAGGTACAGCGTCAGGCATCACTCCCCCCTTTTGGCACATTCTGAAGTTAGACAATTACATTTCTTTCCCTCTCAGTTTTACCCTCAATAGAACAGGCAGCATGTTTTCCACCATATGTTTCTAATAGAGATTGAAATTACCACGGCTTTTTGAAAGAGGGATCCAAACTGGAATACAAGATTTGAACACCCACCTCCCCCAACACCCCGAAGGTATTTAAAATTCAAACCCTGATCCACAGCCACATTTAGTGCTTTAAACCCTTTTTCAATTGTTTCCTTTTGCACCAACAGCTCTGATCATATAGGCATACTGAATCATGCCTTATCACGGGGGGTGGGTGGACCCCTTTCACACCTACATTTCTACCCAAACTACCCTTTCAGCTCAGCTCTGTGTAAAATATTACTTGACAAACCCTCACTGCAGAGCCAACAGGAGTGCATGATGGGGTGAAATCCTAGCCCCATTTAAGTCAATGGCAAAACTCCCACTGATGTCAGGATTTCACCCTCTGTGCGCAGATAGGCCCTGTGTAAACAGCAGTCTGTGCATTTTTTGCAATATTTTTTAATTTCTCAATGACAGAAGGATGGAGTTTTGACAAGTATCTACAAAGCCAGAGGCCAGGCTCTGCTACCTTAGGGCTGGTCTACACTACGGGGGGGGAAATTGATCTTAGATACGCAACTTCAGCTACGTGAATAACGTAGCTGAAGTAGAATATCTAAGATCGGATTACTCACCCGTCCTCACCGCGCGGGATTGATGTCCGCGGCTCCCCCTGTCGATTCTGTAACTCCGTTGGGGTTGGTGGAGTTCCGGAATCGATATAAGCGCGCTTGGGGATCGATATATCGCGTCTAGATGAGATGCGATATATCGATCCCCGAGCAATCGATTTTAACCCGCCGATACGGCGGGTAGTCAGACGTAGCCTCAGACAGGCTGATTCTGCTACTCGTGGGTTCAGTGACAGCAGACTTCATGAGTAGCCCCGTTGAGTTCAGTGGGACGACTCACAGAGTGAAGTATCACTCAGTGGGTTCAATCAGAAGTCATAACCCATCCCAGGCCTGCTCAGGGGTCAGCACAGCTATACAATGCCCCTTATTTGCATTACTTACTTCCTGAACTGAAAGGTGCCAATCCAGCCCGATGGGAATGAAAATAGCAGAACCTATCCCTAGTGGGAGAGACATAAGAAGCCAATACTGTGTAAGCTGAACAGACTAGACAGGACACATTGCCTTCATGGGTGGGTGGGGGGGAGGCAGTGTGGATGAGTGAAGGAAGGATTAGACAACAACTCAGAAAATCTGTTCCTGGTTCTGCCACTGGTATGCTGGGTGACCATGGTTAAGTCCCATCTCTGAGCCTCAATTTCTCCACCTGTAAAATGGGGATAATGATACTGATCTCCTTCATAAAGCACTTTGCGATCTAGAGATAAAATCCACTCTGTAAGAGCGACATGTCATTACTATTGGCTTCATTCTATGGCAAATCACAACCTTCCACAGCACGAGAAATAATCTCCCCAGTGACAGTTCTTTGATGCATTAAGTCCTAGCTCTGCCTTAAACATCAAGCTTTTTCAAGTCCTAGGCTGCATATTGCTTCCTCGTTGTCTTACCCAAGCAGAGGGTTGCATCACGCAATGTCCAGATGGATTTGCTTTTATTATTCATTGCTGAAGGCAAGGGATGTTAGATAAAACCCCATGGAAATCACCACCTGCATTTCCCTCCTCCCCCTCAGAACATATTTTACATTCCTCATTCTGTGCATTTCTCTCTTTCATCTGGATTAGTCAGACAGTTACGATCAGCTCATGCGGAGCAGTAAAAGTGTACAGCAAGGGCACAAAGTGCCATTGAACAAGGTACCATGGGCATAGTTCTCAGTAACGGGATATTCCCTTTGCACAAGCATTTCACTGCAATTTGCTGTGTTAAGACAAGTTGATCATTTATCCTTCTCTCAACAGTGGAGTGGTTTGAACTGGTCCAGTCTGGTACCAAAAAAAAAAAAAAAAAGACCCCCCCCACCCAAAAAAAACAACCAACCTTCCGTAGCAAACATGAAGGGATTGTGAAAATACTGCAGCAACACATTTTACAGTCTAATCCAGGTTTAACTATATGAAGGTATCTCTGCCTAAGCTCCATTCAAAATACTTTTCTAGTAAACATCAGATATTGTAAATCTGTGGCCACCAAGGACTTCATACTTGTCAATGTGCTGAACACCACAGCACAGCTGAACTTCACAGTGACAGCCAGATTGCTGAGCCTTTTGCTGCAACTGAGATAAAGAATCTCCATTAGCTATAATTCGTATAAGGCCTATGACACACTGCTGAGCCATCCTAAGTCCTTCCAGTAGAGAGCAGTGGTGCACACACACTAGTCACATGATTACAGAATGAATGGTACACATTGATCATGCTGCACTAGGTCAAAATATAGGAGCGGGCTGGCTGGACCTCACACTTGGTGGTGGTGTGTTTTATATAGCTGCAGTTTCTCCTGCTTAGAGAGTTATGTAAGAATCTTAAACTGTTATATGCCATTAATCGGGCACTTAAAATGTAAGTCAGGTACTACAATCTACTTGGTTGGATCTGTGATGTTTTCTTGAGTTTACATAGTGCTTTGTAAAGCCTTAAATGACAGATTTTCTGTTTCCTAATAGGCTGGAGTCTAAAGAGAACCCAGTCTTATTATTTAGATGTCTCGTCTCAGAAACAAGTGAGAGGAACTAATTAGTGGGACTGCCAGGCTAACCAGAGCAGAACATACATACAACAAGAATCAAGATCTGACTGATTTCGTGATAAGGGGCAAACAGATTGGCAAATATGTATCTTTAGTTGAATATAAAATATACAATGAATGATGGATGGGATGTTTTTTTACATAAGAAAAACTGAGAGAGATAGACCTAGTTTACTAACAGCACCAGAATACGCACGGTGCATTGTTCACTGATTCAGATAAAGCAGAAAAGGGTTTGCATTGCAGAGTGGTTAGATACACCAGTTTATGATATATTCTACACTTGTTCCACATACTAAAATCCCAGATGAGGTCAGCTAGACCAGTGGCTCTCAACCTTTCCAGACTACTGTTCCCCTTTCAGGAGTCTGATTTGTCTTGGGTACCCCCAAGTTTCACCTCACTTAAAAACTACTTGCTTACAAAATCAGACATTAAAAATACAAGTGTCACAGCCCATTGTTACTGAAAAATTGCTTATTTTCTCATTTTTACCATATAATTATCAAATAAATCAATTGGAATACAAATATTGTACTTACATTTCAATGTATAGTATAAAAAAAGTAATTGTTTATATGAAACTTTTAGTTTGTACTGACTTTACTACTGCTTTCTATGTAGTTTGTTGTAAAACTAAGAAAATACCTGGCTGAGTTGATGTATCTCCCTGGAAGGACTCTACGTACCCCGAGAACCACTGAGCCAAAGCACTGCATAGTGATCAAGTGCAGTATGTGTTTCTAGAGTTCAAAAAAGAACTGGGTAAGTTTAGAGGACAGGTCCATCAATGTCTATTAACCAGGATGGGCAGAGATGCAAAACCATGCTCTGAAGTGTCCTAACCTCTGTTTGGTAGAAGCTGGGAATGGGCTATGGATCATTTGATGATCACCTGCTCGGATCATTCCTTCTGAAGCACCTGACGTCGGCCACTGCCAGAAGACAGGATACTGGGCTAGATGTACTATTGGTCTCACCCACTATGGCCATTCTTATGTTCTTATCACCATTTCACCTCTAAAGACTAGGCTGACTGCACTAGAGAAATGTGTTTGGTGGTTTCAGCTAAGTCCTAGTGGATGCTCTGATACAATCCTTTCTGGCAAGATGGCACAGACTAGAAGAGTAGGGCTGTGGCAGGCCAAGAGTAACACAGAAGAAACCAAGGAGAGCGCAGCTTGAGTCAGGCCTGCAGGATTTGACCTTAAAGAATGAAAAGTGATACAAATGCGTCCTGCTGACGAGAAAGCCGAGGCCTGTTTCTCCACTGTTTGCACCCTGCAAAGCCATTTACACTAGGCAAAGTGGGTGTAAAATTCCACCACCGGTGAGCATGAATTGAAAAGTCAGATGTGGCCACACTTTTGCCTACGTGTGAAAGATGAAAGCACCACACAACTGTGAAACGTGTGTTATAGTCCCCATCCCCAAAGTAGCTAGGCCACGTAGAATTTAACAGCCTGCTACTGCTAGCTGCTACCTCCTCCAGCTCACATGTGCTTTGGTGCTTAAGTGCCCAAGTTCAAACCTGGCTGATGAGCTGGTAAGGAACAGAAGAGAGTGGAGAATCAGCTCTTTTGGTATGCAGCCTGAAGCACTCAGATCCAAGTACTCCAGATTTCAAGTACTCCAAGAGTAGTTAGGTCTGGGGGATTAGTTTGGGCTCAATCTAATCACTGTTCAAATTTCTGTTGAACAGCCACTAAACCGGGGATAGGCAACCTGCGGCACACAAGCTGATTTTCAGTGGCACTCACACTGCCTAGGTCCTGGCTACCGGTCTAGGGGGCTCTGCATTTTCATTTAATTTTAAATGAAGCTTCTTAAACATTTTAAAAACCTTATTTACTTTACATACAACAATAGTTTAGTTATATATTATAGACTTATAGAAAGAGACCTTCTAAAAATGTTAAAATGTATTACTGGCACGTGAAACCTTAAATTAGAGTGAATAAATGAAGACTCGGCACACCACTTCTGAAAGGTTGCCGACCCCTGCACTAAACAGTGCATGAGAGAGAAGATTCCATGGCATAGCTACAGCAGCCATTCACCCTGGAACAGGAAGACAGAAATAGAACCTGACATAGGACAAACCTCAAAAAGTTTGAGGTGCTCTAATTACAACAGCAAAATTCAGCAGGCAGTCCCTTCCCCCCCCAATCACTGCCAGGAGGGCTGTGGCTGCAAAAAAAGCCTGTGGTGGCTGCATATGACCACGGTGACTGCATCTGAGAAATGATACACTAGAAATGGATTGCTATGATTCTGCAGTGTGCTGGGGTTTGAGGAAGTTCTATGCACCGACACCCAGAAATATCTCCTAGAAATAGAGCATAATACCAACAGGTGCCCAGAATAGGAACAATAAGTAATTTCCCCTTAGGAGAAGTGCTGTGGTCCTATTGCTTGCAGTCACAAATATGTAGATGCTAAGAGGCTGAAGAAGCAGCAATGGAAGAGTGGGCCTAAGATGCAGGCTTTCCTCTTAACACCAGTGTTAAGTCAGGAATAACTCGAATGAGGTCTATAGAATCCTGTGGATGCAAAACTAGTGTAATCAAAGTCAGAATCAGGTCCACTGCCCAGAACTGAACACGAATCCAGAGCTGAGCTCTTCCAAAATTTGTGGGGGCTGATCAGTTCTGGGGATTTGCTTTGAGCCCATCTCTCCTTGGGACAACAATCTGATTGACGCAGGAAGAGTAGTAGTTTCGTTTCACATACCTTATGAGAGTAATGTTGATCTACAATCCTTGCCAGCCCGAAGTCACCAATCTTCAACACCAGGTCCTCTGTGCTGATGAAAATGTTGGCGGGCTTGAGGTCTCTGTGCAGTATATTAGCTGAGTGGATGTACTTCAGCCCTCTCAGCAACTGGTACATGAAGAGTTTGGCATGTTCCTCAGTCAACGTTCCTTGCTCCAGCAGTCGAGCCAAGTCAGTCTCCATGTACTCCTGGACTATGTACACTGTGTTAAACTTGAAAAACTCCCCTTGCAGATCGGCTCCCTTAGGCCCCAACACCTCATACACTTTCACAACGTTGTCGTGGTCCAGCCGGCGGATGATCTTGATCTCTCGGAAGGCATGCTTCATGCTCCGCGCGTCGCTGATGGTGATCTTCTTCACAGCCACTTTGCGGCAGCTTTTGCTGTCAACCGCAGACAGAACAAGTCCATTTGCACCAACGCCCAGGGGCCTGAAATCAACAAAGCGGCAACCCAGATCATAGCCATACATGCTGGCGATACAGTCACACTTCTCTGCCATTGTTGGACTCTGATCTTTCTTTACCACTTGAAAAACTGAGCAAGGCAAAGAACTTCCAGATCATAAATGTATCTTGAAATAAAGCAAGTCATTATTACCCACAGATACCTGAGGGGTTGCTTGTTCTGAGCCCATAGTTTCAAAAAAAGAGACTTCCAGATACGTAGAAATGGTGAAAACAGACGTCTGAGCAAAATGATATATTTCAAAATAGATGAGGGGAGGGGAGGAGGGAGACTTTCCAAAGAGCTTTGAAATTTGGAATGCAGAAAAAAAAGTGAAAAAATAGTTCTTCCTATCAAAACACAGTTAGTTTATTTTTCTTGAGGCTATTAAAAGATCCACTCTGCTAAGTTCTTCAGCCCCTCTGCTTTTTTATCCCTGAAGTCTACAATATATTGCTGAAATAATAGGCTAGCTGGGGTTGTAATTAGCCTTTCCCCTAGGTCTCTGTGTTCTCACTTACTTCAGGTGTTGCTTCACAGTGGAGTCAAGCTAGCAGATTTCAGCATTTAATGTGGGAACCTAGAATTGCTTCAGATGCTGCTAGCTTCCAACCATGACCTTCAGCCCCCAAATTCCTCAAATAACCTTCAAACTGGAGTGCCACATTTTCCAGAGGTGAATTTGAATGCCAGTTTTCTTTCTCTGAAGCCACTAGTTCAGCAAGACTGTTATTCTTTCTGCCACCCTCTCTCTATACACAGGCCTCTTTTTCCATTTGGTAGGCAGAAGGGTTGACGGAAGTAAACCGCTTTTCTGACTGAAACTTGTTTTTCATCAGCTGAGCTCAGCACAGTAAATTTCCATGCTCAGTATTCCAACATTTTCCCCTTGTATAGCTTTCGTTAACCAACCCAAGTGTCATTTGATCTTTATAGCCGGTTGTAACGTTTATTGCTGGTGGAGCTGCCTGCATCATACCGCCTGGTTATCCCTCAGTGGTTCTCAGCCCTCCTCCTGGAAAAAAAGAAGAGATTGATTGATTTGATAAGAACATCAAATATGCTCCTCTTATGTAAATTCTTTCTCCTTGAAGGTTAAACATGAGCAAAGCAATAGGTGGGAAATAGCAGTTATGACCTTTAGGAAATTAATTAGTTATGCTCTCCAAACGCACACATCATTAGCAGCTTTTGTCACATGCTTAATTCTGTCTTTTTAAACTGAAAACATAAAGGGCCAATAATACATACTTTGTGTTTTGCTGGGTTTTCTTTTTTAATGTTTGAATATTTTATGAGGTTATCTGCAAACATCTAAGATTTAATAATACTTGTGTCTCCAACTGTCCAATTAGATAGCACAAGCATGCTTAACTGAATTGCAAAAAAACTGTATTAGCGGTGCATGACATGCACAAGGCATTATGTGCTAAGCAGCCCAGAGTAAAGAATTTGTCATGTTTTTCTTCGGTTTGTAATTTACGTTCTTTTTGTTTAAAAGCTGGTCAGTTGGGGTTTTTTTCTTCTTTTGTACGTAAATGCTGCACTGGGGGAGAGGAGGCACTCCCACTGGTACACAAATATCTGGCTTGCATTCGTGCTCTGCACAAGCCAAGGTAATTGAAAAGCTGCTTCAGCCCAAGCTATGATAATGATCTTACCCTTTCAGTAGTGCCTTTCATTCAGAAGGACTTTAATGTGCTTTACAAACTTTATCAGCTGACATGCAAACTATACACAGGAATACCTTCACCTGCCGCTGAAGAGAAGCCACCTCTAGGATGGAATCGAACTACCGTTTAACTTCATAAAGCAGCCTCAAATAACAGGCATGCCTTATGCCACTCTTAGACTAAATTCTGCAAGGTAAGGACTGACTTTATATGTGTTTGAACAGGGCTCAGCCCAATAGGATCAGAGTTCCTGACTGGGCTTTTCATGGTATTGCTGTATTATCCATGTAAAATGAAGGTGGTTCTTCTAACAGCAGTAGACAGGAAGGATGGCTCAGCTCTTAACCCACTACCCTAAGGCTTTGGAGACCTGGTTTAAAGTCCCTGCTCTGTGTGACTTTGGGCCAGTCACTTAGAACTAAGTTCACAAAAAAAACCTTAGGTGTGTGACACTGAGCATCACCATCCTTAACTTTTAGGCACCCAGAAAAAACACTAGGATTCACAAAGCCTGAGTTCGGAGCCTGAGCGTGGGGAGAGTTAGGCACCTCAGCATGGGATTCACAAAAGCCAGCAGCAAGCCAAGTGACTCCTCGCCGAAGCAAGCCAATGGGTGATGCCAAGCCGAGAGCTGTGAGCTCAGACCCTAAGGTTGCCAGGTGTCCGGTTTTCGACCGGAACGCCTGGTCAAAAAGGTACCCTGGTGGCTCCAATCAGCACCGCCATTAAAAGTCTGGTCGGTGACACAGCAGGGCTAAGGCAGGCTCCCTGCCTGCCATGGCTCCGTGCGGTTCCCGGCAGCAATGGCATGTCCTCCCTCTGGTTCCTAGATGTAGGGGCAGCCAGGGGGCTCCGCGTGCTGCCCCTGCCCGAAATGCCAGCTCCGCAGCTCCCATTGGCCCGGAATCGCAGCCAATGAGAGCTGCAGGAGTAATGCCTGTGGACAGGTCAGCGCGCAGAGCTGCCTGGCCGCACTTCTGCAAAGTAGCTGGAGAGGGGACATGCCATTGCTTCTGGGAGCTGCCTGAGGTAAGCGCCACCCAGAGCCTGCACCCCTGACCCCACCCCCCATGTCCCAACCCCCTGCCCCAGTCCTGATCCCCCTCCTGCCCTCCAAACCGCTTGATCCCAGCTCGGAGCACCTCCTGCACCCCAAACTCATTTCTGGCCCCACCCTAGAGCCCTCACCCCCTTCCACAGCCCAGCCCCCGAGCCAGCCAGGTGAAAATGAGCGAGTGAGTGAGGGTGGGGAGAGCAACCAACAGAGGGAGGGGTGGATGGAGTGAGCGGGGGCAGGGCCTCGGAGAAGAGGCAGGGCAAAGGTGTTTGGTTTTGTCTGAGTAGAAAGTTGGCAACCCTATAAGACCCACCCCTCTGTCAGAGATAAGTGCCTAGAGTCCAGGCTACAGGGAGGCACTTGCCTCTGCCTGGGACTCTCAGCTGTAAACCCTCCCTTGGGGTTAGGCGCCTATGCTGTTTTGTCAAGAAGCCCAAGGGGCAGAGGGGCAGCAGCAGCAGCTCCCTCATAACTTTTAGCCTAAGTGGTTGGGGTACTCATTTGGGATGGGGGAACCCTCAATTCAGGTTCCCCCACCTGAGGGAGTTCAGGGATTTGTACAGGGACCTGCCACCTCTCAGGTGAGTGTGTAACTGTCTCTCCAGCTGAAGTTGTTCCACTGTGGCTTAATAATGAAAGAATCATTGGGGCCAGAGAGAGAGAGAAAAAGCAAGCATGAGAATGACTCTGTAGCCTGGTGGTTAGAGCCCAGACCCAAGAGACCCAAGATCTGCTCCCCTCCTCCAAGGATCTTTTCACAATTATTTATCCACAGTGGAACTGCTTCAACAGGAGGGACTGAGAGCACCCACAGCAGCATGTCCCACAACCCAGGGATTAGGGCACTCACCTGAGAGGTAGCAGATGCAGGTTCAAATCCCTTTACCTGAGGGGGGACTTGAACAGGGGGTGTCCCAAGTGAGCACTCTAACCACTGGGCTAACAGTTATGAGGGAGCACCTCTTCTTCCCTCCCCAAATCACACACAAGCTCACCAATGGGGCCCAATCCATATGGTGAGGTCTCAGCATGCTTACAGGCTCAGGCCCCATGGGTGAGTGAAGTAGAGGAACACGTATATTCCCCTGGTTGGTGCATCCCTCTGAGACTTAGATGTCTGGCATGGGACTGCAGTGCGTATGCTCAGAGGCAGAAACACAGGAAATTTTTACTGCAAACATTTAGATGCCAAGTGAGTTTAGGCACCTACAGGCTCAGAGGCAATTGAGCAGGGGCTTTGTGGATTCCAGAGGGTCCTGATTTTGGTGCCTGAAGTAGCAGGCAGGTGCCTACGTTCTGTTGTGAATCTAGCCATTTCTCTGTGCCTCTGTTCCCCATCTGGAAAAAGGATAATAGGACTTCTGTAAAGCACAGGGATGCCATGAGGATAAATACATTAATGACTGCGTGGTCAGCTGCTCAGATGCTGCGGTAGTGGGGCCACAGTAATCATACAGCACAGCTTAACTTTGTGCTGGAGAAGAGAGTGACACCTACTGAGTTCTCAGCAACTTGGGTTTTCCCAGAGACCTGCAAAGGTATGTTCTACACTGCAATAAAACACAGGCAGCTGACCCGTGTCACCTGATTCAGGCTCATGGTGCTCAGGCTGCATGGCTATAAAACTACAGTGTAAACATCCAGGCTTGAGCTGCAACCTGGGCTCTGGGACCCGGCAATGAGGGAAGGTCCCAGAGCCTGGGATCCAGCCCAAGCCCGCAGCTCGGACATCTATACTGTAGTTCTACTGCCCTGCAGCCAGAGCCCCAAAAGTTTATGTCAGCTGACACGAGCCAGCCATGGGTTTGTAATTGCAGTGTAGACCTACCCTTATAAATAAATAGAGATATCCTATCCCCTAGAACTGGAAGGGACCTTGAAAGGTCATTGAGTCCAGACCCCAGCCTTCACTAGCAGGACCAAGTACTGATTTTGCCCCAGATCCTTAAGTGGCTCCCTCAAGGCTTGAGCTCACAACCCTGGGTTTAGCAGGCCAATGCTCAAACCACTGAGGTACCCCTCCCTTAGTGTTTGCAAACAAAAAAAGGGCTATATTCAATATATGAATTGTTCAGCGCAACAAACACATACAACTCCAGCACTGCCACATGCTATTGTTGTGAAAGAGCAGTCCCACACAGCCTAGAACTTTTGTTACCTAAACAAATTGCTCCTTCAGGGTTTGAGAGCATGGTTTCTATAGGCTCGGTTGCTTTCCTCCAGATCTTAAAGACATGAGGCTAAATTCAAATCTGGCATAAGCAGGTGCAACTCCCTTTGAATTTAAGGTCCAGTGGTAAATATTCTAAACATTAGACTTGGTAGGTTGTTGGCCACATGCCTGTGCACTTTGGTGGCTGCCAAAATCTTACATCATGACAAACCATTAGATTTAGTATATTTATAAAGACAGATAGGATCTGGGACCTTTACCAAGGAGAACAAGAGTATTATCAAGAGTGGAGTAGGATAGTCAGCTAACAATGCAGCTCATTTCTCCTCCAGAAATGCGAATAGTCCAGTGTGTTCCAGAGGGAGGAGGAGAACATCTTTATTAAGATTCATGCTTTGTGTCATTCCAAAATGGGGGATGTGTCACTGATTGGCAAAGTCTGAGATGGAAGGGTAACATGTTCATTTGTATTTTGGTACCAATCTGTAAGGGTAAGAATGGGAGGAATTCCTTCATTCCTTGGTCAACTCTGTGATTGACAAATATCTGAGTGGAAAATGAAAATAAAAGTTGGCTTTACTTTTCATGGTCTCTCTCATGAAGCTATGCTTAATAGTAACATTCTGCTGCCACATGCACCCAGACTGGAAGGGCTTCAAGTGTAGAGACCTGGATCTGGATCTATATTTGGGCTTTGAGAACTGAAAAAGGCCAATTTCTGATTCCAGAAATGGAAATTAAGCCTGGACTTGCTCATTTTCTGGTCCCTTGCAGCCACTGCTACTGAGTCTGTCCATCTCTATAGAGTGTTCATGTAGCAACCCATATAAATCTATTTGGGGGAGGGTAATAGGGAATACTTGCTTCTTTCTCTGCCTCAAGAATCATCCACATTGATACTTTGCTCTATATGGGGCTCTTTATCCCAGAGTATCAAATCAAATCACTTATAAACACAACTCTCCTATATGGTAGGTATGTTTTATTTCTGCTTTACAGTGGGTAGAGAGACACAGACACTACATGACTTGCACAAGCCACAGAAGGAGTAATTGGCAGGATTGGGAATAGTTCCCAGAAGCCATGACTCCTAATGCCTTGTTCTAACCATTATACCACACTGCCTCTCTTGAATTAGTGTTTCCCCTATCCAGACTCATAGACTCTAGGACTGGAAGGGACCTCGAGAGGTCATCGAGTCCAGTCCCCTGCCCTCATGGCAGGACCAAATACTGTCTAGACCATCCCTGATAGACATTTATCTAACCTACTCTTAAATATCTCCAGAGATGGAGATTCCACAACTTCCCTAGGCAATCTATTCCAGTGTTTAACTACCCTGACAGTTAGGAACTTTTTCCTAATGTCCAACCTAAATCTCCCTTGCTGCAGTTTAAGCCCATTGCTTCTTGTTCTATCATTGGAGGCTAAGGTGAACAAGTTTTCTCCCTCCTCCTGATGACACCCTTTTAGATACCTGAAAACTGCTATCATGTCCCCTCTCAGTCTTCTCTTTTCCAAACTAAACAAACCCAATTCCTTCAGCCTTCCTTCATAGGTCATGTTCTCAAGACCTTTAATCATTCTCGTTGCTCTTCTCTGGACCCTCTCCAGTTTCTCCACATCTTTCTTGAAATGCGGTGCCCACAACTGGACACAATCCTCCAGTTGAGGCCTAACCAGCGCAGAGTAAAGCGGAAGAATGACTTCTCGTGTCTTGTTTACAACACACCTGTTAATGCATCCCAGAATCACATTTGCTTTTTTTGCAACAGTATCACACTGTTGACTCATATTAAGCTTGTGGTCCACTATGACCTCTAGATCTCTTTCTGCCATACTCCTTCCTAGACAGTCTCTTCCCATTCTGTATGTGTGAAACTGATTGTTCCTTCCTAAGTGGAGCACTTTGCATTTATCTTTATTGAACTTCATCCTGTTTACCTCAGACCATTTCTCCAATTTGTCTAGATCGTTTTGAATTTTGACCCTGTCCTCCAAAGCAGTTGCAATCCCTCCCAGTTTGGTATCATCCGCAAACTTAATAAGCATACTTTCTATGCCAACATCTAAATCGTTGATGAAGATATTGAACAGAGCCGGTCCCAAAACAGATCCCTGTGGAACCCCACTTGTTATACCTTTCCAGCAGGATTGGGAGCCATTAATAACTACTCTCTGAGTACGGTTATCCAGCCAGTTATGCACCCACCTTATAGTAGCCCCATCTAAATTGTACTTTCCTAGTTTATCTATAAGAATATCATGCGAGACCGTATCAAATGCCTTACTAAAGTCTAGGTATATCACATCCACCGCTTCTCCCTTATCCACAAGGCTCGTTATCCTATCAAAGAACGCTATCAGATTAGTTTGACACGATTTGTTCTTTACAAATCCATGCTGGCTATTCCCTATCACCTTACCACCTTCCAAGTGTTTGCAGATGATTTCTTTAATTACCTGCTCCATTATCTTCCCTGGCACAGAAGTTAAACTAACTGGTCTGTAGTTTCCTGGGTTGTTTTTATTTCCCTTTTCATTGATGGGCACTATATTTGCCCCCTTCCAGTCTTCTGAAATCTCCCCCGTCTCCCATGATTTCCCAAAGATAATAGCTAGAGGCTCACATACCTCCTCTACTAACTCCTTAAGTATTCTAGGATGCATTTCATCAGGCCCTGGTGACTTGCAGGCATCTAACTTTTCTAAGTGATTTTTTACTTGCTCTTTTTTTATTTTATCTTCTAAACCTACCCCCTTCCCATAAGCATTCACTATACTAGACATTCCTTCAGACTTCTCAGTGAAGATCGAAACAAAGAAGTCATTAAGCATCTCTGCCATTTCCAAGTCTCTCGTTACTGTTTCCCCCTCCTCACTGAGCAGTGGGCCTACCCTGTCCCTGGTCTTCCTCTTGCTTCTAATGTATTGATAAAAAGTCTTCTTGTTTCCCTTTATTCCCATAGCTAGTTTGAGCTCATTTTGTGCCTTTGCCTTTCTAATCTTGCCTCTGCATTCCTGTGTTATTTGCCTATATTCGTCCTTTGTAATCTGACCTAGTTTCCATTTTTTATATAATGACTTTTTATTTTGTAGGTCACGCAAGATCTCGTGGTTAAGCCAAGGTGGTCTTTTGCCACATTTTCTATCTTTCCTAACCATTGGAATAGCTTGCTTTTGGGCCCTTAATAGCGTCCCTTTGAAAAACTGCCAACTTTCCTCAGTTGTTTTTCCTCTCAGTCTTGATTCCCATGGGAACTTACCTATCAGCTCTCTGAGCTTACCAAAATCCGCCTTCCTGAAATCCATTGTCTCTATTTTGCTGTACTCCCTTCTACCCTTCCTTAGAATTGCAAACTCTATGATTTCATGATCACTTTCACCCAAGCTTCCTTCTACTTTCAAATTCTCAACAAGTTCCTCCCTATTTGTTAAAATCAAATCTAGAATAGCTTCCTCCCTGGTAGCTTTTTCAACTTTCTGAAATAAAAAGTTGTCTGCAATGCAGTCCAGGAACTTATTGGATAGTCTGTGCCTCGCGGTGTTATTTTTCCCAACATATATCTGGATAGGTGAAGTCCCCCATCACCGCCAAATCTTGGGCTTTGGATGATTTTGTTAGTTGTTTGAAAAAAGCCTCATCCACTTCTTCCATCTGATTAGGTGGCCTGTAGTAGACTCCCAGCACGACATCACCCGTGTTTTTTACCCCTTTTAGCCTAACCCAGAGACTCTCAACACTCCCCTCTCCTATGTCCATCTCTACCTCAGTCCAAGTGTGTACATTTTTAATATATAAGGCAACACCTCCTCCCTTTTTCCCCTGTCTATCCTTCCTGAGCAAACTATACCCATCCACACCAACATTCCAGTCGTGTGTATTATCCCACCAAGCTTCAGTAATGCCAACAATGTCATAGTTGTATTTATTTATTAGCACTTCCAGTTCTTCCTGCTTATTACCCATACTTCTTGCATTTGTATAAAGGCATCTAAGATACTGGTTTGATCTTGCCTCCCAGCTTTGCCCTGACCCTCCTTTCTTTCTGCCATTATAGCCCGTGCTCCCTCCTGTTTCCAACCCATCTCCCAGGTCTTGTTCCCCACTTACCTGTGGGCTTTGCTCACCTGTCCCCGTCAAACCTAGTTTAAAGCTCTCCTTACTAGGTTAGCCAGTCTGTGCGCAAATAAGGCCTTTCCCCTCCTCGAAAGGTGAACACCATCTGTGCCTAGCAGTCCTTCCTCGAATAGCATCCCGTGGTCGAGGAAGCCAAAGCCCTCCCATGGGAGACATGGGAAGCCAGAGTCTCATTTTGTGTGGCTGCATATAGCACCTATTGCTAGTTTACTTATACAAGCAGTCACATACACGCTGTTAACCCCAGCATCAGTCAGCAGTGAATGAGACACTAACATCTTTTAAAATCCATGTTTATACAAGGCTGCCCTAAAAGATCTGAACTGTAGGTTTGCAATCAAAATGTGTCATATACATCAGACTGTTTTCCTTCTATTAAAAAAAAAAATCCACCTCAAATGGTTTGCTCTTCATACTGTGGCAACCTGCATGGAACTTGGAAGGAGTACTACAGATTGCAGGTGGGAAGAGTTTGGAGACAGGACCAGAAAGTTAGTCTGTGTGCACATGGCTTGAATGCTAGCTGTAATTACAGTATCTCTGTAGATGGTTCTCTTGATAAAAAGCCAATTGCATGTTAGAAACAAATTTAGTTTGGAGTCCTTTCATATTATTACCGAGCCAGCAGTATAAGTAACACATATGATGTTCAGTCTGAATAACACATTTAAAATAGCATTATACTTCATGCCAATTAGGAAAGTTCAGACAGCACAGCAACAGCACACTAGCTCCTACTCCACCTTTTTTCCTTGCAGCTAGTGTATGGGCTATGACAGAAGGGACATGGCCATGTTTCTCTCTGCACTGGGTCATAGGAAGACAGAATTAGATTAGAATTCCCTGCCCACTTCTGAAATGCACTGTGCGGTCTTCCGCGAGAGCCTTGTCACTATTCCACGTGTATATTATTTGTTGTAATTAAATACACAGCGTTAAAGGCAAACAAAACATATGGGATTCTTCTTGTGTGTTTGCTACCACAGCTGTTTGGCTCCATAACATAAGCACCTACATGGAAAATATATTTTGTTCTATTTGCTGTGGGTAGCTGCGCATCCTTAGGTGAGAAGGATCCCTTTTCAGACATCACACAGATGCGTGGCCAAAGTAAGTCTACTCGCCTTTCACATGTAGCAAAGAGAACGAATAAATCCCCAAACAAGGAAATATTGTTGTTCTCTCTCTGTCATGTCACCTGCAGGGGAATTTCATAGAAATGGGCTGTATCTTTTCTGGATCAGGTCTCAAGAGAGAGAAGCAAAGTTTTTCTTGAACAAGGAACAAACCTGTTTGTTTCTATTTAACAATTTTCTTTGAGGTTTGGCACAGTTAGTGGGGTGTGTGTATACAACACCCACACAACAGAGAGAGCGTGCAGCTTGAGGATGTGCTATATCTGGTGGCAACAGCCGCAGTTGGAAAAAAGAATACATTTGTCAGTCTAGTAAAGTATAATTCTACATGCATCCGAGACCCCAGAAGATCTTTGAGATACAGCGTGCACAGCAACAACAGATTTCATTCTCTTCCATATGACCTGGAAAACACGGATTTGGTTCCCAAGCTGGGGTGGAAGCTAGCTCTGGTCTGTGTGGTTTTCAGCTTATGAAAAAAACATTCAATATTTGACAGAGAATAGTGCTGTAAATGCAATGCGATTTTGTAGGGCTACATTTTTGGTTAGAATAGCTCTTCAGAATTTAGGTCAGCTTTGCAAAGTGAATGTGCCATGGACTATTTCTGACTGTAACAATCTGGGGGATTTCCATGTCGTGGTAGAATGAGAGAGTCTGAGGGCTTGTCTAGACAAACAGTTAGTGTGCAGCAAGCTGGGGTGTAAATCTACACTGCAGTAGCCTGCTACACACTGAAGGCAGGTCTACACTACCTGCCAGATCGGCGGGTAGTGATTGATCTATCGGGGATTGATGTATCGTGTTTCGTCTAGATGCGATACACTGATCCCCGAACGCACTCCCCATCGACTCCCGAACTCCACCAGGGCGAGAGACAGAAGCGCAGTCAACGGGAGAGCGGCTGCCGTCGATCCCGTGCTGCGAGGACGCGAAGTAAGTCAATCTAAGATATGTCAACTTCAGCTACGCTATTCTCATAGCTGAGGTTGCGTATCTTAGATCGATTCCCTCCCCTTCCCCCCAGTGTAGACCAGGGGTAAGGGTTTATCTGCACTGCACACTAAGCCCAGATCCGTGGGACCCAGGCTTGTGGACCTGAGGTTTCCAAGCCTGTGCTTGAGTGTTCACACTGCATTGTAAATCTGGATTTACAAATGCTTGACCCAGGTCTTGCAGCCCTGTTAGCTTGTCCATGCTGTATAATGAAGACCTTCTGACTTGGGTCTATGGCTTGGCCTATGTTCACACAGCATAATGACAGGGTTGGGAGCAGACTCACAGTGGGCTCTGATCCACTCCTCTGGCAGGTCCTGCTGACCTGAGTCTGAATGAATTATGTATAGATGGAAGTGGGGCTTTGGCTCAAACCTGAGTCAGAGCCCGGCCTTAGTGTGAAGTGTAGACATACCTATAGTCTCCATGTGAAACCTGCTGCCACACACTAAAAGTCCTCTACTGCATTTTGAGCTACCCCACTTTGAAACAGGAATAGGTCAATATGCACCAAGAACTGTTACTGCCTGGTATCAGGATCTACATGGACATATATTGAGTGACAGCTAGTGCGCTATAGATTTACACCCCAGCTTGCCGCACACCAACTGTTCATCTAGATAGGCCCATAGATATCAAACCAAATTTAGAGGAGATGCAACTTAAAATATCTCACACTGATTTTAATTCCCTGTCCATTCACATTCTCTTAGACCTCCTGACTCCCGCTCAACAGATGCATAAGTGAGTCTAAATTAGTGCAGTTTACACACAAAGGAGACCAAAGGTGTAAAAGAAGAGCATGTTTAAGTAACTGCTCCACCCCCTCTCGCACCTCACACACTTTAACACAGTGGTTCTCAGTCAGGGGTATGTGTACCCCTGAAGATAGGCAGAGGTCTTCCAGGGGGTACCTCAACTCATCTAGATACTTGCCTAGTTTTACAACAGTCTACCTAAAAAGCACTAACAAAATCAGCACAAACTAAAATTTCATACAATGACTTGTTTACACTGCTCTCTATACTATACACTGAAATGTAAGTAAAATATTTATATTCCAATTGATTTATTTTATAATTAGATGGTAAAAATGAGAAAGCAAACTACTTTTCAGTAATGATGTGCTGTGACACATTTGTATTTTTATGTCTGATTTTGCAAGCAAGTAGTTTTTAACTTAGGTGAAACTTGGGGTTATGCAAGACAAATCAGATTCCTGAAAGGGGTACAGTAGTCTGGAAAGGTTGAGAGCCACTGCTTTAACATACAACTGCTCCACTATTTTTCCCAAATCCTGGTTTTGTCACAGCTTTGCTTGGCAAAGTCGCCAACTCTGTATCTAAGTTTCCCCATCCGTACAGAGGGAATGAAGCAGAATCTTGCTAATCACACACATGTCTGAGTAACCCATTGTGGGTTACATGAATGCCAATACTAACAAAGCAAGGCTAATGCATTACAGTGTTCTCTCTCAATTTACTTTGCAATTGCGGTGTAGCTCTATTTACAAATATTCTTTGTTAAAAAAATAATGAAGCCTCAGTGACATGAGATAGGCTACAGCATTTGATATTAAACTTCTGACAAGAAGTGTAGACAGTACCATTTTTGTGTGTAAATTAAGAGCCTGTGATGGGGTGTATTCAGCCATTGCAGCTCCTTGCTGAGAGCCCTTTGTTCCTACTGCACCCCACCCCAAGAAGCAGCAAGCTGGGAAGAGAGAAGTAGGAACGAAGAGTCTCCAAAGCAGCTATTTTGGAAACCATAGAGATCTGGTCCTCCAAGGGCTAGAGGAGCTAGCCACAGCCAGTCAGGGCCCTGCTGGCCCAGATAAAAGGAGCTGCCTGGCATTAGCAGGTCAGTCCCTCGCTGGAATCAGAGGAGTGAAGATAGGTGCTCCTCTCTGGCCAAAGGAGTCTGACAATCACAGAGAGTTTATGGCTGGCTGAACTTACACAGCTGTGATTGCAGAGGGAGCAGGACCTGGGGATGTTGGCCCCGATATAGGGCTGGAAATAAAAGGGTCCAGTAGGAAGAGGCCCAGAGAAAAAGCTGGGGCAGAGTGAATCAAGCAATACATAGCTGTTATATGTAGAGTCCCTGGGTTGGAACTGAAGTAATGGGTGGCCCTGGTTCCCCTACCACCAAAGGAAGGGGCAGGGCTTATATGAAAGACCGAACATCAGGCTGAATTTAAAGGGCCCAGAGACAGGGCTGGAGACCCTAGTGAGGGCAAATTTGTGAGAGTCTTTAATATTCCAGAAGGGGTTCATTAGAACTTTGACTTAGCCAGAGGGCCAAGCTACTGAAGACCTGCCAAGGTCAGCTGGCAGCCTGCAGGGGACACTAGGTGTGAGAAGAGGACTGTGGCACCGCACCAAGCCATTCAGAGATGCTCAAGAGGTGACTGCCCCTTCACAGAGTCAAATTTTGCAGCCCTTCATTGAACAAAGCTCCTGATGTCTCTGTTAATTTAGTGGGAGTGCTGCTCCATTCAAAACCACAGGCTGAGAGAGCAAGGGGAAGAGAACTAACAGGCAATTATCACAGGTGAATGCTGATCAGGAGCCATTTCAGTTCTTCTGCCAAGGAAGTTATAGTTTTTATGACCATGCGCATTTATTTCTGATTTAGAATAAGTAAATGCATATAAAAATTAGGCCGGGCCCTTCGGCTCCTGGCAAGATGCCAACGCAACCCTCTGTGCAGTAGAGTCAATAGGGGTATTCACAAGAGTTAAAGGCCAGCAGGATTTGACATGGATAAATTATTAGTGCATTTTATAATAGGGCTGAAAGAGAAACACCTTTGCTTTAGTATAAGTCTGGCTCTCGTCTTCCCTCTCATGATGCCCAGCTCACGAATCGTTATGATGCCAGTCCTATGTCTGGAAAACAGGCTCTTTTTCTTTGTGCATGAGCTGGTCAGTGCCAGTGCTAAGCATGGTGGATGACAAGATACAGACTTGTTGGACTCCCAAACCATTACCAACATTTAAGCATTTTGAAATCTATGGGTGAAAAGCACTTTTCACACGTAACTGCTGAGCAGCAGCATCACCAATTCACCATCAATACTGCAAAAGCAGACACTTCAGTGAACTGGTTACCTTCTCCAGCTATATCATGGACTGTCTACCATACATTGGGTACTCTTAAAAACCAATTCTGTCATTTCTAGAATAATTTCCCATTACAGAGCTCTCTGTCTATACCCACTGATTTGTATGGTCCTTGTCACCACAGTGCCTAAGGATGGGATTTTTTTCTAAAGCATTTGGAATTGGGCGAAACCTCCTCACACTGATGTCAGTGGGAGTTTTGCCACCACTGACTTTGATGAGAGCAGAGTTAGACAAGTGCGGAGTACTTCTGAAAAACTCTACCCACTATCCCTCTGTAAGGTGTCTCTGAAGACAGCAGAACCTTTCAATACAGTAAACTTTAAGTGCAATACACTGTGTGTGGAGTCATTTATTTGGCAAGTCAACAATACACATCAGCATCTCACCTCAGTTCTCCTGAAATGGCTTAGCTAATTGTATTAATTCAGATCCACACATGAACGCTCTCTCTCCTGCAGCTGTCTAGCCAAATACCCTGCATATAAGCATAAAATACTCTCAACAGTCGAATCCCTCTGGATTCCTGCATACCAGTGCCTCTCTGCTTTGATGCAGGCGATTGTTAGCACCAACTGCTAAAACCCGGAGAAATCTGCCAATCTCCTGAAGCAGTGCGTGTGACACTCTGAATGTTTTCATCACTTCAGCTCCTGCATTCTTAGTGGTTCAGCAGGAATTCCAGGCACATCACAGCTTCAGCTGCCTCTGCGTAACTCCCCCTCCACCCTCCCTCAGTAGCTCAGCTTCACGATCACAAATCATAGCCTGAGCAGCCACTGCCCCATACAAAAGTTGGGGGCATCACTACTGCCAATCCCATGCAGGGCAGGAGGTTCCTCCTTTCCAAACCCATCCTGTCCTGTGTGGTTCCAATCTGGTGATCTCTCTATGCATTCAAATCCTCCACAATTCCCAACTGCCAATGTGCCTATTTGCTTATTCCATTTCTTCTGCCTCTTCCCTTTTCCACCTCCCGCAAGCTATTTCCTATTGCTGCTCAGGGACATGTTTCCATGGCAACTAAATACTGGGGTTGTTCAACCCATCATAGCAAAACTTAAAGGTAAAAGGTCTCCTTGCCAATTCTGTATAATATATAGTGCCCTGTGTTTGTAGGTAAGGACATATCCCATATTGTACACATGGGGAACTCAAGCACAGAGAGATTAGAGGTCAGTTTTCAAAAGACTTTCAGCTGTTTTCAGGTGCTTCAGTTTTTAGGCGCCAACGTGACACACCTGCAGCCTGAATTTCAAAGGTAACTGAAGGCAACGGGAGCTGTAAGTGCTCAGCACCTGTGAAAGCCAGGCCCTGGGTGTCTCAAGGGGTTTGTTCAAGGCTGCACAGTGAGTCTATGGCAGACATGTCATCAAATTCAGGAGAGTTCTTGGTTTCCAAGTCAGTGATCAGTCCACTACACCACACTGCCTCCCAAAATAAAATGGAACAGAGAATTATCACAGGGCTGCTCCTTCACCACTCTGACTGCATGATACATAGTGTTAACATACAGCAAGTAAAATGCACAGACACACTGGCCTGATTCTCCTGACCCTAGTATAAATTGGGAGTAACTCCACTGACCTGAAAAATCTTCAGTCCCATCCCATGATCAGAGCAAGTTCTATTGTCTGAACTTATTCTGAGGGCGGGACACTTAAGAAGTAATTTCTAATAGCAGTTGGCTTTATAATTAACTCTTTCATACACTACACCATAAGCAATATGATACAGGGGTTAACAGACTCTTAAAAAACAACCCCCCAAATGACAGAAGTTTTACTGATGAAAAGCGCGGGTGCGAACAGTGCTTTGTCGGGAGGCATTCTCTCCTGTTGACAAAGCCACAGTCACTTGGGGGTGTGGGGGGAAGGTGGAGTGGAAGTTTTTGTTGGCAGGAGACCTCTCTCCTGCCAACAAACAGCAGCTACACTGCACAGCGTTTAGCAGCAAGGGTGTAGCGGCACAGCCATGTCGCTAAAAGCTGCATAGTATAGCCACACCCTTAGTTGACGGACACTTTTGACTTCTACAAGCCTCATAATGTCTGTGATTTTTTTTTTAAAGTGTTTTTCTTTGTAACTTATTTCTCATAGTTTTTTGAGAGGAACACCGCTTTCCAACCCCATTCCCCGCCTTGGTGTTTCTTAGCTAGACACAAAATGAGAGACAGTGCTATCATGCACTCACACCTGCCTTCCATTGACACTTATGTACTTAAAATAGGGCAAGGGGAACAGGACTCTGCCCAGGTAGGGAGAAAAGGCCCAGGGAGGGAGGAAAATCCCTAATGTTAGTGAATGGCTAGAATGTATCCGACACCTGCCTAAGCTGTTCTGATATCTTCTTTTTCCTAAATACCTCTGTTTTATCTTCCTATTTCATACTTTGGTATAACAACAATTGGAAAAAAGTTCAGAGAAAACAATCAATAATAAAATAACTGAACCCGACCAACAGTCTCACCTCCCCCCCTCGCCCCACATCAGGATCAAGGTCAGTTATGGGATTTAAGTCGGTGGGGCCTAACAGTCTACTAATCATCACATTGCTGCTCACAAGGCCTCTATTAATGAAGCCTTATGAGGCTACTCTGACAGAGCCAAGAAGTTTTCCTTGCCAGTGTGTTGCATGAAGATCATCTAGTCCTTTAAAAAAATCTTCAAATAAGAACACATAATAAAAGCACAAAAAACTCACCTCTGAAACCTTAGGGCAGTGGTTCTCAAAGTAGGGCCGCCACTTGTTCAGGGAAAGCCCCTGGTGGGCCGGGCCAGTTTGTTTACCTGCCGTGTCCACAGGTTCAGCCGATCATGGGTTCGCCACTCCGGGCCAATGGGGGCTGCGGGAAGCGGCGCAGGCCGAGGGATGTGCTGGCTGCCCTTACTGCAGCCCCCATTGGCCTGGAGTGGTGAACCGCGGCCAGTGGGAGCCGTGATCGGCCGAACCTGCAGACGTGGCAGGTAAACAAACCAGCCCAGCCCGCCAGGGGCTTTCCCTGAACAAGTGGCAGCCCTAATTGAGAACCACTGCCCTACGGCACCCAGACAGGGATCTATACTGAAAATAAATTGAGACAGAAATCGGACTATTTATATGTGTATGCTTATTTATATGTTAAATGAGCCTTCTGATTTAATAGATGTCGTTTGGATGACATATCCTCAATAAAGACCTCTAGCCTCCTTTCAATATTCCTAGATTCCAAGGCCAGAAAGGACCATTAGGATCATCTAGTCTGAGCTCCTGGATAACACAGGCCATAGACCTTCCCCAAATAATTCCTAGAGCGAATCTTTTAGAAAAACATCCAGTCTGGATTTAAAAATTGTCAGTGATGGAGACTCCACCTCCACCTTCAGTAAGTTGTTCCAATGGTTAATTCTTCTCACTGTTAAAAATTCATGCCTTATTCCCAGTCTGAATTAATCTAGCTTCAACTTCCAGCCTCTGGATCTTGTTCTACCTTTCTCTGCTAGACTGAAGAGCCAATTATTAAATATTTGCTCCTCACGTAGGTGCTTGTAGACTGTAATCAAGTTACCCCTTAACCTTCTCTTTGTTAAGCTAAATAGATTAAGTGCCTTAGTTTATTGCTCTAAGGCATGTATGTTTTCTAATCCCTAACTCATTCTTATGGCCCTTCTCTGAGCTCACTCCATTTTATCAACATCCTTCTTGAACTGTGGACACCAGAACTGGACATAGTATTCCAGCAGCAGTCACACCAGTGCCAAATACAGAGATAAATTAACCTCTCTACTCCCACCCTAAACTCCCGGTTATGCATCCAAGGATTGCATTAACTCTTTTGGCCACAGCCCTGCACAGGGAGTTTATGTTCAGCTAATTAACTTCCAAACCCCTCAAATCTTTTTCTCAACTGGAATCTCATACTGCAACATGGAACAAAACATTCAGAACATTCATGCAAGCATGGAAGGCAGAAGTTAACGGGAGAGGCATGATCTGCTTGTCTCAGCACAGACAGAGCCAGGAACTCTGGAGTTCTCTTTCCAAGTCTCCCACAGACTCGCTTGGGTGTATAACCTTGGACAAGATGCTTAACTTCTATGTGCTTCTGTAAAATGGGGATACTATTACTTACACACCTACCCCTCCTGGGTGTTGGGGCTATGACCTTACATGAATAACAGCTATGTCACTACTCCATAAGGACTTCAGAGTTGGGCTCACAGACATGGGCCAGTTCAGAGATTCATGTTCCAGTGTTCAGATCTGGGTTTTTGATTCAGGCCCATTGCTGCTTAGCTCTGTAGCAATTTATCCCTTAAGGCACTGACAGTGCTCACCCTCCATGTTCTGTTCTGTCCCAATAAACTCGTCTTCTCATTCCTAGACAGAAGGATCTCTGCCTCCCTCTCTCCCATCTCTTCTGTCTCCTAGGAACCCATGTACCCAACCTCTCTGACTCTGACCATGCTCCCTTTGTGCTGCCGCCTCTGCCTCCTCGCTAATTCTTACCCACCCCAATCTCCCAATGTGACCCATCTTCCCACTGCAGGTTCCTGGCACAAGGGGCAGATTGGAAACCAACTGCAAGAAGCAGATGGTGTTACTCCCAACAGGGCAGGGCTGATTCTTCCAATGATTTATCTGTTCTTCCTCCAAGTCTGAAATGTCCCCTTCTCCCCAGCACAGCATGCCCACAAGGTCCACAACATCCTTAAATGGCATTAAACCCCAGGGAATTAGTCTATGTCTTACGGAACAGTCTATGGTTCATCCTAGACTTTAATAATTAGAGATAGGTCCCAAATGGTTAGAGCTAGAGCCAGATAGGAACATCCTCCTTTTTTAGGGATTATATGGATCTGGGGCTTTGTTAGGGGCCCATCTCTAATAAGAATCGTCAAACACTCTTTTGTCCTGTATATGTAACCTTTGGGTGGGCTAGAGGTCACTTCATTTCCCGTCTCCAGTGCCTTAAAAAACAAACAAACAAACACACACACACACACACACACACACACACACACACACAACTCCCACAGAATGTAGCTGGAGACCCAGAGTACAGTCTCAAACGATTTGCAGCAAGGCTTGCACAGGGTCAACCTCCCCCCAGTTCAAGTCCCAAAAGGAACTAAAGATATTAATTTAATTAAATAACTATAAAATCTTATGATAAATAAACAAATAATCTAATTTCGACAGCATGACATGGCTATTTTACAATCCACGGACATTACCTTCACAGTTATACATAAACACAAATAAAGAAAACAAATTAAAATCTGAACAGTTCAGTCCCCACAGAAATGCAGTGAGAAGAAACTGAAAGTTCCCAAAAGCTTAGGTTTTCTAAGTCTCAGTTAGAGTCTTTGATCACCAAATCTAGACTCTAGATTTGGTGATCAAAGACTCTAACAGTCTTCTGAGTCTAAAACATCTTCCCTCCACTTGCTTGTAGGAATCTTCAGTTGAAATCCATGCAGACTCTTCCTCTGCTGAAATCACTGCTAGCAACTAACTGATTAACCAACCACTCAGTTAAGTGTACAGATTTATGGAAAACCCTGCTACAAAATGCTTCTGAGTTAGGGACGACAGCCTGCTTCCTGCTCCTGGGCTCAGCTTCTCCCAGCTTCCACAGGGCACATGGCCTTCTGCAAAGCAGCTGCCCTGACTGCTTGCCTCATGGAGTCTGACCCCAGCAACAGGGAACTTACTGGAGCAGACCCAAGACTACCACACCAGATTCCAGAAGCTTCTGGATGTGGAGTGCTCAGTCTGCCTAGCAACAATGACCCAGACACAACTCACTCCTACCTCCCCACAGTGGGTCTCTTAGGCCAGGTCCAGACTAGAGCTTTAAATCGATTTTAAGAGCTCTAAATCGATTTAAAGCTGTAACCGTCCACACTACAGAGTGCATAAAATCGATTTTAAGGGTCCCTAAAATCGATTTTGGAACTCCATCAAAACGAGAGGAGTAACCCCAAAATCGATTTTTTAAAATCGATTTTATGATAGTGTGGACGGCCATCGAAGTTAATGGCCTCCGGGACGTATCCCACAGTGCTCTAGTGGCCGCTCTACACAGGTAAAGGTACTCTTCTGCTGGCCAGGTAAACAGGAAAAGCCCCGGGAAGTTTGAAATTCCATTTCCTGCTTGCACAGCGTGGAGCTCTCAGCAGCAGAGAGAAGAATGCAGTCTCCTGAAAATAGGAAAAGAGCTCCAGCATGGAGCACACAGGAGTTACTCGATCTGATAGCTGTATGGGGAGAAGAGTCAGTGCTTTCAGAACTGCGCTCGAGCAGACGAAATGAGAAAACCTTTGAAAAAATTTCTAATGCCATGCGGGAGAGGGGACATACCAGGGACTCGTTACAGTGCCGAGTGAAAGTGAAAGAGCTCAGACAGGCGTATCAGAAGACCAAAGCAGCAAAGGGCAGGTCAGGCTCTGCCCCCAAAACATGCCGGTTCTACGACGAGCTTAACGCAATATTGGGGAACAGCGCAACGACGAACCCCCCCTTGTCTGTTGATTCAGAGGTGGGCGTTGTGATTCCTGCAACTACGGAAGATTTATTTGATGGCGATGATCAGTATGATGAGGACCAAGAGGAGGAGGCTCCAGCAGAGAGCACAGAGCATTTTATCCCCCCAAACAGCCAGGATCTTTTCCTCACCCTTACTGAGGTTCCCTGCCAGCCATCTCAAGGCAGTACTCCAGAAAATGAAGCTGAGGGACCATCCTCTGGTGAGTGTAATTTTTTTTACTAAAAGCTTCGGTTTAATGTAAGCCTTTTTTACTGGGTGCTTCAAATCACTACCTGTACTTAGAGTCACTGACCAAGTAGATTAAAAACCTTTCCTAAAACAGTGACCCATGAGGTGGTTTTTAGAAAAGTCTCCATTGTTACAGGGCGGATTCATCCTGCTTGTTCGGGGAACGCGAGAGCAAACCGCGGGAAGCTACTCTTCTGCCCTGCTTTGCTCTCGCGTTCCCCGAACAAGCAGGGCTCCTTGCCTGCGGTTTGCTGGGTGGTTCGGGGAACGCGAGAGCAAACCGCGGGAAGCTACTCTTCTGCCCTGCTTTGCTCTCGCGTTCCCCGAACAAGCAGGGCTCCTTGCCTGCGGTTTGCTGGGTGGTTCGGGGAACGTGAGAGCAAACCGCGGGAAGCTACTCTTCTTCCCTGCTTTGCTCTCGCGTTCCCCGAACAAGCAGGGCTCGCCTGCGGTTTGCTGGGTGGTTCGGGGAACGCGAGAGCAAACCGCGGGAAGCTACTCTTCTGCCCTGCTTTGCTCTCGCGTTCCCCGAACAAGCAGGGCTCCTTGCCTGCGGTTTGCTGGGTGGTTCGGGGAACGCGAGAGCAAACCGCGGGAAGCTACTCTTCTTCCCTGCTTTGCTCTCGCGTTCCCCGAACCACCCAGCAAACCGCAGGCAAGGAGACCTGCTTGTTCGGGGAACGCGAGAGCAAACCAGGGAAGGAGAGTAGCTTGATTACCAGTACAATCTACTACAGGGATTACTAGCCATTATTAACTTACCATTTTCTCCGGACATGGTCTGTGTGCTCCCCTGACCTGCGTCTGAGCAGAACTCTCTGTCCTCAGCCACAAGCAATAAGTATTAAAGGAATCCTAAGGTGACCTTGTGGTAAAGTAAAATGTTCAAGGTTCGGTAACAGGCACAGGTCAGTGAGGGGAGAGACTGTATGCATGGTTGTGTGAAATGTGTCTCTTATGATTCTTTTATCACTCTTTCCAAACCCCACCCCCCCACACACAGCTGCACATTTCTCCAGCCTCCCTCTCGCTTCTCATCTACGTGGGGGGGGTATCATAAGAAGACTGAGGAAAAGGAGGACGCGTGAGGACATGTTCACCGAAATTATGGCAGTAACCCGTACAGAGAGAGCTCAGCAGGGAGACTGGAAGCAATTGGTCGCAAAGTACAGGGAGGCTGCCAGTCAACGCGAAGACAGGAGGGACCAACGCGAAGACAGGAGGGACGCCAAAAATGATGTCAGGTGGCAGGAAGATCAGCGCTGGCGAGCAGCAACTCTGGATCTTCTTCGTGATCAGACTGACATCCTCCGCGATATGCTGCAAGAGCTCCGTGGTTTCAGAATGCCCCTACAGCCCGTGTATAACCTCCCTCAGTACTCACCCTGTCCCACACCTTCCAGAACCAGGCGTGTAAGAACGCGTGGGGGAAGGCTCTCTGCACCAGCCCCCTCCACCGCTGCGGACACTCCAACCAGAAGGCTTTCATTAGATTGAAAAGCCCTTTGTGTCCTGTTTTTTTCCCTCCTCTAATGATCCAAACTTCTACCATGGCACCTTTGCCTATTTTTTACTCTCAGGTCATGCTATTAAGGCAGTGTGACTGTAGATTGGTAATGAACTAAAGCAAGCAGCTTTGGAAAGCTGCACGGAAGCTAGTTATCAGCATCAGGATTTGACAATTGGGGATATGGGCAATACAGGGAAAACAAAGAAAGCAGCCATACCGTAACCTGGTCCATGAGAATTCTCGTTCTGTCTTCTCTGATGCACTTTCTTCTTTCAAACCTCCCTCCCCCTTCCTCCAAACCTCCCTCGCTCCGTCCCCCATAGAACAATGAGTTATGAAATTTCATGCACAGTATTGTAACAACAAGCATTATGCTTGATTGATGAAAGGGTCTGATTTTAAATAAAGAACACAATTCTTGTAACAAATAGTAGTAACTTTATTTTCAATAAAAAAGCAGTTAAGGAAGGTTGCAGGTACTGTGCCTAGCAGCAGACGGAAGCAGCTAATGGTGGAGGTAGGTAATAATTGGGAAATACAGAAGTATATGTTTTCCAATGGACAGCTCTTGCAAGTAACCTAAGCAAGCAATTGAGGAATGCTGCAGGCAAAGTATCTTGCAGCAGCAACACCGCATAGACGGGGAGGGCAGCAATCAATTGAAAGGAAAATCAGCATTCAAACTGTACCCTGGCCCATGAGGAAGCTACTTTTCAGTGCTTCTCTGATGCGCACAGCATCCTGGTGAGATCTTCTAATTGCCCTGGTGTCCGGCTGCGCATAATCAGCGGCCAGGTGGTTTACCTCAGTCTCCCACCCCGCTATAAAGGCCTCCCCTTTGCTCTCACAGAGATTGTGGAGCACACAGCAAGCAGCAATGACAAAGGGGATATTGGTTTGGCTAAGATCTGAGCGAGTAAGAAGCGTTCGCCATCTCGCCTTAAGCCTGCCAAATGCACATTCTACCACCATTCTGCACTTGCTCAGCCTGTAATTAAACAACTCCTGAGCACTGTCAAGGCTGCCTGTGTATGGCTTCATTAGCCAGGGCATCAAGGGGTAGGCTGGGTCCCCAAGGATAACAATAGGCATTTGGACATCTCCAACTGTTATTCTCTGATCAGGGAAGTAGGTCCCTTGCTGCAGCCGTTTAAACAGTGTAGTGCTCCTGAAGACACGTGCGTCGTGAACCCTTCCTGGCCATCCCACGTGGATGTTGGTGAAACGTCCCTTGTGATCCACCAGGGCTTGCAGAACCATCGAAAAGTACCCCTTGCGGTTAATGTACTGGGCACCCTGGTGTTCCGGTGCCAAAATAGGGATGTGGGTTCCATCTATGGCCCCCCCACAGTTAGGGAATCCCATTGCAGCAAAGCCATCCACAATGGCCTGCACGTTTCCCAGAGTCACAACCTTTCGAAGCAGCAGCTTAATGATTGCTTTGGATACTTCCAGCACAGCAGCCCCCACAGTAGATTTGCCCACTCCAAATTGATTACCGACTGACCGGTAGCTGTCTGGCGTTGCAAGCTTCCATATGGCTATTGCCACTCGCTTTTCCACTGTGAGGGCTGCTCTCATCCTGGTATTATGCCGCTTCAGGACAGGAGAAAGCGAGTCACAAAGTTCAAAGAAAGTGCTCTTACGCATGCGAAAGTTCCGCAGCCACTGCGAATCGTCCCACACCTGCAGGACTATGCGGTCCCACCAGTCAGTGCTTGTTTCCCGTGCCCAAAAGCGGCGCGGAACGGGTAGAACCTCACCCATAACCGTCAGGAGCTCCAACGTGCAGGGGCCCGGGGAGTCAGAAAACTCGTTCTCCAGTTCGTCATCGCTGTCGTCCCCGCATTCCAGCATTCTCTCTTGCATTTCTGCATCATGGGTCAGCAGTGATAGAACGAGAATGCGTGAATTATTTACAGCATTCGCGATCAAGGACAAGAGCAGACCTGGATCCATGCTTGCTGCAAAATGGCGTTTCCCTCACTGCAGCCAGTAAAAACAGCGCGAACTGACTGTGTGCCGTTTACAGGAAGGGGGGGGGGGCTGTACCCAGAACCACCCAGGACGGGGACTTTGATCCCATCATGCACTGGGCTAGTAACCCATAATTCCAAAGGGCAGGGACCCGTGCAGGAACTGTGGGATAGGTACCCAGAGTGCAACGCTCAGGGAAAAGATGGACGCCAGGGAACATGGACGCTCAACATCGATGTAAGTAGCCCTAGTGTGGACGCACAAAATCGATTTTATAAAGCCTGCTTTATAAAATCGATTTTATTAACATCGATTTTACCCTGTAGTGTGGACGTGGGCTTAAAGAGGCATCTCGCTAATAGGCACATGGGTTACATATGCACTTCCCCCTTCTGCTTATATAACATGGTGTGGTGACTGACTCTTCAGACAATTTACCCCACACAATTTACCTGGAGAAATAATGGTTCAAAAAGCTCTAGAATTTCCTCTGTTAAAGGCAGAAAAATAATAAGTTGTTAGTTTTAAATCCATTGTACTGATGTAAATTTCAAAGGCATCTTTAGCTGATCTTTGAAATATTAGCATCACAGATTTAATTTCAAATAATTAGATTTCCCAAAATAGATCTTCTGAAAACTGCTTTGATTCTTCTAAAGTACTTTCCACCATTAAACTAAGTACAAAAGCACTTATCGTGTAGCTGTACGTTTCTTTTGCAATACCTACAGAATAATTAGCATTTTCCTTTCTAATATTCTGTTTGAGAAAGTTCAGTTTAGCAAGTGTACTGCAGAATTTCTCTCTCCTCACAAGTTCCTCAGTGATTAGTCCGAACCCACAGCAAATCAAGAATGGTCTTGCATATTTGAGAAATCTTTATTACTAATTTTTATTGAAGCCAAACATCAGGTCTTTTAGGATCCCCTGGCACCATTTTTATAAATCAAGAGTCTTAATCTAGGTGTCCTGACTCAGTTAAACTCAGGTAACCCAAATCTAAAATCCTTCCTTTCAGTTTCAAATGGATAAGTTATTCCTCTTTTCGTGTCACAGACTCTTGTGTAGGGGTTCAGATATTACAGCAATGCGGCTCATAAAGATACCTAGACAGACAGTGCAGTCTTGCTGTGTGCCCTTAAACAGCTGCCATGTTTCACCCCAGAATGGATGTATTTTAGTGGTGGGTGAAATATTCCCTAAACTGACAAAGATGATATATACTATTGGCCAGATTCTGAAACTTTTACTTATATTGAACAGTACCTTACTTCACAAGTAGTGTCACTGAATTCAGTAGAATCAGTCATGGACTAAGGTACTACTCAATATGAGAAAAGGTCCTAAATAAGAGACTGATACTGCAGACTTATTCATGTAAGTAGTGCTATTCAGGAGGGTAAGAGTCAGGTCTGATATAAAACATTTTAGAATGAAAAGCATGATGCAAATGCAATGTATTATTATTAATGTCATAAATGACAATTAAAAAAACTTAAAAGTAGCAGGAATGTAGATTCCAAAGGTAACTGTGCGAGTTTTGCATTGACAGGATAAGATCACTTAGTTATATAGTGACCTTAAGAAAGGAAGAGCTAATCAATAACTCACTTATGGGAATTTCCAGCATGCAAACGCTTTCAAACCGCCCTTCTTGACACAATGTCCAAAGTAAGGTCTCAGTTCTAGACTCTAGAATCAAAATTCTCCCATGTTTCTAAAGCAGCAGTGATGGGATACATCCTTCCACATTCCTTAACATAATACAAACTGAGAGATACAACCCAGAATGATGCATCTGTGACAAATGAGATTTGGTATCTACAGAAAACATCAAGAGGCAACTACTAGAGAATTGCAAACTTCAAAACAGGGGTGGGGATGGGAAATCCCACACTTTTTTTGAGGTAGGAATACCAAACCAAATGCATCTACCATTCCCCTGTGAGACCACTACAAGCAATGATATTACCAACTAATTAGAGTGATTGCATCAGTTACAGCATTATCAATTACAGCATTAGATAATAAAATAAGCTGCCCGTAGCCAGCAGCTGTCAGACAGCCCATGTTAAAAACAGACCATTTAGCACAATAGATGTAACAATAAAATCTAGCTTTTGCCTTATTCCAAGAAAACAGATCCCATCCTCCACCCCTGGTCACCTGATGCACCTTTCAAAACCAACCAGAGCAGATTCCTGTATAGCCTGGACAAGAGACTTCAGATGTTTGTGGCATTTCCTTGTATGCTTAGTGAGAACTCAAACTCATTCTGCTTCAATGCAAAAGGAAAAGCATGCAAAGCCTCTGACACACAGGCAAACAGAATGACAAGACAGGTGTCATTTCTGCAGTGCTGCTGGAATTGCTTTCTCTGGTTCCATTTTCTTGCAGAGAGGCCAATTAGTTTCTTGTATTGTCAGCGTCTGTCAGGCTCATTTATTTTTCTCATAATAAATTGGTTTTGCTCTCTCTGCAAACTTGGACACTATGCCCTCGTCCAGACTAACCCGCGGCATCGGCGGGTTAAAATCGATTGCTCGGGGATCGATATATCGCGTCTAGTCTGGACGCGGTGTATCGATCCCCGAGCGCGCTTACATCGATTCCGGAACTCCATCAACCCGAACGGAGTTCCGGAATCGACACGGAGAGCCGCGGACATCGATGCCGTGCCGTCCAGACTGGTGAGTACCTCGATTTTAGAAATTCGACTTCAGCTACGTTATTCCCGTAGCTGAAGTTGCGTATCTAAAATCGATTTTAATTCCTAGTCTGGACGTGGCCTAGGTGAAAGTATGTAACATCCCCATCTCCCCTCCTCCCATACCAAAGAATATTTTTATAACAGCAGTAGCTACAGAGCCAGTATGTGAAATAAAATCTTATGGTTTGACGTGGCCCCATAGAATGACTCTAAAGCAGGTCAGCCCTATATCTTTTGCAGGGATGTCTACTATTAAAATAGTTCACTGAATCAGTGGTACCTCATGATAAGACTTTTTGTTATTTTCTGACCTGTGGCTAAATGGTTTTATTAAAAGCCACCCACTCGAATCAAAGCACACACCGCAGGACAAGTCCAGGTGTCCTCTTAGAATCCTCTCAGATGTCTGCATGGTCCCCTCTGGGGCTGCAGATGACAATCAGAGAATCTCTCAGATGTAGCATTTAGAATCCTTGTTACACAGATGCAGCGTTACACTGCGGGGACATTCAAGCTCCCTTGACATTAACAAGCTAAAACAAACTGTTATGAGCATGAACCTAGGATTCAAGCCCTCTTAACACATGACAAAAAGTTACCTGGCGGCCCTCCAGTCCCGTTTATATATTCCTGACAGGCACAGAATACGTTACTGCTCTCATTAGGTGGAGGCTCCTACAAACCATCCCAGTTGTTCCTTTGTCTCACTTAGTAGAGAGCTCCCATCTCATTGCCAGAATCCAGTGCAAATAAGTTGAGCAAAGACAGCTTAATGTGGGGTCTCAGGAGCATAAAATTGCATTTCAAAGCCTACTTGAGCTTCTGGGTTTCAGCTGTGCTAACATACATTCCCAGGAGAGGTGGGGAGTGTATGTTAACAACTTCCATTGACCTTTAAAAGGAAAAGCAGAGAAACATCTGCTGAAATGATAAGCAGCTTGTTGGCCATGTTCAGCTGGAGGAGGATCTCAAGTGGAATAGTTCTACCCTAAGAATTACATGTTAGTGCAGTGGTTCCTTCTAGAAATTATACTCCAGAGAAGCAGGATGAACTAGTGGTTACAGCATGGAGCAGGCAGTATGGTTCCTTCGGTGGTCTTATTACAAACCACCATCTGGGATGCTCTGTGAACTTAGGTAGGTCATTTTTTGGTACTATGGGACTCCAATTCCTGCAGCTGTAACTATAAGAAGTGTGACTAAATATTGGCTTCTACTGGAGACAGAGATGCAGATTTACCTGGAGGCACGATCAAGTCTTGAAATCCACTGAAAGGAGTTAAGATCCCATGGACTGGAACACCAAATGAGTGTAGCAGTCTTTTAGACAAGGCTAGAGTTCCATCAAACTGCAAAAACTACCTCCAGGGCTTTCAAACTAATATTCTCAAGCAGAAGGTGAATATGGCGGGGTGGGGGGCAGGAAGATAATACTCCCCACCTGTGCTGAGCCAGTGAATGCACGGGTGTAATCAGATTGATCAGCAGCGTTCCATACTGCATGTAGTGAAGTACACTGGCCCTTTAAGAGTAGATGGGACCAGAAGATCCCATTCCAGGAAGCTAGAATGAACAAAAGCCAAGGAAATGGCCTTGTAGCAGAAGAGAGAAAGTGGTGTTGGGGAATTACTAGTTGGATGGAGGGAAAAAAACCCGGGACACTATCATTTTAAGGGCCTAGAACCAGAAGCCCTGTAGTGTAGGATGCAGGCAGTGCTCTCTTCTCTTCCAGGCAATCCAGAGAGCTCTCTGGTGGAGAGCAGTATATAAACTGCTTTCTTCCTCAGAATAGGGGAGCTGCTGGGAGGAGAAGGAAGCCGGAGCTAGAAGGCCAAGCGCCAGTTAGAAATGGCTAGGAGTGGTGACCCTGTGAAGAACAGGTGCTAGCAGAAAAAGAGTTCCATGTGGGTGGCAGAAGAGCCAGAGATAAGTGTAAACTCTTGGATTGCCCTGCCGCACTTGATTTTTGAGATATTAAGGACGATGCAGGACAGCTGGTGGCCGTCAAACCAGCTGCAAGTGGAGAATGGGTCCACTCATACAAGAAACTGAGTAGAGCTCAGAAGGGGCCCTGAAAGAGGGAGAACAGGTGGATGCCACAGGGACCTCTGGAAATGCGGGGCACTCAGTAAGTGGCAGCCCCATTACACTGTAGGATTATCAACCTCTGTTAGCTTTTTTGACTGCTGCTACAGACTGAGTTCATGTTTTCAGAGAACTGCCCATAATGACTTCAAGATCTTTCTTGAGTTATAAAAGCTAATTTAGACCCCATCACTTTGTATGCATAGTTGGGAATACTGTTTACGTTGTACACTACTTTGCATTTATCAACACTGGATTTCATCCGCCATTTTGTCACCTGGTCACCCAGTTTTGTGAGATCCCTTTGTAACTCTTCGCAGTCTGCTTTGGCCTTAACTATCTTGAGTAACTTTGTATCATCTGCAAATTTTGCCACTTCGCTGTTCATCTCTTTTCCAGATAATATCTGAATATGTTGAACAGCACAGGTCCCAGTACAGATCCATGCAACAGGAAGAAAGTGGCATCAGCCCTATAGACAAATAATACAGCCCAAGCAAAACACCAACAGTCTTATTCGGTGTAGAGTCTGTGAGGGAGCCCCACAGCTTCAGCGTGCACTCTATATATTGTAGCATTACAATGTTTTACAATGGTGAGTATTATCATCCATATTTTACAGATGGGGAAGCTGAGGTGCAGAGGTGAGGGCCTCAAGATCATGGGGGAAGAGCTGGGAAATTGAATCCAGCACCCCTGCTTCCTACTTTCATGCCTCCCCCACTAGGCCACCAGTCATCGATACGAAATACCCAACTTCGCAAACAGTTTTGCAGCCTAGCTCTGTCCAAGGTTTTAGTTTGCTTAAAACAGGGTTAGGTACCATCTACATTTGGCCAGCTATAGGCCAACAGTGCTGAAACCATAAACCCCTCCCTTCCCCCAACAACAACATGGTGGGTTATTAGGGGATTGCGGATGAGCACTTGCTAACTCATCACATGGTTCTTTTGCTGAGTCAGCTATTAACTAGGATTATTTTCTTCTATGTAATAATCATCAGCTGCTTTCATCATGGATTTGATCAGCATCTGTAAAGCACTTTGAGATGAACAGCTAGAGACTGCCATATAAGTGTACAGTGACAACCAGAGCAGCTTGGGAATTTTCCACAAATCACGTACTGATTGGAAAATGCCAGTTTGTCAAAACAGAAACTGTTCATGGGAAAGGGATCTCCCAATTAGAAAAAAAAAATTGGAAAAAAAGATGTCAAAATTGACACAACCTCCCATTTCCACTTTTCTTTTTCTTAACCCAGAATGTTTTGGGATTTTGGTTTGAAACTTTTTGTTTTGAAATTTTAGTTATTTTTAAAGGTAAACATAAAAAAGTTTTAAAAAATTTAAAAGTTTCTAAATTATCAAAATGACCAGATCAGATTTTTTTTTTAATTTGGATAATCAGTTTGTGAAACTTTGAGATTTTTGACTTTTCAACCCATTTGTGATGGGAAAAATTTTCAAAATCTCAGAAAATTCTCATAGGTCAGAAAAACCGGTTTTCAGCCACGCTCTGTTTACAACAAAGCGGCAACACATGTCCTGAAAGCAACATGCAGGTCTAACAAACCCTGCACTGACCCTCCCTTCAGCTGGATAGTGCTGTATGTACCAGTAGAATCTAGTCCCTTAATGAACTGACAAGTTATATTATAATGTTTTGAGTTTTCACAGGCTCTTTGAAGTTAAGCAGTACATGCAGGAATGAAATCACAGTGAGAAAGTTGCGATCTTGAGCTGTGACTGACTAGATTTCATCCAGTGTTTATAATGACCCTAAAAGGAGAGAGAAAAATTAAATGGGGTGTAGTTTAGAAGAGGCTTTAGCATCATGGGATATGCTCCTGTTACACTCTCTATGCAAGCCTTAGGTCTAGTCTCACAGTCCTTAATCACAGGAACTGTCCCATTAATTTAACAGCAGGATCATACCCTTTTACTTTATTGTGGATTTAACAGTGGGTTTTCTGCAAACACCAGGGCATCATACATGATACTGTTTTTGTTTTCTGTCCTTTAGCAGAAATTAAAAAGTAATAATCAGAAAAATACAAAACTTTAAGCTTTGTTTTAAATTACTACAATGAATAGTCAGCACAGACCTCATGCAAGAAGAGAATTGTACGAAGCCAGGACACTGTGGAGTCAGTATTTAAATAGAGATTTAGTGAATGGATAAAGAACGATACACAGCTCTAGAAACAAACCAAAGTTAGGATGCAAGTTGCACACAGGTGCAAGCAGGATCCTGGTAGCCACAAAAACATTTTCCA
Source organism: Gopherus flavomarginatus (assembly GCF_025201925.1). Taxonomy (NCBI): domain Eukaryota; kingdom Metazoa; phylum Chordata; order Testudines; family Testudinidae; genus Gopherus; species Gopherus flavomarginatus. The sequence goes on along the minus strand of NC_066619.1, from coordinate 17,215,549 downwards.
ACAGTCTGGTAATTTGGCTACCACTTCTTTTCCCTTTATTTAGAGTACAAAATGCAGCATCTCAGATGCCACAGTGTGGCTACTAGTAAATGTGGACTTTTTAATGTCAAGCCCTCAGCACGGAAATCAAATATTGCAACTACATGGAAATCCAAAGCACATAGGATGCTTTGCACAGTAAAGAGAAAGACAAGGTGGGTGATGTAATATCTCAACACTATATATAACAACACTGCAAACTTGCATGGTAAAGTCACATGGAGAAACAAAAAGGAAAAGAGGGAGAAAAAAAATCAAGTCCCAAGGTCCTGAAAAGATGGCACCTTGATGCTGAAGGTTAACAAGGTAGAGGACAATTCACAAGTCTCTGTGGCAAAGAAATTACACATGTATCACAGTTTTAGCTGTGAAGGTTGCAAAATGGAGGCTTTGGTAGCTTAAAACCTGGGGGAAAAGATTTGGTGGTTCACAGGATTGGCAAAAAGATTGGCAAAAAGGATTGGCCTAGGCTTATGGTTCAAATCCAGGCCAGCTGACTTAGCCCCAGAGAAGGGCCGGTGACCTACAGAAAACAGTGAATTCCTAGTCTAAGGCCTTGTCTACACTACGGGGGGAGATCGATCTAAGTTACGCAACTTCAGCTATGTGAATAACGTAGCTGAAGTCGATGTACTTAGATCTGCTTACTGTGACGTCAACTCCCCTTGCACTTCTCATTCAGGTAGAGTACAGGAGTTGACGGGATGCACTGATCGCTGCACGTCAAACTCCCGGTATATGTAGACAAGGCCTTAGTCTAGTGTCCTACGCACAGGTGCCTGCATAACAAAAACAGTCATCCAAACTTGTATGTACCTTTGTTGGCAGTTTCAGTGAAGAGGCATGGGAATTGAATGTGAGCTCGACAACTCCAGATTTCAGGGGGAATTATGTACAAATCTAAAGCTAGAATTTGGACCCATAATTTGCAGTAACTAGCCAATAAGACAAGTTACAGTTTAGATTCCCTTCTCTGTATTTCCCTCCCACTCCATGGGTAGGGTTCACGCAACTCATGTTTGGGGCCACTTTGAGCTTTGAACCCATGGTGAAGGACGCTAACTAAAGCCAGGAAGCTGTGGCCAGGTGTGAGTGGATGAGACACGGTGCTAAGAGAACCACCACCAAATAAATCAAGGGGGGGAAAAGGTCAGAAGTGTGATCAGAAGAGAGTGTCACCATCCTGTGCCCATCGGAATATTTTATGTAAAATGGAAGGAGATCAACATTTTCCCTGTCAGCGTAATTGTTAATAATTGGCACAGTCCTTGGAGCAGGGAAAGGGAAAATGCAGTGTGCATTATGAAAAAATAAACCATTTTATTTCAGTCCATGGAAATACTGCAGTAGTTGTACATCTGCCCCAGATGCATCAAGCCGGTAATGTCTGTGAGAACAATGCACAAAGATTCAGTGTTTCCATGAGTTCTGAAAGTTTAACTATTGGAACTGTCAGGTACTATTGGGTGCCGTGGAACTGTTGGGTTTGATATGAACAGAACCATTTAGCAGCTGGCTGTTTTGAGCAAGGTTTTGGTTCAGAAAGGGCCATATAAATAAAACTCTACTCCTTCAGGAAGCAGGCTTGGTAAGGAAAATGGTAAAGAGTAATAAGAGCGAGGTGGTAGTATTATTATGTAGCACTTAATCTATAGATCAAATAAGGAGAATCTACTATGAGGCAAACACTATGGACACGGGGGGAAATCCTACCCTGCCCACCACAGTAAAAGAATGCCTGGTTGGTAGTGGAAATACTGTGGTTCCACTGCACAGTGGGATTGGAAAAGGACAGCCTGGGTAGAAAGTGCATTGAAGCGCCTTCTGCCATGACAGAGGATAACATTGCACTATGGCAGCCCAGGACATGCTTGATGGATCCCTGCTTATTTGGCTCTCTTTTTCAATCCTATGGATG